>NC_045445.1:109931957-110284572 GCF_002776525.5 Piliocolobus tephrosceles | reverse complement strand
ATTATATAATATATTATAAAATTATATATTATATTATAAAATCATTTACATAGTTTTTGCTTAAATTATTTTTTGCAACTTTATTGAAATATAGATGATGGTTAGAATTTATATATTTACATATATTTTTATATATATTTAAAGTATACAACTTGATGATTTGATATATGTATACATTTCCACTTTCCCCATCTGCCACCACCTCCCGCCTCAGCCTCTGGTAACTACCACACTACTTTCTACATTCAACTTTTTTAGATTCCACATGTAAGTGAGATCATGGATGTTTGCCTTTGTAGGCCTGGCTTATGTCACTTAACATAATGTTCTCCAGGTACCTCCATATTGTCACAAATGACAGGATTTCCTTCTTTTTTATGGCTGAATAGTATTCCATTTTGTATATGTATCCCATTTTTAAAATTCATTCATCCATTGACAGACACTTAGGTTGGCTATTGTGAATAATGCTGCAATGAACATAGGAATACAGATATCTAGCGGGGAGAGATTTTAAAACAAACTGAGCCTCAATTTGTTGCTATTTCTTTTCTATATGTAAACTCTAAAGGTTCCTGTTCAATTTCAAGCATGTTATCTGATATGGCAGGCATTCACATTGGAATCTAAAAATCATTTCCAACCCCTTTCTTCTCTCATCCACCTCTACCATGGAGGCTGAAAAAGCCTGAGACTCACTTTCCTATTCTCCCTTGCCAATGAGATATAAGGGAAATTATTATGGGGCTTCATGGAAAGTTTGTACTTCCTAATAAAAGGAACAAGGTACGTAAATGACTTGTCTCAGTCTAATTTCTATGAATTCCTGCCTTTAAATGTTACTTTGTTATTGTGATGCTTGGAGCTAGGAAAAGCATCTTGAAACCATGAAGCAACCATTCAAAGAACAAAATCCCATATGCTAAGTATGGTCAAACATAACAGTAGAAAAAGCCTATGTCCTTCATGACATGGGTGTGCCACCAAACCAACCTGACATTGAGGTACCTCCAATGGTTTATATCATTGTAGTTTGTTTATTATTGTTGTTATTGATATTGCTATTGCTTGCTGCTCAAAGCATTCCTCATTGATTAAATCTGGAAAGAGTAAGCTATCATGCCATTAGTGCTTCTACCTTAATCAGCTTAATTTCTTACACCTCACAAGATCTGAGAAGAACAGGTATATTTTGATTGTGGTTAGAGGGTAGAACATGAAAAAAGGAAAAATAAATAATGTTCACCATAATGAGGGAAGCTTATTCGGCACCAAGGAAGACAAAAAGGGAAAATATACACTTGTTAGGGGAAATAAAAGGAAATGTAGAGTACACGTTTTGCCCTTTTAGTTGCACCTGGGTGCTCAGTAGATCCTGGGTACAACATTAAAAAAAGAAATGTAGTGTTTAATTTGTAATTATATGCTGTTTAATATTGTAATTGCATGTGAACCATGACAAATTATTAATTCCACTCTAGATCTCTCCTGTCATACAGACAGTGGTTTGAATGCTTAGGACATGGAAGTCAATTTCTTGACTGGTCTAAAGCACACATCATTAGAAAAGAATATCTGTTGCAAAAAGTTTTTAAATGTGAGTGATTTGTTTCCTTTGTTGTTTTGGGCTATTCACACTCCCAACCCTTTTCTGTATTTTAATAAGTCTTTCATCAATACCAATTTAAATCTTTGGGGAATGCCATCATGATCAAATTGGAACTTCAGAAAGTTTAAAAGATTTTCTCTCAATAGATTGAGTCATTGCCTTTCACCTTTTTTCCTACTTAAGGAAATATAAATTATGTATTTAAACATCATCTTGCTCTTAGATATGGTATATATGCTTCTGGAACCCTTTCTGTTGGCAACTGTTCCTCTACCCTACAGTATTTCTCACTTAGAGGAAACCTGATAAATGTATATCTAAAATATATTGCTCTAATATCTAAAATATATTACTCTGTTGTGCATATATATTTTATGAAATAATTATTTGCTGAAAGTATTTTCAGAAGCGCTGTTTTAGGTAGGAAGACTTTCAAATACCATTTGATAAGTTATATGTGAATTACTACCTTTCAGAAATAATAACTGTAAAGCAGAAAATATCTTTATTTACTTTTACTTTTCCTAAGGTTTGATATATGCTTTCAGTCTTCAGAACCTGTACTTGGAATTCTGTTTATAACCAAGAAGTGTGCAATGCTTTCCTATTTAAGGAAATAGAAGCGTATTGCTTTTTTGGTGGCTTTCATATTGGTTGAAATTACCTTTAATGTGTGATGTATATTCAGTTGGTTGTCATAGAAAACATTATTCATTAACAGTTTTATTATAAAAGATAGTAATTGAAAATACACCAAATATTGATTTTCGACCAAATTAAATAAGTACTTTTTCTGAGAGCTTTTCAGGCTATGAAAGTGCAAACATGTTTGGAAACATACCTTGATATGTGTTCATTTTAAGGTGTACTGAGGTTTTTCAATTGTTAATCAGTGCAGCACATGATGGATGTTATCCGTCCAACATGTAATACAATTTTACTTTTATAGCAATTACCGAAATTGACTGAAGAGCCTGAATAGAGCAATAATCATTGAAGAAATTGGAATATGTGTAAATTGATCTGATCTGAAGGGCAGAAAGACTTTAAAGGAATAAAAAACAGTTATGGATCCATAAAGTAAAATAATTTTTTTTCAAAGTTTAGTTCACTATTATATACCAAAGAAAAGTGCAATCTGACTAAGAGGCCCTGTTCTATTAAATTCTTACTAATTATCTGTTTCTATGTGGAAATAAATGCTAAACTCCATTATCTTGCTTTCATATTACTAACATCAGATCTGTTAAAAGATCCTCGGTAAATAAGTGAATTGATTTCAATGGTGATTTTTTGAATCACATGTATTAATAGCAAGAAAAAATATATTATTTGGAATTAGGAACAGAAAATATCAAAAGCATTTTCACAAACAGTATAAATATGTTTTATGAGTTTTTAAAAAAATCATTCATTCATTCATTTAACTCACTAAATATTTATTTAGCATGTCATACATGTCAGGTTCTGCCCTAGGGTGGGGGATTCAAATTAAAGCACGAGTAAGACAGTCTCCCCTCAAAAAGACTGTAGGAGAGATAGATTGATAGGTCATTATGCTGTGGTAAGTACATATAAATATGTACAGCAAATTGTGGGGAGCATGAAGGAGAAAACCATAAACTGGGGTAAGGTGATGCCCAGGGATCGCTTTCTGGAGAGGTTTTGAGAAACTACAAGCAGTGCTGCTGTAGTAAAAATTGCAAAGCAGGAGGGGTGAGGGATGAGTCTAAAGAGTTAGCTAGGGCCAGACCGTGAGAGTCTTGTTTGGAAGTTAGACTTTATTCTGTGGATGATGGAAACCCATTAAAGAATTTTTAGGAAAGAGGAGAAGTAATACAATGGGGAGAAATGGTCAAATTTCCTTAGAGAAAGGTCCTTTGGTGGATACATGGATCACATTCTTGAGGAGGATGGGCTAGACACAAGGAGACCAGGTAAATCTATTGCAGCAATCCAGGATCAAAGATATGAGGGTTTGAAGCAGAGCAGTGGCAAAAGAAATACAGAGGGGAATCTGGATTCAAGAAATGTTTGGAATATAGATTTGTAAGATCTAGGAATTGTTGGAATGTAAAGGTTAGGGTGAGGAGGGAAAATCAAGGATATCTTTAGGCTTCTCTTTTGGGTGAATTCAGTATTACTAACTAAAATAGAGAGGGGAATTGGGTCAATAAGCTATTGTTCCATTAAAAAGCACAGCAAAATTTACTGGCTTAAAACAACAATAATTTATTCTTCTTCACCCTTCTGCTACTTGACTGGGCATTAAATATTCTGCACTTGGGTTTGTCTAGCCCTGGTTTGTCTGCACTTGGCTGCAGGTAGTAGACAGGGTCCAATTTTTGCTGACCTGACTCTTGTCTTTATTAGACCTATGGGCTAGCCAAGAAATGCTCTTTCCATGACAAGGTCAAAAGCACAAGAACTGAAGTTGCCAAACTCCTACTTGAGTTACATCTGTGGTTATACTGACCAAAGCAAATCACCTGGATAAGCCCAAAGTCAAAAGGTAGGGAAATATACTCCATCTCTAGTGGAAGGAACTTCAATGTCATTAGCAATGGTAACTGGGGTAAGGAGAGGGCCAGGGATTGATTTCCAAAGAGGACACTAGGAGGATGAACACTAGGAGGGATGAAGAATTTGGACCAATAATTCAACGCCCTCCTTATTGTTATTGTGGATGACAGATTTGAGAGGAAGAAGACTGGAGGTTAAGAGGCTATTTCAAAGATGGTAAAAGTCCAGAGCAGTGGCAGCTGGAAAAGAGAGAAAATGATAGAGTCAAGAAGTGTTCAAGGCCTGGATATTGTTATAACATGGAGGACAGATTCAGGGGAAAGAGTCAAGGATAACTCTAAGCTTCCAATTTGACTGAGATATGGAAAGAAGGATAGTGGGTTCAGTGGAGGAAACATTGAGTCTGAGAGAGAGTGACAATGAATTTTATCCTCAAAATCAGGACACTTCAGAGAACGTGAAAGAGTGCTATTAATAATTACTCCAGAACCACCAGGGTAAACATATCCTGGGACTGACCTCAGGAAAACATGTTTATATTCACTCTGGAGTGAGTTGCCCTTGGGTAATCAAAGTGAAGTTATTGGGCATCAGAGAAAGACTCGGTCTAAAAAATAAATTAATTAATTAAAAAAAGTGAAATTATTTAGTATAATGTTGGCATTTGAGTATGAAATTCAGGGGAGAGAACTGGTCTGGTGATATAGACTTGAGAGTTATCAGTTCATAGTTTAAAGTTTGAAAGCATGAGTCTGGTTGAAATCATCAAAAGAAGCATATGCAGGATGAAATGAATATAATAGAGTGAGAAGATGATGCTGGAGTAGATGACAGATGAGGAACTTGAGAAGGAAAAGTCAACAAATAAGAATTTGACTTAAGCCAAAGAGTAGAATTTAATGGATAAAATAATCATATCAGGACACTCAGGGTCAGAGCTGACTTTGAGTATGACTAAAGCTAGAAATTTTAACACCGTCTTTTCTTCCCTCAGACTCTCTACTTTTTTTTTTTTCTTTTAAGTTGAGTGATTCTTTGAGGCTAGAGTCATGATCTTAGGCAGTTCTATATTCATATTCTATTAGCTCCAAGACCAGAAAAAAAAAAAAGGAATTTTTTCCTTGTTATCTCAAAATACAAAATAAACCTGAGGGAAGACTCTGATTGGTCAGGTGTAAGTCACATGCCCATCCCTGTACTAATCACTGTGGCTAGCGAGTTGGGACTCCCACATTAGTGAAGATGCAGGAGAGCAGTTGGGGTAAAAGTCAGATTACAGCAACTTGAGAAGGGACTGAGAGGTGGGTTGGACGCAGCAAGTACAGATAAGAATTTTAATAAATGTATTATAATAAATACGAAGAAGAGACAAATTGTACAGTAGATTACACGAAGGGCAATGCATATGTATTTTTAGACTTGTTTATAGGCTGAGATAACGGAATCATTGAAACTTGAGATATTCAAGTTAAAGAAAAAAGAGAATGCTTGTTGGAACAAGGTCGTGGAGCAAGTCTGAGGAGATGAGATTAAGGACAAAAAAAAATGAAAGAATATAGATTTGAAAAGGGAAAAGAACATCTAGTCCTCTGAACCTATGATGAGGTACAGCTAAGTGTGAACATCAGTAAGTTAATGGAAGGGCAGTATATTGAGAGAACCAAGGCTAAGAGGGAGGGCATCAGGGCCTGAGTAATTTCAGAAGAGCATTGAAAAGTCATTGAGGGCACTGGCTTCAGGAACTGACCAAAGATAAGGAAAAGAATTCACAGGTGATTAGGCGTAGCTGATTTGTGGACCACGAGTTTGTCTTCTCACCCAGTCTGTAGGGCTGTGTGATTTTTCTCTAGCTGTCCTGGATATGGACATGAAGAAGGCAGATTGATCTAGGGTTGGTGCTTTGATGAGTTCACATAAATGGGGACAAGATGCTCTCCTCAAGGAAACATACAGCTTTAGAGGCAAATACAAGGTCTTAAAGATAAGTAAGCAAGAACAAGAAGGGAACTTTACTTGTTCCTGGCATTCTGACATGGTAATGGTAGACCTCTCTAAGAGATAACATTTGTAATTGACCTTTGCTTTCAATTTCTGTTGTGATGAGAAGTTTATAACTCTTGGACCACGCTGAAATAAATCAAAACCTAATAGACATTTCACAATTTGCAAAATTGATTTAATTATGTTTTATGTTGCATTATTTTTCTGATAGTTATAACTTTCCTCCCCATCTTTCACCACACACATACACACACACACACACACACACACACATACACACGCACAAATGGACATATAGCAACATTGTGTGCAAAGCTCTTTAGGTGGTGTCACTATGAAGCTATAGTGAGTTAACCGGTTATCAGAACATAATTTCAGGTCTCAAGTCCAGCATGCCATATGAAGAAAAAATATTATCAAAAATAGAACAACTTTACATAGTCTTTATTTAATGACACCAAAATTCTTAGAGGTCATTGCAACAAAGTCTTATCAATAGCAGGAAATATTTCACAGCATACTGTAAAGAACACTGGATCTTTTTACCACTGATGAGATAAGAGATCCAGGGCAAATGAGTTTTCTCATATCTGTAAAATTAGGGTTATGGTTCCTTCTTTTATACCTCACAATGTGGTTATTAAAAAATCAGAGAGGATGTGGCAAAAAATGTTTTATAAATAATAAATGAGATTATAATTTGTTGATCAATTTTTTTAACATTACATTTATATTCATTTGGCACCACAGCACGGATTATTTAAAAACTGATGATTACACATTGGTCTCTTTCCAGGGAACTTAGAGGAACTGTTTGAACTGGTTGCCTATTATATGTAAGTTTGTTTAAAAATATCTAAATTCTTTATGCTTCTTTCAATTTATGTAATAAATTTTAAGAGTCCAAAGATGATGACTCAAACTACTTACTTTGTTTTACTGTGTTTGTAAAATTAGTGAGGTAAAAGACTGGAATTATCTGCCAACATCATCTGTATTGTGTTATACTAGAAACATATAATTAGATGAACATTTTTTACTTATTTTTGTTCTTAAGGTTAAGAGATGACAGCCTCTTCTGACTGGGCAAAATGCTCACATCTTTTTAGTTGAGATTCACCCTTATGTAGCAATACACTGGCCAGGAAATGTAAGGAAAGTTCTAGGTTTTAGGTAACTAAATTTATGATTACCTTTCCCTAAGGGACTCTGTGAATTGGCTCAATAGCTATTTCCTACCTCAGGTTTCAAGTCCCATGTTAGGCTTTGGTAAGGACTCCTTCACTCCTGCTCCTAGACTGAATCCCAAGCTTCCAACCTGAGCATTTGTATCATCTGGAACAAATGATCATCTTAGGCATCACCACAAAGTGATCACGAGAGGAACAGGAGACAAATGCAGACCTTCGTCATTTACTTATGGCCTGTTTTCTATGGTGGACCATGTTAAAATTGAACACACTTGTATACAAACATACATATTTTATTGATTCTCCTAAGCCAACTCTACTGGTTGAACTGTGTGGGAGAGATACAAAATGTAACTACACGGACTAATCTTGCAATTTCAAATTAAACAATTATTTGGCATATAATCTCAGTTTAAGATGAAAAAGCAGAAACTACTGTAGCTAGAGAATTAGAATTCCACATCTATGCTTGTAGTTCACTTTGCCTAGTTGCTGGTTCTTGTCTATGCTCAGTGTAATTTGGGACAATTTACTGAAAAATCTGTACGTAAATCAAGTCATTTAATTAATTAGATAATTAATTTAGTTCATTTTTATTTTGGTAAGAGCATTTAACATGAGATCTACCCTCTCTACAAATTTTTAAGTGTACAATGGAGTGTTATTTACTATAGGCACAATGTTGTACAGCAGATCTCTAGAACTTAATCATCTTGCATAAGTGAAACTTTGTACCGATTGAATAGCAAGTGCCCATTTCCCCCCCGCCAGTCCCCGGCAACTGCCACTCTACTCTCTGCTTCTGTGAATTTCACTGTTTCAGATACTTTATATAAGTAAAATAATGCATTATTTGTTCTTCTATAACTGGCTTATTCCACTTAGCATAACGTCCACAAAGTTCATCTATATTATCTCATGTGGCAGGATTTCATGATTTTTAAAATAATGAATAATATTCAATTGTATTTATATACCACATTTTTAATCTATTTATCTCTAGTTGGACATTTAGGTTGTTTACGTATCATGGCTATTGTAAATAATGGTGTTATGAGCATGGGAGCGCAGATATGCCTTCGAGATCCATATTTCTATTTAATACCAGTAAATACCCAGAAGCGGGATTGCTGGATCATCTGGTAATTCTATTTTAAATTTTCTGAGGAACCTCTATATTGTTTTTTGTAGCAGGCCCACCATTCTACAGTCCCACTAACACTGTACCAGGTTCCAATTTCATCACATCTTCACCAACACTCGATATCTTTCCTTTTTATCGTAGCCATTCTAAGAGGTATGAGGTGATATCTCATTGTGGTTTTCATTCACATTTCCCTGATTATTAGTGGTGCTGAGCATTTTTTTATATGCCTCGTGGCCATTCGTATGTCTTGTTGGGAGAAATGTCAATTCACAGTTTTTGCTCACTTTTTAAATTTGGTTATTTGTTTTTCTGTTATTGAGCTGTAGGAAACCTTTATATATTTGTGTATTCGCCCCTTATCAGATACATAGCTTGCAATTTTTTTTTTCTCATTCTGAAGGTTGCCTTTTACCTGTTGTTTCCTTTTCTGTGTAGAAGCTTTTGGGTTTGATATAGTCCCCTTTGTCTATTTTTTGCTTTTGTTGCCTGTGCTTTTGAGGCTATAGCCAATAAATCATTGCCAAGAACCAACATTATGGAGCTTTCCCTGCTGTGTTTTCTGCTAAGAGTTTTAAAGTTCAGGTCTTACACTGAAGTCTTTAACTCATTTTTAGTGAATTTTTGTGTATGGTGTATGACATGGGTAGACTTTCATACTTTTGCATGTGAATGTTCAATCTTCCCAACACCATTTACTGAGAGGCCTCTTTCCCAGTTGTGTGTTCTTGGCATCCTTGTTGAAGGTCTGTTGACTATATGTATGGGTTTACTTTTGGGCTCTCTGTTCTGTTCCATTGGTTTTATAGGTCTGTCTTTATGCCAGTATCATACTACTGGGTTACTGTATTTTTGTAATATATTTCGAAATAGTGAAGTATCATGACTCTAACTTTTTTTTTTTAACAAGACTGTTTTGGCTATTTTGGGTATTTTGTGGTTCCATATGATTTTAGGATTGTTTTTTCTATTTCTGTAAATAATACCATTTGAATTTTGATAGAAATTGCGTTGAATCTGTAGACTACTTTAGGTAGTATAGATATTTTAACAATATCAACTCTTAATCAGTTTTCTGTTGCTATCACAGAATACCATAGACTGTAACTGAGCATGGAGGCTCACGCCTGTAATCCCAGCACTTTGGGAGGCCAATGCGGGCAGATCACTTGAGGTTGGGAGTTCGAGACCAGCCTGGTCAACATGGTGAAAACTTGGATCTATTGGAAATACAAAAATTAGCCAGGTGTGGTGGTGGGCACCTGTAATCCCAGCTACTCGGGGGGCTGGGGCAGGATAATTGCTTGAGCCTTGGGGACGAAGGTTGCAGTGAGCTGAGATAGTGCCACTGCACTACAACCTGGGCAACAGAATGAGACTCCATCTCAAAAAAAAAAAAAAAAAAAAAAACCACAGATTGTGTAATTTATAAAGTTTATTTACCTCATAGTTCTAGAGGTTGAGAAGTCTGAGAGCATGGTACCAGCATCTGCAATGGCCTTCTGACTGTGTCATAATATGGTGGAGGACATCTTACGGCAAGAGGGAAGAGTTTGTCAGTTCAGATCACTCTTCCTCTTCTCATGCAGCCTCCAGTACCATCATGGGGGCCCTAGCCTGATGACCTTGTTTAATTCTAATTACCTTTCAAAGACCCCATCTCCAAACGCCATTAACATATGAATTTGGGGATTAAGTTTCCAACACAGGACATTTAGGGAACACCATTGAACCATAGCTTTCTGCCCCTGGCCCCAAAATTTATTTTCTTTTCACATGCAAAATGTATTAATTCCATTCCAGTAGCCCCAAAGTCGTAACGTGTTTCAGCATCACCTCAAAAGTTCAAAGTCCAGAGTCTCATCTGAATCAGATATAGATGAGACTCAAAATGTGCAATTTCCTTGCCAGCTGCAAGCCTGTGAGATCAGAACAAGCTATATACTTGCAAAATACAATGCTAAGCACAGGACAGTCATTCCTATTAAAAATGGGGAAAATAAGCAAGAAAAAATAAGTAACTGGTCTTAGCAAGTCAAAACCCCAACGGGGAAACAACATTAAACCTTAAAGCTTAGAACGATCTTTCACTCCATGTGCCATCTCTGGAATGTATTGTGAGGGGAGGGGTTGGAATCTTCAAAGCCTTGGGCAGTTCCATCCCTGTGGCTTTGCTGGGCTCAGCCCATGCAGCAGTTTATACAGGTTGGAGCCTTATGCCTGCAGTTCTCCCAAGGGGACTGAATGCTTGTAGCTCTACAGTTCTGAATTCTTACGGGTCGTCCTTCCCCTGCAGCTCCACTAGGCATCGCCCTAGTGTGGACTTCCTGTGACAGCTCTAGCACTGACTGAGGTGTGACTCCTCACAAGAGGGCATTAGCTGCGGGGATCTGCCCACAGACCCTGACCTAAACGACAGATGAATAAAACGCACACTGACACACAGATATTCTGTTTTGCCAGTCCTGCTGAGCGTCCGACCGCCTGCACACCAAGAGAGGTTTGCCACTGCGGCCGGCCCTGAGCAGCTCGCACTCCAGCTATTTATTTAGTATACAATTAACAACAGAAGCTTTGAGTAAACACACTTGTGGATAATTAACATGGTTAAGAGAGTAGTTCTATGAATGATTAAAGCTCAGGTACTGCGGTTTAAAGTAAATACCATTATGGGGCAATATGCTTGGTCGACCTTCCCCCATGAGGGCCATCTGGCTCAAAGGTTAGTTATTGGAGGTTGGGTAAACAGACTTAAATGAGGAAGCCTCTATTGTCCCTAGTATTTACCCTATGACCTAATGCTCTAAGGTAAGAACTGGCTGCCTTCAGCCTGTTCAATTATTACAGGCTATGTAAGCTTTAGGCCTTCCAAACAGTTTGTGGCTACTCCCTATAACTTTGCCTAATATTTCCCTTTAATATTTCCGCCACCATCCCACATGAATCCCAACGACTGACCTTACATTTCTGCTCAGCATTGCCCTTGCAGGGACTCTCTGCTGTGGCTCTATCCTGTGACAACTCTGCCTTGGCCTCCGGGCTGTTCGTGCCATCCTTTGAAATCTGGGTGAAGGAAGCCATGTTCCCACAGCTCTTACATTCTGCACATCTCCAGAATTAGCACCTCATGGGTGCTGCCAAGGTTTATGTCTCGTACCTTTTAGGGTGGCAGGTCAAGTTGCACCTGGAGCATCTTGGGCCACAGCTGTTATGATGAGGAGTGCTGCACCAGAATGCAAGGAACGGAGACCTAAGGCAGCCCTGGCCAGTGGCCCATCCCTCAAAACCGTTCTACCCTCCCAGGGCTCTGAGCCTGTAATAGGAGGGGAAGACTCGAAGATCTCTAAGAGTTTTTATCCTATGTCCTGATACTCTCTGGCTTTGTTTCATCCATACTAATCTCCTTATCAATTGATCACTTAGTCACACCCTTGGTTTCCTGTGCTGAAAATGCTCTTTCATTCTCTACCACATGTCCAAAATCATTTCACTCTACTTTCATTTTAATTACAAATTCTCTCTTCAAATCATCTCTTTCCTCTTTTGTTTTACTATAAGCTGTTAAAAGTAGCCTTGAAACATCCTGAATGCTTTGCTGCTTTCATATATGTTCCACGAGCTATTCCAGTTCATCACTCTTAAATTCTGCCTTCTGTAAAGCTCTCAACCATAAACACAGTTCAGCCAAGTTTTTTGCTACTTTATAACAAGAATGACTTTTTCTCCAGTTTCTTTAGTTCCATGTGATACCTCATTAGAGTGGCTTTTACTGTCCATATTTTTATCAATATTTTGGTCAAGGCCACTTAAGCAATCTCTAAAATGTTTTAGAATTTCTCAGATCTTCTCTTTTTTCTGAACCTTCACCAGAGTCACCTTTAATGCACCATTTATGGCAATACAGGTATTTTTTTTTCCAAGTCTGTTCCTCTAGATTCTTACAGCATCTACCCACCAGCCAATTCCAAAGCTGCTTTCATATTTTCAGATCTCTGTTATAGCAATGGCCTCACTTCTTGTTGCCAATTTTCTATCTTAAGTGCATTTTCCATTGCTATGGCAGAATACCATAGACTGGGCAATTTATAAAGAAAAGAAGTTTATTTAGTTCATGGTTCTGGAGTCTGAGAAGTCCAAGAGCATGGCATCAACATCTAGTTTGTTTAAAAGCATTTATCCCATTACGTTTACCTGATTAATTTAGTAGTTTACCTAGATTATTTACAAAAACTGTGACAGCCAATATTTAAAGTTATTTTTCTATTAACCATTTTTATAGCTGTGAGTTTCAGATATTTACTTAAGTAATAAAATTTATGGTTAGTTTTAAGAGTATTTATACCAGTAGCTCAGTATTTAGCTGTTTTCATTTAAGCCAAACAATATTTCATAAGCATATACAAGCAAAGATCATTCTGTCTTAGGCTGAGTTTTATAGTTTATAACCCTTATGGCAAATCTTACAATATTCTGCCGGAATAAACATGAAACTACTTGATTAATAGATGCAAACAAAATGCTAACAATTCTAAAGACATTGCTGATATTATTTTACCAATAATTTTAATGCCACCTTATTTAGTAAAGATTTTACTTAAGTCACATGAACTTGAAAAACCATTTGACTAGTCTTCCTTTTTTTCTAAGCATCTGATTTAAGTGCTTTTTTTTTTTTATTTTTTATTATACTTTAAGTTCTAGGGTACATGTGCATAACGTGCAGGTTTGTTACATATGTATACTTGTGCCATGTTGGTGTGCTGCACCCATCAACTCGTCAGCATCCATCAATTCATCATTTATATCAGGTATAACTCCCCAATGCAATCCCTCCCCCCCCCCCCCCCTGATAGGCCCCAGTGTGTGATGTTCCCCTTCCCGAGTCCAAGTGAACTCATTGTTCAGTTCCCACCTATGAGTGAGAACATGCGGTGTTTGGTTTTCTCTTCTTGTGACAGTTTGCTAAGAATTATGGTTTCCAGCTGCATCCATGTCCCTACAAAGGACGCAAACTCATCCTTTTTTATGGCTGCATAGTATTCCATGGTGTATATGTGCCACATTTTCTTAATCCAGTCTGTCACGGATGGACATTTGGGTTGATTCCAAGTCTTTGCGATTGTGAATAGTGCCGCAATAAACAAAAGCCAGTTAATAAGAGCTCTTTATATATTTTTAGTACTGAAGATATTGTGTACATATACATAAATATAGACATATTAGGCATGCCAATGGAAGCACATTGTATAGACTTATAAAGACCTTTTTTTTTTTTCATTTTTTAAAAATCTTACCCCAGGCAGTTGTCAGCTAAATAGCCTTACACTTGCGTATTAAAAGCAACTCAGGTGAAAATCAGATAGCAAAGTTTACATCATAAAGTAAGAAGAGAAAGCATGTTAGAGGGAAATTAAAATGGATTCGATTGCCAATTGAACATAAATTATAGAAGTATATGATAAAGGCCTTTAAATATACACACACACACAAAGTTCCCATAGCTATTACTTCAGTACTTTAGCCATGAGACAAATACAACTTTGCCAGTTTGCAAAACAACAACAACAACAATAACAACAACAACAACAAACCACTGTTAAATGGCAGTTGTTTTTATCTCAGTTGAAAAGTAACAGCAGATTTAAAGCAGGCAGAAAATAAGATAGAACCCAAGAGCTCTATAGCTTGCAGGTCGACCTTAGGACTCTTTTTCCTTAATGTGAATGTGCACAAAGACCATATTACTTCCATTTTATATAACTCTGGCAAGTATAGGTGTGACAAAACGTACGGAGTGCCCAGAACGGGGTCATTCTCCTTGTTTTCTCCTTATTCCCACTTTTTTTTTTTTTAAGGAGGAACTGAGCTGTGCCCTAGGGTTCTTGTGTGGTGGATCCATGTGTGCTATTTGTGGGCAGGACTCCACAGTGTGTCACCACTGAGTCGTTTCTGCCCTCTTACGTGTCTCAGTTTCTCCCTCCAGAGATCTATGACCTCTGAAAGGGCTCAAAACGCTGGGTAATGAGCCCTTATATGCACTTCCTGGATGAGCCATTCTTTAATTTAATTTTTGTTGGGGATTTCCCTGCAGGATCGCTGCACATCGCGGGGAGTCAAGCCCTCAGACACTCCCACGAGGCTCCCGGTCACCCAAGGGCGCCTTTCGGCTGGGAGGAGCAAATGCCCTTTCTCTTCAGAGCTGAAAAACCCAGTCTCTCATTTATCTAGGAAAACAATAGTTCAGTTCCTCACGCAAATGCACACAGACAAACCGAATAAGGATAAATTTTAGGAAAAAAAGCAATAGATAATTCCCTGTAGAATGCATCTCTGAACTAGAATTAGGATCCTAAACAACTTCCTAGGAGAAAACCAACTCAGAATAAATCAAGGACAATCAACCAAAGTGAGGTCTGAGACTCAGGAGGACTCACCAGTTCCACCGGAGGAGAAGCTCCAACTTGGTGGGGCTTCAATGGGCCCCTGCTTGTACCTTAGCTCCGGTTTCGGGCAACTCCTTCGGGGTCCTGAGTCTTCTCTGAGGCCCCACAGGTTTTGGGAGTCAGATTATTGTTGACGAAAATAGTCAAACTCTGTAAAATATTTTAAGAGATTTATTCTCAGCCAAATATGAGTGACCATGGCCCATGACACAGGCCTCAGGAGCTCCTGAGAACACGTGCCCAAGGTGCTTGGGGTACAGCTTGGTTTTATATATTTTAGGAAGACATGAGACATCAATCAAATACATTTAAGAAATACATTGGTTTGATTCAGAAAGGCGGGACAACTCAAAACAGGGGGCTTCTAGGCTATAGGTAAATTTAAACATTTTCTGGTTGACTATTGGTTGAGTTTGTCTAAAGACCTGGGATCCATAGAAAGGAATGTTCAGGTTAAAGATAAAGGATTGTGGAGACCAAGTTTTATTGTGCAGAGGAATCTCTCAGATAGCAGACTTCAGAGACAGCAGTTGTAAATTGCTTCCTATTGGACTTAAAATGGTGCCTTGCTCTTAGTTAATTATCTCCTGGATCTAGAAAGAAAGGAAGGAAAACAAAGGGGGAAGGGGCTTCTCTATAGAATGTGGGTTTTTCTCACAATAGACTTTGCAGGGGAATTTCAAGGTATGGCAGGGAAATATATTTTGGGGTTATTTTTTTCCTTGTCTCATAATGTTATGTCAGAGTCAGATTGAAAAGTAAGTCACAATACATAGGGTCAAATAAAACTCATCTGATGAGAATTTATGGTTTGTAGGGCATGACTCCCTCGACCCCTTAGGTAGGAATTTGGGTAAGAAAAAAATCAGAGCTTAGTCCTCAAATGCATCATCAGAAAAGGTCACCGAATTATCGGAGTAGCGCACTCCAAAACCCTGTTCTTCCACTAAAAGAAAAATTAAGCAAAAGTGGTCAGAATCAAGCTTTTCAGAACTCTAGAATATAATTCCAAATTCACAACAACTAGGGGAGTGCTTAATGAAAGAAGCTGCTCAAGTTTGGTAAGATAACTCTGATGATTTAACTCCTCACTTCCCATTCCCCACTCCCACCAGCTCAGTGGTATCATAAAAACAGCAGCCCACATACCTGGTGCAGCTTGCTAATACCAGAGGAGCAATATAAAACTTTTTTTTTTTTTTTTTTTCTTGAGACAGAGTCTCCCTCTGTCGCTCAGGCTGGAGTGCAAGTGGTGTGATCTCAGCTCACTGCAACCTCCGCCTCCCGGGTTCAAGCGATTCTCCTGCCTTAGTCTCCCGAGTAGCTGGGATTACAGGCACCCACCACCATGCCCGGCTATTTTTTTAATAAATATTTTTAGTAGAGACAAGGTTTCCCCAAGTTTGCCAGGCTGCTCTTGAACTCCTGACCTCAGGTGATCCGCCCAATTATACTTGTTTAAAGACTTAAAAATAAGGACACTATGGTAAGTGAAATAAGCCAAAAACAGCAAGAAGAATACTGAATAATTTCATTTATATGTAGAATCTAAACAAGTCAAATACATTGAAACAGAGCAAAATGGTAGCTACCAGGGGTTGGTGGGTAGGAGAAACAGGGAGATGTTGGCCAAATGGTACAAAGTTGCAGTTATATAGGATTAATAAGTCTAGAGATATAAGATATAGTATGGCGACTAGAGTTAATAATACTGCATTGTAGACTGAAAATTTGCTAAATAAATGTCTATCAGCTAATGAATGGATATCAAAATGTGTTACCATCCATACAATGGAATATATTCTGTCATAAAAAGGAATAGAGTGCTGATACATACTGCAACGTCAATGAACCTTGAAAACATTATTGTAAGTGAATAAAACCAATACAAAACCACATATTATATGACTTTATATATATGAAATATTCTTAATAGGTAAATAGAGAGAAACAAAACTAATGGTTGCCATGGGCTGGGTGAAGGTAGGTATGGGAAATGATTGCTTGGGTAGTGAGCTTTCTTTTGGGATGATGAAAAGGTCCTAGACTTAGATAGTAGTGATGGTTGTACAATATTGTAAATGTACTAAAGGCCACAGAATTGTGCACTTTAAAATGGCAAATTTATGTTAAGTGATTTTTACTACAACAATAATTTTATAAAACAATGAGAAACAGAATAATGAAGCAAATGCGGTAAAGTATTAACATTTGGGAGTCCTGGTTGAATATCAGAACTATTCGCAATTTTGCAGATTTTCTATAAATCTAAAATCACTTCAAAATAAAATGTTACAAAAAGTTTCAAGACTAATGAATCTAGATAACAGATTGCTTGGTTATTCTCTCTTTTTTTTTTTTTTTTTTTTTTTTGTTGAGACGGAGTCTTGCTCTGTTGCCCAGGCTGGAGTGCAGTGGCACGATCTTGGTTCACTGCAAACTCCGCCTCCCGGGTTCACGCCGTTCTCCTGCCTCAGCCTCCTGAGTAGCTGGGACTATATACAGGCACCCGCCACCACGCCCGGCTAATTTTTTGTATTTTTAGTAGAGGCAGCGTTTCACCATGTTAGCCAGGATGGTCTCGATCTCCTGACCTTGTGATCTGCCCGCCTTGGCCTCCCAAAGTCCTGGGATTACAGGTGTGAGCCACCCGTGCCCAGCCTGGGTTATTCTTAAGTAAAAGAATAGGCAACTCTTCCACTGAGGGTGAGGGGCAGAAGGGAAGTATGTGTGTGTATTTAATTAAGTTTGTAACTGGATCACCAGGGTTATAGATCACCCCTGTGATAGGGCTGGGGTCGTTGTTCTTTCTGTGTAATAGGAGGTTAGTGCTTTTGCTGAAAGAGAATGTCTTAACATTGCTCCCTCAGAAGCTAATACTGAGACAGGGTTTGCGTGAACGTAGTTTATCTGAATGTTAATTCCAAAAATCACCATTAGATTTATTTAGGAAGTTAGACAGGTAGGAGAAGTAAGCCAATAAAATGTGTACTATGCAGCATGTTTCTGCTTTGGCCAACTGTGGCTCAGTCTTGCTGGGAAATACTAGGAAACAGAGCAGAACATACATCAGAATTACCCTATTTTAGAAGCAAGGGAACTGGAATATTTCTTCTCCAACTTCCACCAGTCATTGGCTGAGAGCTGCTCCCAGGAACATTAGCTTTCCACGACTCCAGTCCTCCCCAGGCCAGCTGAGATAAAAGATTTTAGTTGAGAGGTATGGGTGTTTACAGTAAGGTGAAGTCAGCATGTACTGGAGTGGCAGGGACTGAGGAGATATTTGAAAGCACTGACAGCACCTTCAATAATGAGATAGAAAATGAGGGAAAACACAGTTCGAAGAGAGTGATGAGGTTAAAAAAATACATTAGTTAGGAGTGGGCAAAGGGATCCTCTAGGGAACATGTATATTTGTTGCCGTGATTGCCATGCAGGTTTTTGAACCTGATGAAAGTTGGTGTCCGTGGATTTATCACGGCACCAATCCTCTCATGGCCACAGAGTAGGTGGAGTATAGAAGCTGTGGAAGCAGTCAGGAATTTGACCTTTTGTGTTTTTCTTAGCAATTGTATAAACCTATCAGCACATCTCACTGAGACTTTGGACTACAAAAACATTTGCTCATATATTTTCATATGAAGTACAGTACTCTTAAGCTAGTTCTCTTTCTTATACATACTTAGGATGTGAACCTCAATATATAAGTTTACATTTATATAATCCTGTTGTTTTCAGGATTTCCAGGCTTTAGATATCAGTAAATTTCATAAGGTCATGAAGCTAAATCTTCTTCAGCACTGGATGAATGTAGCAACTCAGTGCATAGTAGTGGGTACTATATAAAATTAGAATGGCCTCTGCCCTCAAAAGCTCAAAAACTTGCAGGGGAGAGAAACCTGTAAATAGATAAGCAGGATACAGTGGATTCAGTGCTGTGATAGAGATACATAATAGATGCTCAGTTAATATTTGTTGAATAACTGAATGAAATGTGATCCAAAATACAATTTTTTTGTTGGAATATGCTTATCTTTAAGGGTGTCATCTAAGTTGTCAAAATGTTGCAAATAGCATGTTCTTAGATAAAGTTAGTGACTACAGATTTCAACTGTTATCAAGGAAAGATGTAAATATTCACCATCACATGGTGAGAAGATTTTCTTAATTCTTGCATAAGCAGACTAGGGAAAACAGAATAAGACACTGTGACCCATACTTTTCCAAATTTGTTTTTATGGGAGGAGAGAATGAGACACATAAGTCATTTTCACTTCTGTTAACTGATTTTTCTCATGATTATTAAGCCACAGAGGCCACGTTGCTTCTTCTATGGTGATCAAGTTTAACAGAGAGGTATCATGAGTCCTGAAAGAATCTCACTCCATAATGATGAAGTGTGTGTATTCTGAGAATAATAAGAAACTCATCTCACCTTGACATTCATAAAAATGAAAGCCTTCAGTAGCTAGACTTTAAATATTTTACAATTGTTTTATTAGCCATGCAACAATTTCTTAACATTTATTTTCATCTAACACTAGAGACAAATAAAGAAAAATCCTGGCCAGGCGTGGTGGCTAGTGCCTGTAATCCCAGCACTTTGGGAGGCCAAGACGGGCAGATCACTTGAGGTCAGGAGTTCAAGACCAGCCTTGCCAACATGGTGAGACCCCGTCTCTACTAAAAATACATTTAAAAAAAGAGCTGGGTGTGGTGGTGCACACCTGTAGTCCCAGCTACTCGGGAAGCTAAGGCAGGAGAATCCCTTGAACCTGGGAGGCAGAGGTTGCAGTTAGCAGAGATTGCACCACTGCACTCCAACCTGGGCAACATAGCAAGACTCCATCTCAAAAAAGAGAAAAATCCTGCTCTATCTCAAAGAACTCACAATCTTCTGTTTACTAACATCACTTTACTCTTAATAAGAATTTGACTTCACTTTGAAAAAATTACTTATTTACTCAACCAATATTATTTAGCACTGATTATATTCATAAGAATGTGCTAGAGACCAAGCACAGTAGATGAAAAAAGTAAGGTCCCTACCATCGAAAAGCTCAGATTCTTGCAGAGGGAGAGAGACTTGTAAGCAGGCAAGAACAATGATTTCAATATTGTTATAGGCCAGAAAAAGAAGAGAAAATATCTGCCTAGAGAAATTAGTGGAGACTTTAAGAGGAGGAGATATCCTACCTAGTATTACAGATGGAAAAAAAAAAAACTTTTTGTAGACATCAGGGAGAAAGAAGGTGGCTTGGGGGTAGGAATAATAAGAAATTCATCTCACCTTGACATTCATAAAAATGAAAGCCTTTTAGTAGCTAGATTTTAAATATTTTAACGGTAGGGAAATGGAAGTATGAAAGGCGTTCCAGATAAAGGAAATAGGGGATATACAATCAGCAATTGTGACAGGGCATAAAATGTTCTGGAAATGAATGGTCAGTGGGTTAAATATTGGTTTGTGTGGGGAGGAGGAAATGAGGAATGATGCAAGGGAGGTAGGATAGGGAGAAATGGTGAAGAGTCATATGAGATGTATTTTGTAGTCCACTTTGTGGGGTAGCAGGGACTGAATGTTAGGGAAATACTGTTGTGTCCATCTTACAGATCCAGGATGAACAGCCACCCAAATTTGATTCCGGTGTGGGGACCAATGATCACACACACACACACACACACACACACGCACACATACACGAAGAGGGTATAAAGATTTCTTACTCACATAATAAGGTTTTCTAGGAAGAGTAGGGTGACTCACAAGCAGTGAAAATTGCTTGAAGTTTTTGTGGTGATTAGTGAGTGAGGCCACAGTGAAGGTTCCCATGCGCGGGAAGGGGTCGGTGGCGGTTTGAATTTCCCACTGGCACCAAAGGAAAGAACACCTAGACTTTCTTGTTAGCTTGACCGCTTGTAGGATAGAAGAAGAAAAAGGAGTGGGGCTGGCCGGGTGCGGTGGCTCACGCATTTGGGAGGCTGAGGCAGGCAGATCACGAGGTCAGGAGATTGAGACCATCCTGGCTAACACGGAGAAACCCCGTATCTACTAAAAATACAAAAAATTAGCCTGGCGTGGTGGCGGGCGCCTGTAGTCCCAGCTACGGGGGAGACTGAGGCAGGAGAATGGCGTGAACCCGGGAGGCGGAGCTTGCAGGGAGCCGAGATCACGCCACTGCCCTCCAGCCTGGGTGACATAGCGAGACTCCATCTCAAAAAAAAGAAAAAAAAAAAGAGTGTGGCTTAAAAGCTCTCAGAAATCAAACTTTTAAAAAATGGAGTCAGTCTCTTCACTTCACTAGTGCAATCATATTTTTGAAAATTCAAATCAAAACCCAGAAGAACCCAGTAATAGTGAGAAAATAACCTGGAAAAGGATGAGAATGGACCAGAGAAAACAGCAGGAGGTCGTGGCAAATACCTGGGCAAACAAAAATGAGGGCCTGAACTATCACACTGACAGTGAGGATGGTCTGGGGACTATTTCTGAGGAAGAATTGAGAATTGGTGCCCATAATGAGTGAGAGAGGCTATTAGATGACTTTGAGATCTGATTGGGCAACTGGAGAAAAAATGACAACTAATGATAGGATATATAGGAGGAAAGACAGGTGGTTATGGGGAGACAATGAGTTATTTCAATTTTGAACATGTGATTGAAACGGCTTAGAGCCACCCTTTCTTTCGAGAAATGAACCACAGTAGTTCCAGGCTCTATCTTTTCCCAGATCAACTTATGTGATCGCATAACCTGGTCACATCATAATGCTTACAAATAAAGCCCCTCTGTGAAACTCAATTGAGCATGATTTAATTTGCATTTTCTAAGGAAATTTTATTGTTTCTTTCCCTATTACAAAAGCAATTCGTGTTTTATATAAACAATTATGAAATCTAGACAAGTAGAAAGAGGAAAATACAAATGACTTTCCATGCAGAAGTGATAATACCATATTGGTTTATTATCTTTTAGAGAGTACCATTGGAGCCCACATATGGGAACAAAATACCTAGAAAACTGAGAAAAAGCTTCAAAGATGAAAAAAAAAGTTTTATTTGGGTCTTTAAGGATGATGAGTACATTTGCTGGCTATAAAGGGGAGAAGATGAGCTGAAAATGGAGGTTCGGGGAAGAAGGAAGGGTAAACATTTTAAAGCTAAGATTGTACAGTACATTCTGTATTATAACATAATGATTTTTAACTTAATATATTATTTAACTTAATATTTAATTTAACCTATTATGAACACAAATGATAAGTGAAATTTTTGCAGTGAAATATATATACTGATTTTGACATTTTGTTTGGTAACGAAAGAGTGTCTGAGACAGGTTTCCGTCAATTTAGAAGTTTATTTTGCCAAGGATAAGGAAATGTCCTGAAGAAAAAAACATGAAATCACATAAACAGTCTGTGGTCTGTGCCTTTCTCCAAAGATGATTTTGTGGGTTTCAATATTTAAAGGGGAAAAGTGAACTGGAGGGGGAAAGAAGGAGGTTATAGTCACATCACTGAATCCACATGTTGCAAGAGAAAAGGAGCAGGTAGGGGAAAAATTAATTATGTATTCATCTCACTTTACATAAGATAAGGTGAACATAGCATAGCCACTGTGGGGATATTAAATCTTATTCTCTAGCTGTCTGCTTCGGAACAAAAAGAAAGACAGTTTCTTGCATGACTCAGCCTTCAACTTAATTTTTTTCATTTTGGATAGTGAATTGGGTTCTGGTTTTTATTTTTTTTCTTTCACAGTTTGTATTATGAGTAAAGCATACTAGATAGACTATCTTTCTGACTCTGGAATTAAAGTAAGGAGGTTTTTAGATGTGATAATACCTACTCTCCTCTTTCTCTCTTGTTCTGGCAAAATGTCTGAGGGAGAATCTCACTCTGCAGGTTTAGCTTTCATGAAATGTTGATTTCAAATGGAGTGATGGCTCCTCCTAACTGAAGACAGATCTTCAGTCTTGTTGTGTTTGCTTGCCACTGAATTGTGAGAGTACTTTTTCTCTGTAATAGAATAAGTGACTGGCCATTTCTTACTGCCTAAAGAATTAAACTTCCCTCGCACCTATCTATAAGTCAAATTCTTCCAATATGACTTAGTTTGTCACTTTTGGAAATTACATAATGAAGTGTTTTTCAGACCACTGGATTGTGTATCATAGAAGTGTTTTCGTGCACTAAATCCGTATGGTGGTTTCAATTGACAATAGAGGAAATACTCTGGATTCCCCACGAAGTACTGGGGGCCTGAGGTTCTAGTGGTTCCACAATTAGGTAGTGTGCAACAGTTATCTATTGCCCCAATAATGCTGTGTAATAAACTGCCAAACCTTAGTAAATCAAAAAACAACCAGAATTCCACTTTCAGCATAACAGTGTGAGATGCTCTGCAAACTCAAACACTTAAAATCTCTAGAAATCGTCCTAAGGGTATATAGCAAGGGAAAAAATATTTATTTAAGAAAATCTATTAAAATTGGTGAGAATAGCAAAAGTCTATGGTATTTGAACTAAGACCCAGCCTATTCTTGTCCCCTTCAAACTTAGTGAAATGGAAACTCCACTTAGGACTGGTACTGCAAAAAATACAGGGCTCTTTCTCCCTCCAGTTTCCATTCCAAGGGCTACCTTTAAGAGAGGTTCAGGACTTCAGCATTTTTTAACCTGCCCCCAACTACCTGTTGCTAAGTTCTGGACAGGAGTGATGAAGAAGTGGGGGCTTGCTTCTTCATCCTAGCCTCCAATGTATAGGATGGAATCTCTACCTTAGGTGGGGCAACATTGAGTACACTGGGACCTGATCATCTTTGCATAGGTTCTAATCCATGTGTGATCCACATGGAGAGAGGCAAGCTGAGAAGAACTAATGTTACTGTCTACATTCAGAAGTGTTCAGCTCCTATGACAAGAGATGTCACTCAGAGAATGATGTGCCATTATTTCCATTCCCAGCTTTAGAGCCAAGGTATAGAGATTTTTCCCTGGAGGAGAAGCAGACCATAAAAGAGAGAACTGTGAATCTGTTCCAAAGGAACTGACTTTACTTGCAAGAGGAAGTGGAGAAATTCAAGCCTAATGGCACTCTCAAAAACAGTGAAAGTTGTTTTAAAAGACAGTTTAGGGTAGATTGGTAAATTAATCAGACATACAGAGAAAACTGTAAGCTGACTACTTTGCTGGAGAAGAACTTGGAAAAGTACAGCTGTGAGGGGCCCTACTGGGGACAGAACAAATTTTATTTTCCTTTTATTTTTGAGGCAGGGTCATCCAGGCTAGAGTGCAGTGGCGCGATCACGGTTTAATGCATCCTCAACCTCCTGGGCCCAAGCAATCCTCCCACCTCAGCCTCCTGAGCAGCTGGGACTACAGATGTATGCCACCATGCCTAGCTAAGTTTTGTATTTTTTTTGTAGAGATGGGGTTTCTCCGTGTTACCCAGACTCTTCTTGAACTCCTGTGCGTGAACGATCCAACTGCCTCAGCCTCCCAAAGTGCTGGGATTATAGGCATGAGCCACCGTGCCCGGCCTGAGAGCAAATTTTAAACATTGACCTAGGAAACTAACCCGTCAAGAAAGACCAGACTAGATTGGATCAGTCTGTGGAGCAATTTATGCCCTATGTTAGAAGCAATAGAACAATCAGCCAGTAATTAGTGGAGTTTAATGGCTGGATGTGATCAGGGAAAGAGAAAAAGAGAGCTCTGCCCAAACCAATGTCATCCCAGGGTGACAATGGTCATGCCCAAGTCTGCACCCCATAAGGAGCAGCATCAAAGGTTTTATACTGCAAGAGAGGGAGAGCGGGTTGAACTAGACTTCACTAAAATAATCCAACAAGTCACTAAACAAACAGGCAGAAAACAGTAAGTACTTAGGGGGAACAAATACTCAGAGTTGCCACAACATATTATCTAAAATTTCTGGTTGCCAACACAAAATTATAAGACATTCAAAGAAACAGGAAAGTATAATCCATACACCAGAAAAAAGCAGGCAACAGAAGCTGCCCGGGAGAGCAACAAGATATGTGATTTAACAGACAAGGACTTTAAAGTTGTAATTATAAATATCTTCAAAGGACTAATGGAAACTGTGATTAAAGAAGTAAAAGAAGATATGAAAATGCCACATCAAATAGAGTTTGCTAATAAAGAGATAGAAATTATAAAAAGGAACCAAATTGAAATTCTGGATTTGAGAGTTATAATAACTGAAATGTAAAGTTCAATAGAGGACTGACTAGTATATTTGAATGGCAGAAGAAATAACCCATGAACTTCATGATTTGTCAACTGTGATTGCCCAATTTGAGGAGCAGAAAGAAAAAAATAATTTTAAAAAATTAAAGAAAGTTCTTCAGACTGAAAGCAAGTGATCCCAGATAGTAATTCACATCTACGCAAATAATGACTAAATAAGTAAGATAAAGAGAGCACTGGTAAAGGTAATTATGTAATTATGAAAGACTGTATAAATGTATTTTTTCCTATCTTCTCTTAACTGATTTAAAAAGCAATTGTATAAAGCAATATGTAAATAATGTATGTTGTACATGTAGTATATAGAAATGTAATATAATTTTCCAATAATACCACAAAAGGGTATGGGTGGGACAAAAGCCATATTGGGTTAAGGAAGTGACTCCAGATGATAGCTGAAATCCACAGAAACAAATGAAGAAAGCCATAAATTAGAAATAAGAAGGTTCATATAACAAAAGCTATAAGTATATGTTTGCTCTTTTCCTCTCAGCTTCTTTCCAATACATAAAAAATATAAAGTAACAATTATATCAGTGTACTGCTGGGTTTGTAGAATTTATAATTTTGATATATACAATAATAATACCATAACATGGGGAAATAAATAGAACTATATAGAAATAATGTCTCTGTATCTCAGTGGAATTCAGTTTCTGATAAGTTAACGTATGATAAGCCCTAAAGAAATGACTAAGGAAATAACTCAAGAAAATATAGTGAAAAAATAAAGAAAATTCTACATTAGAAAATATTCATTTAATGCAAAAGGAAGCAGTAAAGCAGTAATATAGGAACAAAAAGGACATGTAAGCTGTAAAAAACAGAAAGTAAAATGGCAGAGGTAAACCTAACTGTATTAGCAATAGCATCAATGGCAAATGGATTAAACAGTTCAAATAAAAGGCAGCTTGTCAGCCTGAACTAAAAAACAAGATCCAGCTGTGTGTTGTCTATAGAAAACATACTTTAGATTCAAAGACAAAAATTGTAAGTAAAACAGTGGCAAAACATAAATCATGCAAATAACAACCATAAGAAAGCTGGAGTGGCTATATTAATGTCATAGAAAACATATGTTAAAATAAAAAAAGTCACTAGAGATAAAGAGGGACACTTTCAAATGATTAAAGGGTAAACCCACTAGGAAGATATAACAATTATGATCATATATACAACACAGCACCAAAATATATGAAGCAAAAACTGACAGTAATGAAGGGAGAAATAGATAATTTAACAATAATAATTAGAAACTCAACGCCACACTTCCAGTAATGGAGAGAAGTAGGTAGAACATAAACAATAAAGAGGATATTTGAATACTACAAACCAACTAGACCTATTAGGCTTGCATAGAACACTCTACCCAAAAAGTAGGATGTGTATTTTTCTCAAGTGCACACAGAACATTCTGAATAGACCACATGCTAGGCCATAAAATAAACCTCATTAAATTTAAAAGGGTAGAAAAAACATCCACTGTTTTTTCTTTCCACAATGGAGTGAAACTACAAATAACAGAAAGAAATGTAGGAAACCCACAAATATATGGAAAGTAAATGACACACTCCTAAAAAACAATGGGTGGAAGAAGGAACCAAAATGAAAATTAAAAAAGAATTAGGAATGAATGAAAATATAAAGATCACATACCAAAACTTATGAGATGCAGCTAAAGCAGTGGTTAGAGAGAAATGTATAGATGTAAATACAGATGTATATTTAAAAGGAAAGAGGATCTCAAATCAATAAATTAACCTTCCACCTAAGAGACTGAAAAAAGAAGGACAAACTGAACCTAAAGCTAGTAGAAGAAAGGAAATAATAAAGACCAGAGCCGAAATTAATAAATAGTTAATTCAAAAAAATAGAGAAAATTAAAAAAACTAAAAGCTTGTTCTTTGAAAAGGTGACAAATTTGACAAACTTTTAGCTAGGCAATAAAAAAGAGACAATTCATATTGCTAGAATCAGTAATGAAAAGGGAACATTACTACTGACACTGCAGAAATAAAAATTATCATAAGGAAAGACTATGAACAATTTTATTCCAATCAATTAGATAACTTAGATAAAATGGTCAAATTACTAGAAAGGCATAAACTACTGAAATTGACTCAAGAAGAAATAGATAATCTGAAAAGACTTCTAAGAAATAAATAGATTGAATTTGTAATCAAAAGACTACCTACAAAGAAAAGCCCAGGCCCAAGTGGCTTCATTGGTGAATGCTACCAAATATTTAGAGAACAATCAATAGTAATTCTTCACAAACTCTTATAAAATAATGGAAAAGGAGGGCCAACTTCCTAAATCATCCTATGATGTCAGCATTGCCCAGATACCAAAGCCAGATAAATATATAGCAAGAAAAGAAAACTACAGACCATATATCTTATGAATATGGTTACAAAAACCTTCAAGAAAATAATGGGAACTTGAATCCAGCAACATATAAAAAGAATTGTACACCATGACCAAGCGGGATTTATCCTAGGAAGTCCAAGTTGGTTTAACACCCCAAAATCAATTAATGTAATATTCCATATCAATGGAAAAAACATGTAATAGTCTCAATTGATGCAGAAAAATAATTTGATGAAATCCAAAACCATTTCACGATAAAAAGTATTCAACAAGCTAGAAATAGAAAGGAACTTCCTCACCTTGATAAAGGGTATCTATGAAAAATCTACAGCTAACATCATACTTAATAGTGAAAGACTGAATGTTTTTTCCCTAAGATGAGGAACAAAACAGGGTATCTGCTCTAACCACTTCTACTCAATATTGTACTATGGGTTCTACCCGGGATAGTTAAGCAACGAAACAAGTAAAAGCCATCTAGGTTAGAAAGGAAGAAGTAAAATTAACTCTATTCATGAATGACATTATCTTATATATAGAATATCCTAAATAATCCACTAAAAGTCTATTAGAACTAGTAAATGAGTTCAGCAAGGTTTATGGGATACAAGATCAATATATAAAAATCGACTGTCTGAGTTACAAGCATAAATGTAAACGAAGAAAAAAATATCAAAAACAAAACTATCAGTTGTCTTTCTATACACTTCAAATGAACAACCTGAAAAAGAAACTAAGAAAAATAATTACAGTGCCACCTAAGATAATAAAATATTTGGGAATAAATGTCACAAAAGAAGGGCAAAAACTATACTCTAAAAACTACAGCATATTGTTGCAAAAGTAAACATTTAAATAAATGGAAAAACATATCATTTTCATGGATTAGAAGGTTTAATACTGTTAGATTGGCAATATTCCCCAAATTTACCTACAGATTTAACATAATCCATCCCTATCAGAATCACAGATTATTTCTTTTTTAGAAATTCACAAGTAAATTCATGTGTAAAATTTCATATGAAATTTCAAGGGACTCAGACTAATTAAAACAATATTAAAAAAACAAAATTGAGCTCCCTCTTTTCCTTTCTCCGCCATCGTGGTGTGTTCTTGCCACCACTTCTCGCCATGTCTTCTCACAAGACTTTCAGGATTAAGCGATTCCTGGCCAAGAAACAAAAGCAAAATCGTCCCATTCCCCAGTGGATTCGGATGAAAACTGGAAATAAAATAAGGTACAACTCCAAAAGGAGACATTGGAGAAGAACCAAGCTGGGTCTGTAAGGAACTGCACATGAGATGGCACATATATTTGTGCTGTCTGAAGGTCACGATCACATTACCATATCAAACTGAAAATGTCACCACTCTCTGGAGAGTTCGACATATTTTCCTCTCTGAATCTATTATGAATGCGTTGGTTGGCTGGGTTCAGTAATAAATATGTGAGGCCTTTCATTTCAAAAAAAAAAAAAAAACAAAAACAAAATTGAATAACTTACATTTCCTTATTTCAAAATATATTACAAAGCAACAGTAATCAAGATATTGGAACTGGTGTAAACACAGACAAATGGATAAATGGAATCAAATTGAGAGTCTAGAAATAAACCCATACATCTATAGTCAAGTGATTTTTGACCATTGAATGGAGAAGAAAGAGTACTATCAAACGAATTGTGCTGGTATAACTGAATAGCCACATGCAAAAGAAAGAAATTGGACCCTTAGATAACAAAATTATATAATAAAATTAATTCAAAATGAATCAAAGAACTAAATGCAAGGGCTAAAACCATAAAACTTTTGGAAAAAATATAGGAAAAAAATCTTCATGACCTTTTCTTGGGCAATTGATTCTTATACGTGACAAAAGCACAGGCATCAAATGAAAAGAATAGATAAATTGGACTTTATTTTTATCAAAATAAAAACTTTTGTGTTTCAAAGGACACTATTTTAAAAATAAAAAATACTCTATATCTTGGCTGTTGTGAATAGTGATGCAATAAACATGAGATTGCAGGTATCTCTTTGATATACTGATTTCCTTCCTTTTGAAACTATACCCAGCAGTCTGGATTGCTGGATCATGTGGTAGTTCTATTTTTAGTTCTTTGAGAAATCTCCATGCTGTTTTCCATGGAGGTTGTACTAATTTACATTCCCTCCAACAATGTATGAGGGTTCCCCTTTTATCACATCTTCATCAGCGTTCATTATCCCCTCTCTTTTTTATAAAGGCCATTTTAACTGGGATGGGATGATATCTCTTTAGTTTTGATTTGCGTTTCTGTGATCGTTAATGACACTGAGCATTTTTTCATATACCTGATGGCCATATGTATGCCTCCTTTTGAGAAATGTCTATTCAGATCTTTTGCCCATTTTTAAATTGGATTATTTGTTTTCTCCTATTGAGTTGTTTGAGCTCCTTATATATTCTGGTTATTAATCCCTTATCAGATGGGTAGTTTGCAAATATTTTCTCCCATTCTGTGGATTGTCTCTTCACTTTGTTGAGTGTATCTTCTGTAGTACAGAAACTTTTTAGCTTGATGTGATCCCATTTGTCCATTTTTGCTTCAGTTGCCTGTGTTTTTGAGGTCTTATTCAAGAAATCTTTGCTTAGACCAATGTCTTGGAGTGTTTCTATAATTTTTCTAGCATTTCATAGTTTTAGTTTTATATTTATGCCTTTAATCCATTTTGATTTGATTTTTATATATGGCAAGAGATAGGGAATCAAACTAAGTGTCCATTAAGGGATAAATGGATCATGAAAATGTAGTACATACACACAATGGAATATTATTTAGCCATAAAAAAGAATAAAATCCTGTCATTTGCAACACCATGGATGAAACTGGAACACATTGTGTTAAGTGAAATGTCAGGCACAGATCAACAAATAATCACATGTTCTCACCTAGACGTGGGAGCTAAAAAAAATTGGAACTCATGGAGATAGAAAGTAGAATGATAGTTACCAGAGGCTGGGAAGAATAGTGAGGAGGAGAGGGATAAAAAAGGGGTAGTTAATAGGTACCAAGATATAGTTAGATAGAAGGAACAAGATCTACAAAGAAAGATAAATGCTTGAGGTGATGAATATTGCAGTTGACCTGGTTAGATCATTTCACAGTATATGCTTGTATCAAAATATCACATGTACCCCATGAATATGTTCAACTATTATGTGTCCATAATAATTAAAAATAAAAAAATTTAAAAGACGTAAAAAGACAACACACATAAGAGAAAATATTTGCAAATAATTTAGCTGACAAGGGACTTGTATCTAGAACATAGCACTCTTAGCAATACAATAATGAAAAGACAGTCAATTAAAACATGGGCAAAGGATTTGAATAGACATTTCTCCAAAAATATACAAGGCCAGGTGCAGTGGCTCATTCCTGCAATCCCAGCACTTTGGGAGGCCAAAGCAGGAGAATCACTTGAGTCCAGGGGTTCAAGGCTGGCCTGGACAACACAGTGAGACTCCATCTCTACAAAAAATTAAAAATTAGTCAGAAGTGGCACACACCTGTAGTCTCAGCTACTCAGGAAGCTGAAGCAGGAGGATCACTGGAGCCCAGGAATTGGAGGCTGCAGTGAGCTGTGATCATGCCACTGCACTCCAGCCTAGGTGACAGAGTGAGACCCTGTCTCAACAAAACAGAAGGTATGCAAATGACCAACAGGCACATGAAAAGATGCTCAATGGCATTAATAATTAGGGGAATATAAGTTAAAACTACAATGAGATACAGCTTCACATCCACTGGAATGGCATTAATACAAAGAAAAACAGAAAATAACAACTGTTAGTGAAGATGTGGAGAAATCGGCATCCTCGTACATTGCTGGTGGACATGTAAGATTGTATAGCCACCTTGTGAAACATTTTGGCAGTTCTTCAAATAGTTAAACATAACCCACCAATTCCATTTCTCGTTACATATCCAAGAGAAGTGAAAACATGTCTGCATAAAAACTTACAGGTGAATGCTTATATAAGCATTATACACACTAGCTAAGAGGTGAAAACATCTCAAATATCCATCAAATGGTGAATGAATAAACAAAATGTGGTATATTCACACCTTTTCATGTGCCTGGCCAATTGAAAAAGACACAGTCACAAAAGACTGCATATTGTATAATTTTATTCATATAAAATGTCTACAACAGGCAAACCTATTGAGATAGTAAGAAGATTACTAGTTTCTTTGGGGGATAAGGGGATAGAAAGGTGATAGCGAATGAGCACAAGGTTTCTTTTGAGATGATGAAAATACCTTAAAAATGACTAGGACGGTTGCACATATCTGAGTATACTAAAACCTATCAAATGGTACACTTGAAATAGGTGGATTGTATGATATTTGAGTTGTGTTTCAGCAAAGCCTTTATAAAAGCAAAACCCCAAACCATGTATTTCTGATGTGTTTCTGTGGTTTGGCAATATGAACTGGACTCACGTTGGTGGTGAGTTTTTTAATCTCATCTAGGCTTCCTTTATACCAGTGGTTACCTGTGAGTTGACTGTACTGATTGAATGGTTTGGCTGTGTCCCCACCCAAATCTCATCTTGAATTGTAATCCTCATAATCCCCATGTGTCATGGGGGAGGCCCAGTGGGAGGCAATTGAATCATGTGGACCATTTTCCCCATGCTGTTCTTGTGAGAGTGAGTTCTCACGAGTTCTGATAGTTTTATAAGCATCTGGCATTTCCCCTGCTGGCACTCATTCTCTCTCCTGTTGCCCTGTGAAGAGGTGTCTTCCCCCATGATTGTGAGTGTTAAAAGAAAAACTCAGCTGAATGAAATTTAAAAGAGTTTAACTGAGCAATGAACAAGTCATGAATCAGGCAGCCCCCAGAATCACAGCAGATTCAGAGAAACTCCAGGGATGCCCCGTGGTCAGAACAAATTTATAGGCAAAAATAGGGAAGTGATGTACAGAAATTAGAAGTAAGGTACAGAAACAACTTGGTTGGTTACAACGTGGCATTTGCCTTATTTGGACACAATTTGAACACTCAGCAGTGTATGAGTGGTAGAAGTGTGGCTGCTGGGATTGGCCAAGACTCAGCTATTATTACAGGTGCATACTCCTAAGTTAGGTTTTCAATCTTGTCTACCTATTAAGTTAGGTTGCAGTTCATCCACAAGGACTCAAATATATAAGTACAGAGTCCTTCTTAGGCCATATTTAGTTTTCTTTAACAATTCCTTCCTTTTGGTATTTTCTCAATTTTGGGAGACTGACCAAAACTTTAGTCATTGATGTCACCATCACCATCATAAATGTACCTATTTGGTCTTGAAACCCACTGGAAATCAGTGGAACAGTGAGTTTTGCAAAGGTAGGAACAAGGACTGAGTAGAGGATACCTCCTTATGCTGGAATGTCTTGTTTACAGGAGAGAAACAAAACCTGCTCTGTTCTGGTCTAGGACCTATGTGTTTCCTAAAAGTCTTAGTTTGATTATGTCACATTTAGCATGGGTGACTCCATTTTTGTTTGGTTTGGTCTGTTGGGGCCTAGTGCATGAGCTCAGTCCAAAACAACGACCTCCCATAATTTTGTTTTGAAAAATTCCCCCTTTTGGGCAAGATTCTCACTTAGGTGAGAGTGTGACAAAAACTTAGGGCCTTAGCATCACTTTCAATTACCATCACTTTGGGTTTCTGGTCTCAGCATGTCACTCATAGGTTATGCTGCCCTCATGGTCGCACATTTCTTTCAGCTCTTGTCATTCCAGTTGAAGAGAGACCATTTGATGTTCAAGAGATGGCTGCATGCAAGCATTTAAAACCTTTGAGAAAATACAGCACACCAGGGAGAGTGTTAGGACTATCAGGAGGATAATACTAAGAGTTTGGAGTATGTTCGTTACCCAGGCTCCCTATAAATCAAATCACCTAAAATTAAATTGATCAAAGAATGAGCTAAAGAGTCTACTTACTTAACTAAGCAGTCCCTTTGTTAATCCCCTGCAACTGAATTTCTTTAATCTACATTTGATGTATTTCTCCATAGGCCACAAGTGCCAGCAGCTGCACAGATACTTCTCTGTTTAGCCAGTTCTATTATTTAGCATAACTTTCACAAAATAATTTGAAGTCTGTTGTGTAACTATAGCCTTTACAGTAGAATCTGTTCTAAAGTCTATCATGAGGGATACATTTCTGATCATTGCCTCTTTTACTCCAAACCATGCAAAAATGACCTAACAAATGATGCCCTTCTAGAAGAGTGCAGGTTTCTTGGCAATGCTCTCTTGAACCCATGATGTGGGTTAAGAGGAGTGAACCAATGTTCTGTTTCTGCCTGATTGTGTGGCAACACGTACCATTTAAGTTTCTCACCTACATTGGCCCTTCATCTTTATTAAAATATAAGGTTATCCATGTATAAAGCTGGCAGCAAAACAAAATCCTTCACAAATATAAGTATGCCCCATAAGTGAACACAACAGACCCCCTTTTCATTTCTATTGCTCATAGAGGCATAAACAAGGAAAAAGTATTTAAAGATAAGAGTCTCATGATGCTAGAGAAGTCTTGGACAGTGATCTTGGGAAAAGCTGTTCATATCAAGGAAGTCATCTTCTTCTGGGCAGTGACATCCCTGGTTAGTTTTACCTTAAAGGTTCCAATGAGTGTACATTGTCAATAGTGCAGAGGGATCCTTCTCAGTTGTAAGATTATGAACCCAAAGTTCAAGATCCTAAAATTTTGTTGCAATGTGGATGGCAAGGAAGGTCTTTCTATGATGTTCCCAGAAGATCCAATCTTTGGGTTCCAGATTGTGAAGGGGTTGATTGTCCTCAGTTAACCATAAAAAGTTTCCTTTACCTGGTGAAATTACACTGTGGCATAATAACCTAGTGTGATAGCATCAGCTGTCTTTCATGGTAAAGCTTTTATACAACCAGAAAACATGCATTGAAAATGACAATAGAATGAAATCCCTTTATAAATGTTTAAATGACCCATCAGGTAACTGAATGTACCTGAAGCTTTAATTATCTTCCCAGGAGTGTATAACCAAACATCAGTTATAAGCTATTTTAGCAATTTATAAGTCACTAAACCAATATATTTAATTTGGATCATTTAACCTTTTCCATGATGAGTCATGGAATGCGGAACTTTTAATAACAAAAGCTAAAGCATTTTTTTTAAAAAGGACTCTGGAAGGACTCGGTGGCCATCCTGGTTCTCCATGAGTCCATGCTTAATTAACATTAGACTTATATCCTCTTGAATACCAATTGTGTCTCCAAATTAGGTGCATAGCACTGATAGCTGATGGATTATCATATATAATTTGACTTAGACCATGAATTTCATTTAAATTGTATATCTAAACAATTTCAATATTAGCTGATTTAACATGAAAATGTGGCAAAGTATTTTCTTGGTATTCAATTAATTTTTGTTCCACTTGGGTTAGCAGTTTTGTAACCCAGTCAGTCTTTTCATTAAAGTTCCAGGAATTCTTACCCAATTAAAATGATATGATTCTAAACTTATTAGAAATCTGTAATCAAGAATGCTTTTTAGGGTCCTTTCCATCCTTTGATAAACCTCCTAAAAGACACCATGCTTTTGAAGTTTTCAGAAACTGCATCAACATTAAGCAATTAGCTGTGGAAATGACTTTAAGTAATCATAGCTAAAAACACAATTGACAAGGAAATTCGGTTATTTCTATGGTTTACAGTAACTTAACATAATAACCATAATTCTGATTGATAGCATATATTGTGACATATTACAATTTTAGAAAGCCCATACAATTTTGGAACATATGTTAATGTCATTTACTAAAATACAACCTGAAGAAAACTAAAAATTACTTTTTTTATTTTGACAATGTTTCTCATGTAATTAGCATGTCAAATAATCCTGTTTCCCTCTCTTTTGGATGCTTCAGGGGTCCTCTGTAGCATCTCAAAGTCAGAGGTTAGAAAAGACAATTTTGAAGCTGAAATTTGATTTGGAGAAGCCTATCAAATATGTAAAAAATTTAAAGCACTTGATATTATGAAATAGAATTGCAGGTTACCGTAAGTCATTCATTTAGCCCAAATCATGACTCAAACATTTTTTAAAGGGCAAAAACCTTTAGTCATTGATAGAGGGAAGACTGAGCTTTCCAAACAGTCTCTTGTCTTTCCCTTCTTTTTTTCAGAAGTTTATTCAAGAGACAAACAAAAATATTTCATTATTCTTTAATATTAAACAACAATCTTGTTCAAGAAAGCCAAATTTCACCCTTGCATTAGTGTACCATTAATGTCAACCCCAATTTTTAATAAAATCTTATAGATAAGTTGATTCGATCTTAATCAGTTTGACCATAATGTGATATTCTTATAAACCTTTTATAACTCTTTACAATTTTTGTGAGAGAGCAGATCAGTGCTTTAAGAAAATCCTGTTGTGCTTTTATTATATTTTCATGTGCAATTTACAGAAAAACTGAATCATAACCCTTTAAATTTAGTCAGTATGTTCACACACAGGATTTCTTTTGCAAGATTAATTTTTATAAACCTTCTACAACTTGCTGTAACATTTAGCTTTATCTTATCTAATTTAAAAATCCTTTTACCATCTAAACTCAGCAAAAATTTATATTCCAAGGCCTTCTTATAATCTTTTACCAAAACCACATATTACTCTCCTCACACACCTTGTATGTAAAACTATTTTTTCAATAGTATCAGTCATGTGTTATAATGGTAACTCTTAGCAACTTTTACTTTTGTTGCTTAAATTTCCTTTCATGAATCCTCTGCAACTTGTGCAGATTATCCACAACATGCTTGGACTTTCTGACTTGTCCTAAGCATTCCTCTTTTTAAACAACCAGTTATTTTACTTTAGGACAAGAATTTACCATACAAGATCCTTTCTTATATAAAATCTCTTTTATTTGTAACCTTCTTTGCCTAGCTGGGAGACATGGCTAATTCCACATGTCCCCAAGCTTTATCTAGAATCTAATACTGCAAAATAAATTGAACAATTTTTAAAAGTCAAAGAAACAATTTATGACCTTAAAGCATTTAGCAGCCCTAATATCCGACCTGCATAATTTAGACCAAATGTTTGCATTTTTGAAGATTTTTTTTTACCAATAATCTTTAAAACTGTCTTTATTTCCTAAAGATTACTTAAGTCATGTGAACTAAAAGCAGTACAGTTTTTACTTTTCTGACAAAATATTTTATTTAATTGATTATTTTTCTTTAAGCCAATTAATTAGTGCTCTTTCATATAAACATCACACACGCCACACATATATTACTACAGAGACAGACAGAAAAAGATCCAGTCGTTGTAAGATATTTTTATTTTCCAGTTTGAAGCTTATTAATCGGATTACTGGCTTTAAGGTAGTCCTTCAAGAAGCAGGGCTAAGAAGACATGCAGTTTTTTAAAAAAAAATTCTATAATCTTCAAAGGTAGCTCAAAGAAAGGAAAATTCGAGGAGGGAAGCCAGAAGTTGTTCATGGAGGAGAAGAGAATTAACAATTGGTAAAGGTCACACAGATATCAACCAGAAAGCACTCATTCCCTAAGCCAGGATTGAACCTGGGCCGCCATTGTAAAATTGCAGAGACCAAAAAAAGTACTGCCACATGTTGCAAGGTTAAGCTCCCAAGGACGTCAAATAAGATGGAGACCTCATCCACTTTTTTTTTTCAGGGTCCTGAAAACTTTTATAACTTTTGTTCAAGGACCATCTTGAACAACGGGCTTACAGGTGTCCTAGGCCCACATTCTACCCTAAGATATCCCTCTTCCTGACAGAATGACACAGAAAAACAAATTTATAGCACAAAATACATCAGATTTGCTACAGCTTAAGGCTAGCCTCAGAATTCTTTTTGCATTAATCAAAACTTTACAGAGGAGATAAACAGGGATTTTTACCATTCATTTAACCAGTTTGCACAGAGAGAGGCTAGAACTCTGACTGGCAAGAAATTCTTACCCTTTTGCTGGCATGTCAGGTTTCTGGGTTCCCCTTCCCTGAGCGGCCCTAGCAATCCTACTCACCACACTACAGTCCTGGGGGACAAGCAGTAACACAAAAGAAAATTATGGAACCACAGGCAAAATCCTCTCAATTTTGCAAGATGCTGCCTAAGGGGTTGCATGGGGTAACCAAATTAGCATTTTTCATTCTGGCCAGAGCAAAATATGTGTGACAAAACATACACATTAGCCACTCTGCTTAGCAGCACCCAAAATTGAACTGGCAAGGCTCAAATTTGCCCCTGGTTGGGCCCTATCATCTTTAATCCATTTTTAACAAAGAGGGATTTTACTGAGGGGGAGGGCCTCTAACCCAATCCCATTCTTTAGTCAGGTAAAATGTACCCCATTACTTATCCAAAGTCAGCCAGTTGGTGCTGCAGTCTACTTCATTTGGATCAGGATAGTAACTAAGTTAAAAGATTAGCAGATTTAATTTGGGGGGATCCCCTCATTTTTAAATGCACTGCAGTGCATTGTTGTTTATTCAGAAAGTTCTGCTGTAAGTTATCTTTAGTTAAATTTCACCATTTCTCTAAGACTTTGCAGCTTCTTGGGACTAACATATAAGCTGGAAGGAACTCAGGTTTTCAGAAATTAAGGACCCAATTTTTACCTAAAATATTGGCTTTGCTCTCAGGTTCCCTTGATTAACTTAGCCAATGATTTTTCCTACCTAAGCATTCAAGAAAAATGAAACAAAGGGGCAGAACACAAAAATCCCTGTGGATTTTCAAAAGCCAAATTTTACAATCCCTACAATATTACCATTTGCTACCAGTTTTTTCTGAGCCAGTCATAGGTAAGAGGTCTCTGACTGAATCAAAGGCAGTTAATTACCGGATTCAATACAATTCTGAACACAGTCCGGTTCCTGTCGTGACTTCCAAACCCAATCTGGAAGATAAATTTGCTCAAAGAAATTCAGAGATCTCAAAACACAAATCTGTGGAGTTCCAAAATCCAAAAGAGAAATTATCATGATCCCCAGGCACTCTGAGAGATCAAAGGACACAAGTGGGTCCAGCAAGTACCTGGCTTCTTCACTCAGCACTCCTGGAGGTCATTAAAGCTCTACTTTGGACCATGCTTCTGACATCATCTGTTAAAAGAAAAACTTCAGCCAAATTAAATTTAAAGGAGTTCATTCAGCAATGAAAGATTCACAAATCAGGCAGCTCCCAGAATCACAGCAGATTCAGAGAAACTCCAGGAATGTCTCATGATCAGAACAAAGTTATAGACAAAAAAGGGAAGTAACATACAGAAATCAGAAGTGAGGTACAGAAACAACTGGATTGGTTACAGCTCAGAGTTTGCCTTAATTGAACACAGTTTGAACACTCAACAGTGTATGAGTGGTAGCAGTACAGCTGCTGGGATTGGCCAGGGCCCAGGTATTCTTATAAGTGCATACTGCTAAGTTAGGTTTTCAATCTTGCTACCTATTAAGTTCATATATTTGTGTCCTTGCAGTTTATCCACAAGGACTGTGATATAGAAGTACAGAGTCTTTCTCAGGCCATATTTAGTTTGCTTTGCCATAAGTTTCCTGACCCCTTCCCAGTTATGTGGAACTGTGAGTCAATTAAACCTCTTTTCTTTATTAATTGCTCAGTAACAGGTATTTTGCCATAGCAGCATGAGAATGGACTGATACAGTAAATTGGTACTGGGGATGGGATACTGCTATAAGGATACCCAAAAATGTGAAGCAACTTTGGAACTGGGTAACAAGCAGAGGTTGGAATAGCTTGGAGGGCTCAGAAGAAGACAGGAAGATGTGGGAAAGTTTACAATTTCCTAGAGACTTGTTGAATGGCTTTGACCAAAATGCTGATAGTGATATGGACAATGAATTCCAGGCTGAGGTGTTCTCAGACGGAGATGAGGAACTTGCTGAGAACTGGAGTAAAGGTCACTCTTGCTATGCAAAGAGATTGGCGGCATTTTGCCCCAGCCCTAGAGATGTGTGGGACTTTGAATTGAGAGACATGATTTAGGGTATCTGGCAGAAGAAATTTCTAAGTGGAAAGCATTCAAGGGGAAGCAGAACATAAAAGTCTGGAAAATTTGCAGCTTGATGATGCAATAGAAAAGAAAAACCCATTTTCTGGGGAGAAATTCAAGCTGGCTGCAGAAATTTGCATAATTAATGAGGAGCCAAATGTTAATCCCCAAGACAATGAGGAAAATTTCTCCACGGCATGTCAGAGACCTTCACAGCAGCCCCTCCCATCAAAGGCCTGGAAGCCTGGGAGGGAAAAATGATTTTGTGGGCCAAGACCAATGGCCCCCTGCTCTGTGTAGCCTTGGGACATGGTGTCCTGCATCCCAGCTGCTTCAGCTCCAGCCATGGCTGAAAGGGGCCAAGATACAACTCGGGACATTGCTTCAGAGGGCACAAGCCCCAAACCTTGGCAGTTTCCACGTGATGTGGGGCCTGCATGTGCACAGAAGTCAAGAATTTGAGGTTTGGGAACCTTCACTTAGATTTCAGAGGATGTATGGAAATACCTAGATGTCCCAGCAGAAGTTTGCTGCAAGGCTGGAGCCTTTGTGGAGAATCTGTGCTAGGGCAGTGTGGAAGGGAAATGTGGGATTGGAGTCTCCACACGGTTTCCTCACTGGGGCACTGCCTGGTGGAACTGTGAGAAGATGGCCACTGTCCTCCAGACCCCAGAATGGTAGATATACCAACAGCTTGTACCGTGTGCCTAGAAAAGTTGCGGACACTCAATGCCAGCCCATGAAAACAGCTGGGAAGGGGGCTATGCCCTTCAAAACCACAGGTGTGGAACTGCCCAAGGCTGTGGGAGCCCATCTCTTGCATCAGCATGCCCTGGATGTGAGACATGGAATCAAAGGAGATCATTTCAGAACTTTTAGGTTTAATGACTGCCCTATTGGATTTCGGACTTGCATGGGGCCTGTAACCTCTTTGTTTTGGCCAATTTATTCCATCTGGAATGGTTGTATTTACCCAAAGCCTGTACTCCCATTGTATCTAGGAAGTAACTAACTTGCTTTTGAGTTTACAGGATCATAGGAAAAAGGGACTTGCCTTGTCTCAGACGAGACTTTGGACTTGCACTTTTGGGTTAATGCTGGAATGAATTAAGATTTTGGGGGACTTCTGGGAAGGCATGATTTTGTTTTGAATTGTGAGGACATGAGATTTGGGAAGGGCCAGGGGTGGGATGATATGGTTTGACTGTGTCCCCACCCAAATCTCATCTTGAGTTGTATTTCCCATAATCCCCAGGTGTGGTGGGAGGGACCCAGTGGGAGGTACTTGAATCATGGGTGCAGTTTCTTCTATGCTATTCTCATGATAGTGAGTGAGTTCTCATGAGATCTGACAGTTTTATAAGTGTTTGGCATTTCCCCTGGTGGCACTCATTCTCTCTCCTGTCACTTTTTGATGAGATGCCTTCTGCTATGATTGTCAGTTACCTAAAGCCTCCCCAGTTATGCAGAACTGCAAGTTAATGAAACCTCTTTTCTGTTTAATTACCCAGTCTCGGGTATTTCTTTATAGCACCATGAGAACGGATTAATAAACTGATCATGGCTGGGCTCACTTATCTCAGACCTTAGAGGGGACAACTGGACTGACTTGACTCAACTCCACATGGTCTCTCGTCCTCCAGCAAGTTAGCGCATGCTTATTGACATGACAAATGTAGATGTTTAAAGTGAGAGTGAAAGAACACAAAGTTTTTTGGGAACCAGGCCCATTACTATCCCACCATCACTTCCCCATCTCATTTTTCTAAGTATGTGGTAAGGCCAGCTCAGATTTAAGAGGTGAGAAGGTCAGCACAATGTCTTTATTGGATGAGCTGCAAAGTCACATTTAAAAAATATGAATACTCAGAGTAGATACAGAGGATGGGATAACTGTGGGCACTTCTGAAAATAATCTGCTATAAAGTATTACAACAATTTATTTTGCACTCTTGCCTTCTCAGAATCTTTTTGTGTTTTATCAATAGTTTATAAAAATACATAAATTATGTTCATGTTCATTCACATTTGAGAGATGGATCCAAGTGCCAGGACATCTATAAGTCCAGATTCTTCATTGCTTGGGGATGAATACAACGTCATCTTAAACCACTCTCATTTTTTGCACTCAGGTTCAGCATACTTACTAGCTTTCATTAAAACACGCCAAATACTTTACCAGTCTGGGGATTTGTCCATGCTACCTTCTGGAATTTTATTTTTCTTACCACTTCTCTGACTCATTCCTTATTCTTGTGACAGTTCTAAGGTTCAATGTCATTTCGACATTCCTTCATAACCCTATGTAAATTACATCCCCTCACTACATCTTAAAGTAACATTTTAAATGTAAATAAGTGATTATCAGTTGAGAATAATTTTGTCCCCTAGCTACTTTTTGGCATCACAACCGGAAGATGCTACTATCTAGTGGATAGGGGCCAAGGTACTGCTGTCCTTTTATACCAGGAGCAGCCTTTCCACCACAAAACAAAGAATTATTCAGTCCAAAATGTCAATAGTGCTAAAGTTTATAAACTGCTTTTGATCATGCACAATAAGTTTGAAATACATATTTGTTTGGGTGTTTGTTTTAACATCTGTCTTTCCTACTAGACTGAATGTTTCATACAGATGAGATAATGCCTATTTTGCTTAACATTGAATATCCAGCATCTTCCTCAGTGTCTGATGCCAGGTAGCTACATGAAAGGATGAAACAGCAGGCGTGAGGTAAGAAGAAAATGAAAGGCTTTATTAGGAGGGTATACAAACTTTTCTTGGGGTAGAAGATGCTGTCAGTGCCCTGTCCATACTCCAACAGCTCATACCATTTAAGTAGATATTTGCCTGATTTTCAAATGTCAGAGGCTTTATTTCTTTGTGTGAGACCTTTCATTAGGTCACCAGAGTCCATTGTGCTGAATAATATGACAGTCCAGAACAGTGGGGCATCATCTGCCCCCTGGAAGATGTGTTTTCTACATCGTTCTCTAAAGTTTTTCAGTAACATTAGCTGCTTGATAACAAATACTTTTTTTGCTTCCTTTCCTTCTCTGTCTCAATTTCTCTCTTCCCTGCCAGAGTTTCCTGGGAATAACTCCCGTGGTAGGCCGAATAATGGTCCCCAAAGGTACTTCGATCCTAACCCCTTGCACTTATGAATGTTGCCTTATATGGAAAAAGAGAATTCACAGAGATGATTGTGGAAGATGGGAGATTACTCTGTATTTTCTGATAGAACTTAAAGGCAATCACACATGTTCATAAAAGAGGGAGGCAGAGGTGGATTTGACACAGAAGAAGGAAATGTGACTGCTGAAGAGAAATGCTATACTGCTGGCTGTAAATAGGAAGGAAGGGGTCCATGAGATAAGGAATGCAGCTCTAGGAGCTGGGAAAGACAAGGAAACAGACTCTCCTCTAGAGTCCCCAGAGGGAGCATGGCAATGTTGACACTTTATTTTCAGCCTAGTGAAACTGATTTTGGACTTCTGACCTCCAGGTTTGAAAGATACTAAATGCATGTATTTTAAAGCTACCAAATTTATGGCATCATAGCAGCCATAGGGATCTATTACAATTTTTGGTCCCTGGAAGTGGGTTGCTGCTATAATAAATATCTAAAAATGTGGAAGTGGTTTTGCAACTGGATAATAGCTATAGACTGGAATAATTTTCAGGAGCATTATATAACAACCCTAGATTATGTTGAACAGATCATTAGTAGAAATATGAATGTTCAAAGTGTTCCTGGTGAGTGCTCAGACATGAGGAGCACAGTAGAGAAAGTCTATATTGTTTTAGAGAACACCTAAATTATCATAAACAAACTATTGATAGAAATAAAATGTTGAAGGTGTTGCTGGTGAAGGCGTAGAAAGAAATTAGTAACATAATATTGGAAAAGGGAGTTTGTGTTACATAGCATCAGAAATTGTAGCTGAATTGTGCCCTACAATTATGTGGAAAGCAGGACTTGTAAGCAATGAACTTAAATATTTAGCTGAGCAGATTTTCATGCAAAGGATTAAATGAATGGCCTGCTTTTATTGCTGCTTATAGTAAAATGCTAGAGGAAAGACATAAATTGAGGGAAGAACTGTTAAGCAAAAAGAAAGCAGGATTCAGTGATATGAGAAATTTTCAGCCTATCCAGATTGCAAAAAGACACCAAAATTAGGAAATTCATTGCCACGAAGTCATCCTCCAGAGATAAAATCAAGGGCATGGCTAGACATCCTTTTGCTAGTGCCTTTAAGGGATCAAAAGATTAAAGTATTCAATCACACAGATGGTGTTTTGAAGAGATATGGAGTGTGCCTCTCAGAATAAGCAAGGAATTGTCTGTGAGGGATCTTGAAGAAACCTCTTGTCTAATCACATGAATCCCCATGACATACATAAAAGACCTATAAGTTTTTGAGAATGTTATATCAGCAGAAACAATGCCAGCTTAGACTGAAAGGGACAAATAGAGGAAGAAATGAAAGAAGGCCACAGGACTCCCAAAATTTGACAGGAGAAAGCAGGCTGATAAAACTGCTCAGCCGTAAACATATGCTACCATTCAAAATAAAGGAACAATGACTGAGGGCAGAACCTAGAGGCCAGAAGGCAGATTTATGACCCCAGGTGAAGTCATAGGAGCAGAGTGATCAAAGGGAAGAGTCTCAAATCATAGAATATTCCCAGGCCTTGAAACCTAATGGTTGGATTTTGAAATTGTTTGGATTTGCGACTCTTTTGTTCTTTCCACTTTTTCCCCTATGGAATGGCAAAGTTATTGGCTGTAAATGAACCAAAGTCAAAGGGAAAACACAGAATTACTAGAGAGGAAAATTAAATAATAGAAAAGAAACATCTCTTAGTGCTTTTGCTTCACCTAGGAGAGACAAGAAATACACATGTGGGCTTAAACTGAGCACAAGATTCACTTCTCTATCAACTGTTTACCTGGCACTGACAGGTAAACTTATTGAGCATCTTATTATTAATTGAAAAATGATTAAAATATATTTTTGGGGGGAGGGATTGCATTGGGAGTTATACCTGATGTAAATGACGAGTTGATGGGTGCAGCACACCACATGGCACAAGTATACATATGTAACAAACCTGCACGTTATGCACATGTACCCTAGAACTTAAAGTATAATAATAATAAATTATTATATATTATATATATATAAATTATAATATTATATATATATATATTTCAGCCATTGTGGAAAACAGTGTGGCGACTCCTCAAGGATCTAGAACTAGAAATACCATTTGACCCAGCCATCCCATTACTGGGGATATACCCAAAGGATTATAAATCATGCTGCTATAAAGACACATACACATGTATGCTTATTGCAGCACTATTCACAATAGCAAAGACTTGGAATCAACCCAAATGTCTATCAGTGACAGACTGGATTAAGAAAATGTGGCACATATACACCATGGAATACTATGCAGCCATAAAAAAGGATGAGTTCGTGTCCTTTGTAGGGACATGGATGAAGCTAGAAACCATCATTCTGAGCAAACTATCGCAAGGACAGAAAACCAAACACCGCGTATTCTCACTCATAGGTGGGAACTGAACAATGAGATCACTTGGACACAGGGTGGGGAACTTCACACACTGGGGCCTGTTATGGAGTGAGGGGAGGGCAGAGGGATAGCATTAGGAGATATACCTAATGTAAATGACGAGTTAACGGGTGCAGCACACCAACATGGCACATGTATACATATGTAACAAACCTGCACATTGTGCACATGTACCCTACAACTTAAAGTATAATAATAAAAAATAAAAATAAAAAAATAAAATGCATTTTTCAAATAGGGTAAAATCATGACACTCATACAGATACGAAATGAACACATGCTAAAAAAAAAGATGTTATGACTGCTTCAAAAGGGAAACCAAAGAGTCGATATGGGAATATTCATCAGTAATATTAAATGATTGTGCACATGGAGGCAAAACTGGTTTCATAAGGTGAAGACCAACTGAACCTCTACTAAAGAATATACTGTACATGTATCAGCAGCCTACAACTAACAAAAGGCTATAAAAGACTTCACACATAATGTAAGGCTAGAATCAGATAACCGGCAGTGGTGTCCTGAAGATAGAGCAAAGTTTTCCATTGAAACACACTTTTATTTTTATAATGCCAAAATCAGGTAGAGGGTTATAGTTCCTTCGAAATCAGGGTTCAGTCATTAGGGTGACTAGATCAGTGTCACAGACATTTCTAAGCTGAGGTCTGATCAGGGACCAGTGGACACCAGTGAAATCACAAAGCCTAGGGATGTCACAGAGGCAGCTAGCTCCCGGACCAATCAGGGCCTGGAGCAGAGGGATACAATAGGCAGCACCACTGTCTTCAGAGACCTACTTGAGCTGGAGAATCAAGCAGAGCTGATCAGAGCCAAACCCAGCAAATATCATGTCAGAGAAAAATAACCATAAGAACTCCTCTACAAATAACAACCAGATTCAAGACCCTTCTAGAAATGGGCAGCGGGTCCCTATGAGCTTCGTGGACCGAGTTGTGCAAGATGAACAAGACGCCCAAAGCCAGAGTTCCTCCACAATAAATATCCTCCTTACCCTGCTCAATTGCCTTGCTGACTACATCATGCAGCAGGTAGGCTTGGAGGCCATCAACAATGGCAGGATGCGCAACACTTCACAAGATGGGGAGAGAGAAGTGGACAACCACCACGAGCCCGACCGCGCTGAGAGTGATGGAACCCGCTTTGCGTTTGATGAGATGCCCAAATCCAAAAAGAATGACTGAAGACTGGGTCCCAGAGCCTTGAGGGGATCCTCACAGGCTTAGCCAGGGCAAAAATGTGTCACAGCTGAGGAATATCTGCTGTTGTCATCAAGAAGTGCTACTAAAGGATGTAAATCCATGAGTATGTTTCTGATTCCTCCCAGTTTCCGTCGCTTTGGGTTGTAGGTGTCTGTGAGACATCAAGGAGAAGCTATCCCCAGAGAGCTGAAGTCGGGGTGGGGGCAGGAAGTGGTGGCCAGTGTGGAGTGTTTGAATCAGTGATTTAGAGGGGGCAGTTTCCAATGGTGACGGAGAGGGCACGGGCCCTGTGGGGAGGAACTGGCTGGGATAAAGACACCGAGACTTCCTCATTGCCTCTGAACAGGACGGCCTTGTGAAGCCAGGGAGTTGGCTGGGGGCCTCCGAGGCTTGCTGAATTCCCAGCCTGATGCTGGGGCCTGGGGTGAAGCTGCAGACTCTGACTGAGGTGCGGGAGGCTTTATTCAGGATAGCAAAGGTCTGAAGTCAGAGGGCGGTGGCCGCAGGGGCGGGTGGAGAGGGGGCACGCTGGCTGGCATGAAGTTCATGTGATAGCGACTTTACATGGAGATTGAGAGTGAGGGAGAAACCATGATGAAAAATGCAAAAAAGAAATGATGGCCTGCTGGATTTCATTTCTTATTTCTTTATGTCCTGCCTTATTATGAAAGAGGATTTGAGACAGGGATTAGTAGCTAGTGCTGTGAATATATCTTTCTGTCCTCTCTTCAGGACACTGGTAAAATAAATCATAATAATATATAAAACTTATGATCTGGCCTAAGATGGGCAATTCAAGAAGTTCTTAATGGTTGTTAATTATTAATGAATCAGCTTAATTATATATGTATTTCATTTAAAACACAATTAACAATTTCATTTTTAAATTAAATACCTATTCATTATAATTACTATATATTGCATAGAGCACCAAAGAATTATTAGTGACTCAATACATGTTTTAAGAGGTGTAGAAATAATTCTGTCCCAAGTGACGGCCTCTAAAGCATGTGCAATCCTTTTCAAAACTTCCTGCTGTGCTAAGTTTAAAAGAGGTGTCACATCAAACATTGTAGCAATCTGTCCCCTTGCCTGTGAGTGCCCGCATTTTAGCGGGTCCTTGGGTGCCACAGTCTGCTGCCTGCTGGCCTTTCACAGAGGATTGGTCAGAGGCTGCACAGGCGGCTCCAGCAGTGGGAGCTGAGGGCCTGGGTTTCAGATCCCAGTTCACCACTTCCTTGACATGTGATATTAGACCTTCAATTACTACCTCTGAGCAGGTCTCCTCATGTGTAAAATGAGGGTAATAAGAGTCTCTCCATCTGTGGGTTTTCCCAAGATTGAGTCTACTTGTGCCTGTAAACTGCTCCCCCACACGGTGCATGCACAAGGTCGCCCTTAATAAACAGCTGCATCTCCTTTCTTCCCTAACAGCAGACCTGTAGGCAGGCTTCCCTAAGGTGCAGTGGGCCTGGTTCTCACGTGACCGCTGGGGACTTAGGCCACTGGCTGTGAGAACCACATCCTGCTGAGCCCTGTGGAGAGACAGGAGAATTTGGGAATATTTAATTTATGTAAGCAAAAGAGACTTTATAATCCAATACGTCAATACCATCCAGAGACAGGAAAACTTTACATAATCACACAATCAGAGGTGGAGTTATTTCAGAATTACAAGCACACAGACATATAGGCACAGAGAAATAGAGCTTAGAGCTTCAGTTCTACAATTTCAACCATGAGTCAAGTGTAAATAGAAACAGTAAAGTTCTCTGATCCAAATACATATATATATATATATATACACACATAAAACTGTTCTCCTCTAAGAGTGTATAAAATTCTTAATTGATTTGAGCCATAAACAGACAAATGGACAAATAAAAAGACTGTCAAACTAGATTTTCTGTTGTCTTTTACACAACAGACTGGATTTCTGTGAATCATTAACTTATTTACACAACTCTCCAGATGGTCGGATCCTAAAACTGAATTCCCAACCATTTGGTCAACAATGAAAATAACTTACCTAATATCGATGAACAACAACAACAACAACAAAAATACAGAATTGATAGAGAAAAATATTGAAATCAAAATTAAATGTTGAAACTAAAATTAGAAAAACACAATGAACAAAGGCCTACTTGGGCTTTGGAGTCACCTAGATGAGGCAAGCAAAGACATTCCTGGGTTTAACTGAGCATGAGGTACACATCTCTGTCACCAGGTTTGCCTAGCTCTGACAGATGAATCCACTGGGTATAACATTGTGACCTTTAAAAACAGGTTAAAGATATTTTCCAACAGAGTAAAATCATAACACTGAAACACCTATGATATGGAAATGCGTTGAAACAATCGGTTAACTCATGAGGAAATAGGCAGATATTATAAGCCATTCAAAAGACAATTCAAAGAATAAACATAGGAATATTGATCGTGAATGTTTAAGTAAATGTATACATGGAGGCAAAATTGGGGGCAAGGCAGTGAACATGTCTGTAAGTGACTTACAGCTTCTAGAGGGAATGTAAATTAGCTCACAGCCAATACAAGGCTAAACTTAAAGAATCTGGAGTGGTGCCCTAAAGACGGGACAATACTTTCATTGACACATCTTTTTGCTAAAATGTTAAAATAGAATATGAACCTTTCCTTAAAAAGAAGTTCCAGCTACTAAGGCAACCGGGTTCCTCTCAAAAAGAAGTTCCAGCTACTAGGGCGACCAGGTTCCTCTCAGAAAGAAGTTCCAGTTACTGGAGCGACCAGGTTCCTCTCAGAAAGAAGTTCCAGTTACTAGGGCGACCAGGTTCCTCTCAGAAAGAAGTTCCAGTTACTAGAGCGACCAGGTTCCTCTCAGAAAGAAGTTCCAGTTACTAGGGCGACCAGGTTCCTTTCAAAAAGAAGCTCCAGTTACTAGGGCGACCAGGTCCCTCTCAAAAAGAAGTTCCCGTTACTAGGGCGACCAGGTTCCTCTCATAGGCTTTTCTAGGCTGAGGCCTGATCAGAGACCAATGGACACCAATGACATCAAAAAGTGGAGGTTGTCACAAAGGCAACCCCTGACCAATGAGGGGCTGCAGCATAAGGATACAGTGGGCAGCAATAAGCACTGGCACCTTGAGAGGCTCAGGCCAGCAGGAAAATCAAGCTGTGCCAATTGGGGCAAAACCCAGCAATCCTCATGGCTGGAAACAAAGGCTCTGTAGGCCTAGGAGACAACGCCTTTCCCGTTCCAGAAGAGCAGAGCTGCAGTTTCCTGCCAGCTGCTTGGAACGCTGCCTGCGAGAAGGTCAGTATGCCCGGCGCCTGAGCTCAACAACACCTGTTTTCCCGGCTGGTGTTCTCCAGTACCTGACAGCCAACATCCTGGAGAAGGCTGGGCAAGGAGGCCGAGAACAGCCACAGGGTGTGCATCACTCCAGAACACGTGAAGAGGGCACTGCAAAAGGATGAGCAGCTCAGATGGATCTTGGAGTTGGAAGATGACACCCACTCTCAAGTAGAAGAAATGCCCCAACCCGAGGAGGAGGAGGAGGAGGAGAAGGAGCAGGAGGAGGAGGAGGTGGCGGTGATGGGGGGAAGGAGGAGGAGGAGGAGGATGAGGAGGAGGAGAAGGAGGAGTAAGGATTCCTGAGTTTCGGAGCTGTGCAGGACTTCGTCAGCAACCTCCTCCCGATACCAAAATTCCCACAGATAAAAGACCCCAGGTTGCTTCCATCTGTCCAAGCTATAAAACTGTGTGAACGCATGACAGTGCTCCTGACTCCTCTCAGTTTCCGTCACTTTGGGTTGGAGGTGTCTGTGAGACATCTAGGAGAAGCTATCCCTAGAGAGCTGAAGTGGGGGAAGGGGTGGCCAGTGTGGAGTGTTTGAATCAGTGATTTAGAGGGGGCAGTTTCCAATGGTGACGGTGAGGGCACTGGCCCTGTGGGGAGGAACTGGCTTTGGTAGGCACCGAGACTTCCTCATTGCCTCTGAACAGGACGGCCTTGTGAAGCCAGGGAGTTGGCTGGGGGCCTCTGAGGCTTGCTGAATTCCCAGCCTGATGCTGGGGCCTGGGGTGGAGCTGCAGACTCTGACTGAGGTGCGGGAGGCTTTATTCAGGATAGCAAAGGTCTGAAGTCAGAGGGCGGTGGCCGCAGGGGTGGGTGGAGAGGGGGCACGCTGGCTGGCATGAAGTTCATGGGACAGGGGATTTACATGGAGATTGTGTTGGGGTTGTCCTCAGGGCCATTTGGGAGATGTGCTTGTCTGAATCCCAGAAGCCTTTCTTGCCACGTGATGTCCACTGAACCTCACATTCCCAGGCAACTCATTGTGAAGATGCCCACCCCACCACTGGGTGATTCCTTATGGAGAGCTATAGAGCATTCCCAGCCTTAGCTCAGATCGTCACTTTCTCCTCTGTGCATTTGAGAAGCAAGCAGGCGTCTCTCCAGCATCTGCAGGTAGCGAGTCTCCTTCAGCTGATCACATCATGGTGACAGCAGCACCCCCTCCCCTTGCCAAAGTGAAACATCTTTGGTTTCAGGGTATGTGATCCTGCTAGTCCAGTGTCCTCCAGTCAGAAGTGAGTACCTCTAGGATGGGTAATGGCAGCGAACTGATCATTTCCCTCAGATCTTGACATATTAGCTACGTAGCTGTCTGGTGTTTAAAAGCTGTTGATGTTGCTTATGGCTGTGGCTTATTGTAGAGCTAGACATGATGTCCTGGATACTTCACTGGAATGCACATCTGAGGACTTCATTCAAGGCAGAAGAAGCCATAGTAGGTGGGTGGCCCATGGCGGGTGAGTCCCTCTGTGCAGTCAGGTGGTCACCTTACAGTGTATGCAGTCGTCAACACTAACGGTCACTCTGACCTTGTAAGGACCTGGGCTTCTGGGCTCTTTCAGACTCTGTTTCATGTCTGAGGTGGAGTTTGGAGGTTGACCTTGGATGAGCCCCTGTTGCAAGCTTTCTGCAGAATCGAAGGGCATGGGACAGCCAGCAGGAGGTACTGCTAGCCCTTTAAGAATTGTGCTCAGCTGTGCTCATGGGTTTCAGAGGAATCGTGGGGGGCCACAGCCAGCATAGCTTCAGACCAACGCAGCACTCTGCCAGATCCGCCTTCCACACGTGCAAGGAATCCTACACTCAGGGCAGACAGGGAGGAAGAGAGAATCGCTGCCATTGGGAAGGCGTGAGCCCACCCATGTTTAGGCCTTTTGTGCATTTCTAACAGGCGGGAGGGAAAGGTGAGGAAGGAGTCCCTCTGGCCTGTATCCTGTGGACAGGATGGCACTGGTGGCCAGTGTCCTATTGGGAGTGTGAAAACTAACGCCCAAGTGGGCAAGGACAGAGGCTGGGGTGACTGTGGCTGCCAGCCAGGCCGGTGATCATAAGCAGTGTCAGGGCAGGCTGGTGCCAGACTCAGGTCAAGACTACAGAAAACATCATGTGTGAAGAGAGACAAGCCCCAGAGTCAAGCCTGAGGGCAGGAGACTTAGAGGGTAAAGGCAACTTTTTGTTGGCTCTAACACAAGGCCTGGTTATCAGGCTGGTCTCCCACCTAGAGCATCTTTTGGGAAGCAAAGCATTTTGAAGGCCCAGGCCTCCTGTTCCCTTTATGCGATAGATCCTACATGATGTAACCTACGGAAGATGGCCTGACTCCTTAGAGAGTACCTCTCTTACTCCCAAAATAGGAGTCTGGAAAGAGAGGTACTTCTGTGAACATCTAATACATCATTTTCCCAATGCTCAGATTACAAAGTGGCAGCTCACATACGTAATCTGGACAGCAGATGGGATCATTAGGACTACAATGATTTTTTTTTTTTTTTTTTTTTGAGACGGAGTCTTGCTCTGTCGCCCAGGCTGGAGTGCAGTGGCCGGATCTCAGCTCACTGCAAGCTCCGCCCCCCGGCTTTACGCCATTCTCCTGCCTCAGCCTCCCGAGTAGCTGGGACTACAGGCGCCTGCCACCTTGCCCAGCTAGTTTTTTGTATTTTTTAGTAGAGACGGGGTTTCACTGTATTAGCCAGCATGGTCTCGATCTCCTGACCTCGTGATCCACCCGTCTCGGCCTCCCAAAGTGCTAGGATTACAGGCTTGAGCCACTGTGCCCGGCCTACAATGACGTTTTTAAGGAAAATTATTTTGTTGCCAACATTGAAAAATCTAGATCTTTCATCTGAAAATTTCAATTTCTAGGTTTCCTTAGAAAATCAAAATGTCTCAGTATATATGTGGCTACAGTTAGATAGAAATAATTACCTGCTACCCCATTAAGACCAGATATCTCATTTCCTACATTCCTCATGATGGCAGTGGTGACCTATCTGGGGTGGCCGCTGCCATCATGCCAGCTGCAGCAGGGAGTCATGACCGGGGCTGCACACTTTGTGGAGCTGGTGGGAGCTGGGGACAAGTGGAAGCCCTGTCCCTTTCAAATTGGTGTGGCAGTAGCTCCCTGGTTGCAGCTGCAGCTGCCCGCGTGGTGGTTGTGGACCCAGGCCTCCCACTACATGGAGCAGGCAAGAGTCCTGCCCTCCCAGACACAGCTGCAGCCACCCAATCGCGGCTGCAGACCCAGGCATACCTACCTTCTTGGAAATGTCTGCTTCCACTGCTTGGCTTCTCCCTGCTGTCAGTGCCCACTCCAATCTCAAAGCAAAGTCAGGGCTGATCCCGGGTGCTGTCACAGCCAGGCCATGTGCACACATGCTTGAAGCAGTGCTGACACACCAGTTCATTGCTGCCTTAGCCCCCTCCAGACCTTGGGCTCTGACAAGCATAGGAAGGAAGCCAATGGGGGGGTCAAAGGCAGCTCGGTGCTGGCCTGCAGACATCCCCTGCTACCTACAGCCTGGGTGCCATGAACGGTGGCATGAGGCGGACAGGTTCCTAGGTGGAAGGTCCACGGTGAGGCCCCATGTTCAGGCAAGGAAGGGCCTGAAGGCTGGGGGCTGGACTGCCAGTCCTATAGACCGGAGCAGGAATTTGTGGTGCTTTAGCTGGGCCCACCCTTGGCCACCCATGGGTCAGTCAGCATGCACTTCCTCCCCTCTGAGGCCCTTAAAAGCCAGAGGACTCAGCCAGAGCTGAACAAATGTTGGGACCACCAGCTGCAGAGAGGAGCTAGCTGCCCCAGGTCCTCCTGTCTGCTGAGAGCTGGGAAGATGACAGGAAGACCTGACTACAGAGAGGAGCTTCCCCCTCCAGGGTCTCCTCTCTGCTAGGAGCTGAACACTCATCAGGACACCCTTGCTGCAGAAAGAAGCTGCCCCGCTGTGGGAGACCAGGCTGTTCTGTTGCTCAGTAAGGCTCCCCTTTGTCTTGCTCACCCTCCAATTGTCTGTGTACCTCATTCTTCCTGGTCACAAGACAAGAACTCAGGACCCGTCAAATGGTGGGGCTAAAAGAGCTTTAATACGAACAGGGTTGAAACATGCCCCTTGCTTGCCATGTTACAGGCAGAGAGAAGGAGAGAAGAGTTTTGCCCCTTCGGGGAGCCCAGACCTGGGAACTCCTTGAGCAAGGGCTGTCACTCCCTCCTTGGGGCCCTGTGGTTCACTGGCATCTCCAAACTTCCGGGTGCCACCATGTTTCCCGGTGCCAGCTGTGGAAGCTGCTTGTCATGCTTCTGGTCCAGTGGCAGCCTCACAGAGAGCCAGCAGCTGTTCTGGCATCTGGAGCTGCCTGCCTGCCCTGTTGCAGCAGCTGGCATGTCTGACCGTGTGCAGTGGCTGAACCCCATGCTTGCTCACACACCCCTTGCCGTTTCATACCTTACTCTCCCTTGGCAGGTGTGGGACTCAGGCTGGTAACATAAGCCAAGCACAGCCTGCCAGGCTGAGTGGGCAAAATGAGCCCAGCAGGACCGAGCAAAACTCAGACAAAGGTGCCACCTGCCACAGAGATTTCTGGCCAGAAAAATGACACCCTAAAGATCCCATAACACTTACTCTTCCCTGTTGTATCCGATTACTGTCTCATCCCATTCCCTAAAGTACCTGCCTGGCTCCTACAGATGAGTTCATTATTCTCACTGTAATTTAAATCTCCAACTCTAATGTTCAGAAGGGTTCCTTCCCGAATTAGTATAGTGCAGTGCAGCACTCCTCAGACTATTTATGGTGTAAAGCCACTATTTTCTCTTTTTCATGTTCTGTTTAATTTAGAGATGATATGTGGTCCTATTGTGCATGACTAGTGTATGGCTCACCATTGAATCATCACTGGAGTTTAACAACACTCAGACTGGTATACACTCTGTCCAATAAGATGACTTCACTCACTTAAATGTGTGGCAAAGACAAATTTCTATAAAGGATCCTGATGGTGGTATTCAATTCCTGTAGCTGTTGCAGTCAATCAGTAATAAAAAAGTTTGTAGCCATACACTGTTCCTGAAATCACAGTGTGTATAACACTGAAATAGTGAATTTATTGTATTGTATGATTTAAATGTAATGAAGGGCAATAAATAGAATCTGCATTTGGCATTTTCTTAACGTGTGTCTTCCAAAGGACTTTATGAGAGTAAAAGATTGGTTCGTCTTAATGTTCTAGAATAACTACGGGGAAATATCTCTAACTTATTAAAGCAAACTCTTGTAAAGGAAACCAGTTAGCATCAGGGAGGCAGGTTATACACGGTGGTGGGGAGTTATTTGCATTCTGAAATGTAGGATGAAAATAATTCACCAACTCAACTGTGAAGGGGAGTCTTCATGACAAGAAAGAGGAAAATAGGGAAAGGAGGGGCAGAAGAGCTGGCTTCTGGTCCCCTCAGTAGAATTTACTTGGGGGACCATCAGCTTCTGTGGCTGTAAAATGAGGTTGAAAAAATTATTTCAAAGGTCTTCTCGAGGTATATAGTTACCAGACTATGCTCTTTTCCTAAGAAAGAATCTACTGAAAATGGGTAAAAAGGGACCAGACTTTTTTCTAAGGTCTCCATTTTACAGCTGAGGCCACTGTGGCCCAAAGCTGATAATCAGCTCTTTCAAGGTTGAAGCAGGGGTGGGAGTTGTTCATCCTACCTGTTGTTAAAGCTCTTTCCTCTCCTTTATCCTTAGAAATAGTCCTCAAGACAGAAGGTGTTTAATGTTCTCTTCTGGGAAAAAGAAGCTCATGTGTTCAATGTCAAGATGTTGGGGGGTCTCTTGGATTTCTAGGAAAGCACTCACAAGAACTTGTGAGGTCTCACTCTTGATAGTGAGTCTTGACAATACTCTCACTTAACAACTCACTCTCGAGAACTTTCACTTGTGTTTTATTTGGGGAAGCCCAGACAGGTTGGGAGAAAATGGCTGATTTTATAATACAGGTCCTTAGACTTTGCAAACCTAGGTCTTGTTCCACTGGACATTGTGTAACCATGTTGTGAACACAAATACTTCTCAGTTAAGGTGTCCTGGAAATTCTGACTCTGTCCACAGACATTGTCTTAAATGTGGTTATGGGGTGATATGATGAGCCCATGCCCAACAAGTCAATTTTTTAAAAAATGTTGTAGGTACCTAGTAGGTGTATATATTTATGGGTTACATAGAAATGGAAAAAGTTCCCTTGTCCCCCTCACAGGCATGTAATGGGAGTGTGGCTCACTTCTTTATTGCCCTGCTGCTCAAACACCTAAGGGGAGCATACAGATGGATAGGTTGTGGGGCTCTGACCCCACGGCAGTGTCTAAAGGTGACTGTTTACAGATGAAGCCTCAGTGGGCATGTGTTACAGTAAGCTCTTTCAGTTTAGCCGTCTGTAGGTAGCTTGTGTTAGTCAGCTCAATTAGACCCACTGCCTTATCGCAAGGACAGAGGTCTTTCTGTATCCTGGGGTTTCTTGCCCTGGTGTACTGGAAGGATTGGATTACACATGGGTTTGGAGAATGAGTGCAAGGTTTTATTGAGGGGAAGTAGCTCTCAGCAGATAGGGAAGCCAGAAGGGGGATGGAGTGGGAAGGTGGTTTTCCCCTGGAGCCAGACCCACTCAGTGGCCGGGCTCTCCTCCTACCACCCCAGCCAAACTCCGCATTGTTCTGCTGGTCACTGACCTGCCAACCGGCCAGCATCTGCCAGTGCCTGTCGGTGTGCTCTGCCAGCGTGCTCCTCTTGACATCCAGCTGCTTGTGTCTCTGCCTGCAAAGGTCTTGGGGCTTTTATAAGCACAGGATGGGGGTGTGGTGGGCCAATGTGGTCTTGGGAAATGCAACATTTGGGTAGGAAAAAATGCCTAGGTTCTTGGTCACAGGCCCGGGGGTGGAGCCCTAGCCAGAGACCACACCCTCCCCTACCCAGCACTTCCCTGCCCTCCTCCCGTATCAACATGAGATATTTTGATATAGGTCTTCAATACGTAATCATCACATCAGGGTAAATGGGGTATCCATGACTTCAAGCATTTATCCCTTGTGTTACAAACAATCCAGTTATATTGTCATAGTTTTTTAAAAATGTACAATTAAATTATTTTTGACTGTAGTCACTCTATTGTGCTAGCAAATACTAGCATAGAAAAAATAGAAAGAATGAATGTCTTATTTATTCTTTCTATTTTTTGCACCCATTAACCCTCCCAACTTCCCCTCCAGCACCCTACTACCCTTCCTAGCCTCTGGTAAACATCCTTCTACTCTCTGTCCCCATGACTTCAAATATTTCAATATTTAGTTCCCACAAATAAGTGAGAACATGTGAAATTTGTCTTTCTGTGAATGGCCTATTTCACTTAACACAATGCCCTCCAGTTCCTTCCATGTTGTTGCAAATGATAGGATCTCATTCTTCTTTATGGCTTGGTAGTACTCCATTGTGTATATGTACCACATTTTCTTTATCCATCTGTTGATGGACATATAGGTTGTTTTCAAATTTTGTGTGTTGTAAATGGTGCTGCAATAAACATGGGAGTGCAGATATCTCTTGATATACTGATTTCCTTTGTTTTAGTTATACACCCAGCAGTGGGATTGTTGGATCATATAATAGCTCTATTTTGAGTTTTCAGAGGAACCTTCAAACTATTCTCTAGAGTGGTTGTACTAATTTATAGTCACACCAACAGTGTACAAGTGTTCCCTTTTCTCCAAATACTCATCAGCATTTGTCATTGCTTTTATTTTAAGTATAAGCCATTTAACTTTAACATTTTGGGTATAAGCCATTTTAAGATGACATCTCATTGTAGTTTTGATTTGCATTTCTCTGATAATCACTGATGTTTAGCAACTTTCCATATGCCTTTTTGCCATTTGTATGTCTTCTTTTGAGAAATGTCTATTGAGATCCCCTGCCAGTTTTTAAATCAGATCATTAGATTTTTCCCTATAGAGTTATTTGAGCTCCTTGTATACTATTCTGGTTATTAATCCCTTGTCAGATTGGTAGTTTGCAAATATTATCTCCTGCTCTGTAGGTTGGCTCTTCACTTTGTAGATTGTTTCCTTTGCTATGCAGGAGCTTTTTAACTTGATGTGATCCCATTTGTCCCTGTTTGCTTTGGTTGCTTGTGCTTGTGGGGTATTACTCAATAAATCCTTGCCCAGTCAAATGTCCTAGAGAGATTTCCCAATGTTTTCTTTTTGTTGTTTCATAGTTTGAGGTCTTAGATTTAAATAGTACAATTGCATGGAGAACAGTCTGGAGGTTCCTCAAAAAATTCAAAATAGAGCTACCATATGATCCAGCAATCCCACTCCTAAGAATATACCCAAAGAAAGGAAATCAGTATATTCAAGAGATATCTGCATTCCCATGTTTACTGCAGCACTCTTTACAACAGACAAAATTTGGAAGCAATATAAATGTCCATCAACAGATGAATGGATAAAGAAACTGTGGTACATATACACAATGGAGTGCTACCATCTATAAAGAAGAATGAGATTCTGTTGTTTGCAACAACACGGATGGAACTGAAGGTCATTAATGTTAAGTCAAATAAGCCAGACACAGGAAAAATAACTGCATATTCTCACTTACTTGTGAGAGCTGAAAACTAAAGTAATTGAACTCATGGAGATAGAGAGTAAAAAGATGGTTACCAGAGGCTGGGAAGGGTAGTGAGGTGCTGGGGGGAAGTAGGGAGGATTAATGGGTACAAAAATAGAAAGAATGAATAAGACATAGTATTTCTTAGTTAAACAGGGTGACTATAGTAAAAAAAAGAATAATTTAATTGTGCATTTTAAAATAATGAAGAGAGTACAATTGTATTGTTTGTAACACAAAGGATAATTGCTTGAGGCTATGGATACTCCATTTACCCTGATGTGATCTTTATAAATTGCAAGCCTGTATCATAATATCTCTGTAACCCATAAATATATACACCTTTTATTTTTCCATAAAAATTACAAATAAAAAATCCTCAATGTCAGCCCTTACAAGATCTGCAGGGGAGATAGAATTTGTAGGTTGCTCTCCCCAAATTCATCAGGCTTGGAAAGGACCTTAGGCTTTCTGCAAAACTACATTAGCAAAACCAAGCCAATTCTATGGAAATGCCAAATATTAATAGAACAAATATTAATACTCCTCAGAGGGAGATAGCAGAACTCAGTCTTTACACTATATGATCCCCATTGTCCAATATACAATAAAAAATTCAACATGCAAAGAAACAGGAAAATATCACCTACCATCGTAAAAAGAAATCAATAAAAACAGACTCAAAAATGTCCAGTTGTTAAACTTTATAGAAAAAGACTAAATCAATTATTATGTGTTCAAAGAACAAACAGAAAATAGTTTCAAAGAATGAAAGGAAAATATGATCTTTATGAATGTACAGATAGTGAATTTCAGCAGATAAATGGAAACTATGAAAATAACCACATGGAAATTTTAGAACTTAAAAAATTATAGTAACTGAAGTTAATAACACACTAGATGGGCTCACATTAGTTTGGAGATAACTAGAGTCAAGTGAGCTTGAAGACAGATCAAAAGTAATCATTCAATCTGAAAAAAACAGAACAAAACATGTATCTCTAAAGCTTTTTAAAGGTATTGTATTGACTTCTCTGGTATGAGTTTTTTAACATAAGAAAGTAATAACTCTCTTGGTACTTCAAGCTAGACTCATGTTTTTGATTCTCCAAGACACCACCTTTGTGATTCCCCACTGCAGCTAAAAGGGACCTGGCTATGGTAACATAAATGGGTAATCATCTTGGGGGCAGTAATCTTAACAAAAATTTCAATTACTTCAACTAAAGCTTCAGTATCATACAAGCACTGAGAAAACCTCACTCATTCTCTAATGTTCATCTGAGAATTCACATACTGTTACACATTTGTCTTCTAAAAGTCATACATACATAGTACAGTGCTATGATTAGATACCTGGACTATGGTTATTGAGTGCCTGGATTTAACGTTTGACTCCAGCACTTACTAACTGGGTGACTGTTGGCAGACTACTTAGCTTGTTCAATTGTAATATGGGGATGATAATAGTACATACCTAATACATTTGGAGAATTATTGGAGATGATATATGTAAAGCACTTACAACAGTACCTGGCACACATGTATTCATTGTTATTATTACATTTTTCCCAGGTTTTTTGAGAACAGAGTTTTTCAGGGGTAGAAGAATATTAAAAGAGTGAATCACTTTTAAAACACTGGTGTAAAAAATACTTCATGTCAAAAAATTTTTTTAATGTGCTTTAGATGAAACCTGTTACCTTTCCCCTGCTGATCAACAGAGACATTCCTTTTTGAAAGCTCAGCTTTAGAGATACTCCCTTCTTCTTGGAATAGCTGTCTGCAACAGATAAGCATTACTCTGTGCTACTGGGTGTGTTCAATGTGTAAACAGATTGTGGGAATATGAGAGGCTGGTTTTTCAAGTTCTTGCTCCAAGTAGTTCACAAGGGTCAAGTAGTCCAGCATTCTACAGTTTGTGTGTCTGAGAGAAAAATAAGCCCACAAAAACAGTCTAACCTTCAGATTAAGGTAAGACTAATGTGTTTAGGGATCTCCAATGTGATATCTGATTTCTTGATTTCTGTATTTTGTGTGTGGTGGGGGAATACTGGGATTTGCTGGTCAGGAAGAAAACAGCTCCTTCCACCATTTGATATTGGATTTTACAATAAAAAAGGGGGAAATATGTACAGAAGGGACATTTTGGCCACTGGTCGCTATGAGTTTAATGGATTGAGGAGGGAAACATAAGTATCCTTTTGTTATTAACACTTGATTCTATCTACAAAGTGAAGCACTGCACTAGGTTCTACTGAAGAGTGAGTGCCTCCAGGAACAAATATGCCTTCTAGTGACATAAAAAAGTCAAATTCACAGCAGAAGTGTTGCATCATTTTGCTATAAATCTCTTACACCTGTCTATATAAACCTCTCACATCTCTATATAACATAGATGATCCTCTTGCTCTGAATTTCTTTCATTTATTAGAAAACTTAGATGTTTCATTTGGAATTATTTAATTGTTTTTACATTCAGTTCTGTTTTTGATAAGGACAGATATCCAGTATGGATATAAATTCAGTAGAAGGATTAATAAAGTCTGAAAACCCTGGAATAATTTCAACATGAATATGATATTGCAACAGCTTACAGAAATGAGATATTAACTGTGAACACTAATGTACTCTGAAAAGATGCATCAGGTTTTAAAAAATTTATCCTTAATATAGATTGTTTTAATTACCAATACTATCTTCCTCATTTAAATGAAAAATGTAATTTTACAACTATTAATATATAACTTCTGTTTGCTCCAAGTATATGTGTATGCTTGGAGAAAAGCATATGCCTGGAGAAGATAGGAGTTATATATTTATAGCATTCAAAATAGTATAAAATATTGTTTACATGTAATAATGCATTTAGAAGTACTACTTAAGTAGTAGCCTCCTTAAAAAGTATTTTACACACAGGAATTAAGTATTTAATTTTTTCATTTTATAATAAGTTGTTTATATGTTATTTGGACAACAGCTTACACACAAAAGTGTTACAATTCATACCCTAGGTCTTAAATGCATGAAGCCATTTTATTTGACTCTAGTGAAATCCTTAAATTGCATCCCTCAGTATATATATGTACATACCCACATATACATGCATATTTACATGTGGGGAACTAATATCTGAGAAAATGTCTTACGGGTCTTTTAGTTGTTGAATCATGCTTTTTCTATGTATTTATGATTTCCTGAAATTCTTTGCTATTTTAAGTTTGGGTATTAGCTATGTTATCCTTCTATTTTTTCAGATTCATTAAAGTCTTCTGATAGGTTTGGTGAATACAATTATTGAGTTTCTACCTCTTTTCTTTTGGAGGCACATTTAGTATTTTTGTTGAAATTACTTCTATATTATTATTTATTATGTTAAGGGAAGGAAAAGGAAATGCAGCTTTAATATGTAAAATGAGCATTTCATTTTACTTAAGCTCTATTATATGATGATATATCTTATGACTATTTTGCCGGCCTGCATAAGCACTTAGCTAATCATCTTTAATACATTCTACTTATAATCTACTTGTAAATATGCTTTTGTACATTCATATCTTACTTGTCTGTGCTCTCTCATCCTCTTTCTCTCTCACTCCTCTATATACATTCACACATTTTCCATGATTTCACAGAACTTCTCTCCAACCTGGTTCCATTTCTGGTTATCTCTTTCTGTGGGGAGTATCATCATTTCCTTTTACCTCTGTTTCTCTGCATCTTATATGCTTAGCCCATGGACTTTTGATTTTACTGAAAAAAATCAAAAGCAAAAAGCAGATGGTGCTTCTATCACTTGAGTTAGCAACTGCTGTGGCTACCTTAAGTTCTGGAAGATTATCTAAAATAGGGAGGAGCTCTTAGAGGAACAAAATATAATAAATATGTAGTGTACTAGGATAGAAAATTCACTTGATCTGGTCTGTCTCTCCTGTTAACAAAATCATTTCTCTAAGAAGTGATTAATAAAACATACCCTACTGCCTCACTTTCTCTTTTAAAATCTTTCAAATTCCCCTATGACATAAAATAATCTTGATCACTTTATTGACACTGTACTTCCAAGGGTCACCTGTAGTGCTGCTAGGAAATCCAAGTACATTTATTTATTTATTTATTCATTCATCCATGCAATAAATATTTATTTAGTGACACATATGCATCAGGCATTGCTGAGCACTGAAGTTACAGCAGGGAACACTTAAGTCTGCCTTTATGTACCTCCAGTCTAGTTAGGAAGGAGGTTAACTCACCCAAATACTTCATTACAAGTGTGATAAGGGCTATAAGGAATACTTTTCCAAATTCTCATTTTATTAATTCCCTTGACTGTATGGGACACACATGATCAATTCCTAGTTCTTAAATTTTCTCTTTCCTTGTTGTCCATGACTCTATACTATTTATTCAACTACTTTTCTACCACTTCACCTCTTGTCTATTTTTCATTTTCTCTTCCTTAAGTTTGGGTTTCCCTCAAAGGTTTAGCATTTATTTAGCCTATAACCTATTACATTTTTCCTTTCTCTGTAACTTCTTATCAACCCTTAGTTTTAAATATCACCTCTAAGTGGATACCTCTAAGACATCCATTTCCATATCTTACCTTTTCCATCTGCTATACATTTTCCCACTTGTATGTCCAAGGATCACTCGATATTCATCATGATTATAGCCAAACTCACAGCTTTATGTCAAACCACTTCCCCTTTCTTTTCATTTGTTTCTGTGAATGGCATTAATGGTCTCCTGGTTTCTCACATTTGAAACCTCGGAGTCAATTTTGCTTCTAACTTTTCCTTTGCTCTCGATATCCGAACCACTACCAAGTCCATTCATTTATTTAATTATAATGTATCTAGAAGCCATCCTCTCTCATCTCCTTTTTCTATTATTTTTTTCTTTTATTCTCTATTTTCTCATCCTTTTTTCCCTCAGTCTAAGAGCTACCTACAATTCAAGGTTTTGGTCAGGCCCCATCTCCATCAGAAAGTCCACACCTCATGGATAAGTTCGTTTTCTAAGCCCCAGAATCATGGGGGTGGTAAAAAGAATGTAGCCAAAGAGCCAGGTTTAAGTTTTGATTCTACCATTCACTGTCCCCTGTGTACTCCTGTGAACCACAGTTTCCTCAGACTCATCCTATCTCATATAGTGGCCACAGGAACAAATATGGTAATGGAGATGAAATCATTTTGAACTATGAAGCACTATATAGATATTAAAGTAAGATTTGCTGCTGGAAGAATAACTCAGGAGCAGAGACCAGAGCCCCAGGGCTTAACTATTGAAGTAATATTGTCCTGGAGACAAGAGTGTTGACTCTGCGGTCAGATGACTTGAGTTTGAATCTCAGCTCTGCTACTTACCAGCTGCATCAAATTGAGAAAACTTAGTTAGCTTTCCTGTTCCTGAGTTTCCTCACTGTCAACTGGAGATAACAATAGTTTCTACTGATAGTAGTGATGCAGGATTAGAAGGGTTACTAAATGTAAAATACTTAAAATAGTGCCTAGCTCATAGTAAGTGCTCTGCAAATGTGGAAGAGGTGGTGGGGGCCTATGAGGCTAAGTGTGGTTATGAGGTGAAAGCCAGGTATTAGAACTGAGCCACCAGATGAGCATTAGGTACAGCAAGGATGCAAGCACAGAGCTACAGACTGGACACATGTACCTAGATGAATCCCACATGATTCAGATTAAAAAAAATAAAAGATAGATCTTGCCATTTGGGACAGAACTGAGCAAATGATGGAGGTATGATCGTTCTGAGCGACCATTTGGGGCACAGAAATGGGGATAACAGTCTTTCAGACACATTTTCTTTTTGTTGCCCTTTTGTGTTGTGAAATATGTCAGTATATCGGCCGGGCGCGGTGGCTCAAGCCTGTAATCCCAGCACTTTGGGAGGCCGAGACGGGTGGATCACGAGGTCAGGAGATCGAGACCATCCGGCTAACCCGGTGAAACCTCGTCTCTACTAAAAAATACAAAAAACTAGCCGGGTGAGGTGGCGGGCCCCTGTAGTCCCAGCTACTTGGGAGGCTGAGGCAGGAGAATGGCATAAACCCGGGAGGCAGAGCTTGCAGTGAGCTGAGATCCGGCCATTGCACTCCAGCCTGGGCGACAGAGCAAGACTCCGTCTCAAAAAAAAAAAAAAAAAAGAAATATGTCACTATATCATGGAATCAAAATGTCAGTATCCAATTAAATGTCCAAATGTTGAGAAAGCTGACTCAACTGTCCTCTATATTCTAGAAATCCCTCTCTTTAACAAGCATACGCATATTGCATTTCAGAGGACAAGGGCCCTTAGAAATGTCATTCCTCTGGATTATTGCCCAGAGTGTGTATCTTTACTAACACACTTGGAGATTAGTTTGTTTGATTGTCTCATGTCAGACAGAAAAATAATAATAATACCACTTAGAATATTCTAAGGGTTGTTCTAAGTGCCTTAAATTTTTTAACCCATTTAATCTTCACAAGAACCTCATGAGATAAACATCATCATCATCAACATCATCGCCACTACCATTTACATAAGAATAAACTGAGGATCACAGAGGTTAATTGGTAATTGGACCAGATTTCAAACCCAAGCAGCCCAGCACCAGAGCCAATTTTCTCAACCACTGAGTGCTATCATATCAGCAACTCTGTGTTTTAGAATCTAGTTAAGAGTCTTAGACTGCTGTTACATGTTGCATCTCCAGTTTTCCTTGACAAGTGGTAATAAATGTTTGATATTTTTCATAATTGATAAAAATTACTTACATAAGATTTACACTAAGTAATCCAGTGTCCAGTAATGCTGTGCAAGAAGGGTCTGGTTTTTCTCACCCATTATTCTATATCTGAACATCAAACAAAGGTCTGAAATACTGATGCCCTCTGTTTCCTAGAGAGTATATTATACTGCTTTGCCCTGTACTTAACTGATGTTGTACCCATGTACTTAACTGCTGCTGCTACCCGTGGGGATATTTTCTAGGGTATGTGTGAGTTTCCATCTTTGTCTTTGCTAACTATTTCAAAAGTTCAGGCTCAATTTTTGGAGTTGCTATGTTTGTTTTCTGTTTCCTATTTTAACAACTTCTTGTTCATTTAAATGTTCGCTCTCCATAGTTTAGTGGGATTTTTTTTTTTTTTTTTTTTTACTTTTCTCTAAGCGTTAGCTACAAAAATAACTTAATAGGCTTTTAGTTCATTTTCTTCTTCACTGAATAAGAATATTAAAATCAAATTTACCTTCACCGAACACTTAATAACTTTTTTCATTTCCAAGAAGGCCCAGTGCCACTTGTAACTCTTGTTAAAGTTTAATTTAGGAGTTTCCAATTTTTGTAACAGTTGACTTATCCAGGCTAATTTGATTTAATCTTTCTAACAGAATGCCAGGAAACACTCTGTTCCTACAATAAGAACATGTCTGATTCATTTAAGTGAGTAAGAACACGTCTGGTTCATGTAAATAGACTTCAGTAACATTTTTGTTTTGGTGTTGTGCAGTCAAAAAATATTTCCGAGAGAATATCAGGACTTGGAGGGAAACCAAGAAAATGAATACAAAACAACTATAAGATACATATCATTGTAAAGCAAGTAAAATCCTCAAGACCAAATAATATAATTTAAACAACCATTTAACATTGACAATGTTTACTAAGAATGGAAGTGGTAGACTTTTCCAGAAAATATAGTTGAGTTGGGGTGGGAGGTGGGGATGTGCAATAGAGAAATCAAACTTGGAAAGTAGCCATCAGATAATGATGTTCTAGGTTCAAATATAAACTTCAAATATACTTTTATCTGGATTATAAAAACGAAAGTTCAGCAACAGCCCACTTGGTAAACAGAGAACAAGAGTGATCATATCAAACAGGTTTACTTAATACAAGCAGCAGAGTATAGACAAATCCATTAATATATCCCCCTAAGAGCTATTTATGTACAACAATAGTCTTCAGTCCCTTGTGTGAACTTACATTAAAATCAGTATATGATTAAAATTTTTGAAATTGATTTCATTAAATCAAGTGACATTATATCAAAGATCAATTTTCAAACAAAGTAGTAAGAGCCTATTGCAAAATAGGCATTTTTTCCAACTTTCAACAGATAATGGTATATCCAAAGATGTCTGTGGCCACAAACAAATGTGTAATTTTTAAGTTGCATATTTTGACTAGAACTACATATTACTAAAAAAACATTTTGTGATGAAGAATCACTTCCCACTAATTGAGAGACCAGCACAGGGAGAATACTATTGATCTTAACTACAAGGAAGTCCAGACAGTAATATGGAAAAAATATAGATTGGGATGTCCTGTTTGCATTAGCCATGTTCAAGAAGGAAGAATTTAACTTGCTTTGAACTACTCACAGCTGCCGTCTAATTACTTTTGTTGACTGTTACAGAGTTAGAACTCCAAACACAGGAAGGTTTGGAGTACCTTAATTGTATTTAACCTACCTCTGCCTTGGTTTTCCTACCTGTAATATGGGAATAGTGAAAGTAGGTAAATCAAATGATTGATGTTGTAAACCAAAAGGTATCTGAGACAGGTCTCAATCGATTTACAAAGTTTATTTTGCCAAGGTTATGGATGCGCCCGTGACACAGCCTCAGGAGGTCCTGATGACATGTGCCCAAGGTGATTGGGACACAGCTTGGGTTTACACATTTTGGGGAGGCAAGAGACATCAATCAGTATAGGTAAGATGAACACTGGTTCAGTCAAGAAAGGCGGGACAACTCTAAGTAGGGAGGGGGCTTCCAGGTCATAGGTAGAGAAGAGACAAATGGTTGCATTCTTTTGAGATTTTGATAAGCACAATTTACAGGAATAGTCACTTATGCCTTGGTCTGCCTTAGTGAAAAAATAGGGCAAAGGAAGCAATCAGATACTCATTTGTCTCCTGTGACAGAGGGATAACTTTGAGTTCTCTCTGTCCTTTGTCCACAAGAAATTTCCCTGTGAGAAAATTGTGAGGAAGGTATGTAGCTTTTTTATCTTTGTAGGTATCTTATTTAGGAATAGAATGGGAGGTGAGTTTGCCCAATGAAGTTCCTAGCTTGACTTTTCCCTTTGGCTTAGGGATTTTGGGGTCCAGAGATTTATTTTCCTTTCACAATGTAAAGATTGAACTGTTCATATATATAAACCAAGAATTCGTAACAGGGCCTGAAACTTGCATATAAGTACTGAGTGTTCACTACCATTATTACCATGACGCATAAGGAAAAAGCATTAAGACAAGTATAACAATGGAACAGAAAATATACATTTAAGTGGAAAATATAGTACAACATGGATAATATGACATGTGTGATTAATTATGACTTGAATAATGCGAAGCATATAATTATTTTTTGGTTTTGCATTTGATATCTGAGGAATCCCACCATTTCACATGAAAAAAGTGCACATGACAAGGAATCTTCCAGGAATTTTGCATTAGAAGTTCCTTTTGATCCTCCTCAAAACGCCGTGAAGTTAGTACTATTATTATCTCCACCCTGTATGAAAAGAAACTGAGGTTCAGAGAGGTTAAGTAACTTAGTTTCTGTAACATAGTAAGTGCCAAAGTTGGGATTTGAACTCAGAGCTTCCTGAATCCAAAACCTGACTCTTTGCAATTCTCCACTTGAGGTGTCCATTGGAACGCCATAGGACGTTAAAAAAAAAAAACCCAAAGAACACAAACTCAGAGATTCTATTTTTTTGAAAAGCAGCTTTTATGAGATATAATGTACATACTATACAATTCACCCATTTGAAGTGTACAATTCAAGGTTTTTTTTTTTTTTCTAGTCTATTCATAGTGCGTTTAACCATCACCACAATCTAATTTCAGAACACTTTCGTCCTGGGCGGGCGTGTCAACAGAATCCTTGGGGTCTTAACCTCAAAGCCACAGACCTTGTAGGAGTCCTGAATGAACTTCAAATGATTTGTGAACTTTTTCTAGGATCCACAGCTTTCACTATCTTCTCTAAAGTGATAAAAATATAAGCCAAAAAAGTATTAAGAAACTCTAAACCAGAATGACCTTGAACTTTAAGGTACAAATCACTGGGGGACCTTGTTAAAATTTAGATTCAAATTCAGTAGGTCTGGAATGAACTAGACCTACTATCATTAATTTTAATGCTCACTTTAACTTAGATGTTATGTGCCACAAAATTCCATTCTTCTCTTTAGTAGAGTTATTCTACGAAATAACTGTACTCAATTATTATTGTTATATTTTTAATGTCATCGGTAAAATATTGGTAGACATTTATTTTCTTGATTGATGCATAATTATCCACAAAAAAGCTATGGTTTCGGCTCTTGGCACAAAACATCTAAAATATTTACTCATTGTTCCTTAATAGAAGTTTGCCAACCTCTAATATAGACCATGGGGGAAAGCCACCTTTAAGGAGCAGAAATGTTGTTCATCTTACTCTCCACAGCTCCTTGCTACATGTAGCAGACATATTATCAATCAGACTTATAGGAATCCTAACCAAGTATAAGGGGCAGCAAGCTGGCTATGTTTATGTATAACTCCTCCTCTAGAGGAGAGATCTGGGCAGATGAGGGTCAACTTCATGTTTAGTTTAAAAATACATCTCCCTAGAGCTTCAAACTACTCTCCTAGGTGATAGCATGGGTGACTGTCCACAAAAGACCTTCGTGCCTTTTCAGTTAGGTCATGTCTCTATGATCTTGGAAGCAAGATTCCCTAAGAGTAATCTGCAATCCATATAGAGAGCTTGGTTAATTGAGATTGGATGGTGGTTCACCAAACTTACAGGTAGAATATTGTATCTTCTTACACTCACCTTCAAGCTACTTACATTAAGGTGTTTGTTCAGAGCACTGAACTTTCAAGAGCCGTCTGACCATGCATTTCATATGCCTTCATATGCCTTTGGAAAATATGCTTATTTTCCAAAACTAACTCACTTTGAATCCTATAAAAATGATCTATGCTATGTTAATGCCTGAATATGCATGACTTCAAAATTCTCCAGGTTTCAGGTGGTCTCCTGCACCATAAGCCTCTATTGCAGAGCATCCTCTCAGACATCCATCTTGAACTATTTTTTCCTTATGTCTTAGTCTATACAAATTTAGATCTCCTAATGGTTAATTTTTCAGCCAATTTTTTTGTTGTCGTTTTTTGACGCGAGAGGTTACCCATTCTCAAAACCCACTTCCTTCTTCCAACCAATCCCCATTGCTACAAGGCCCGCAACTGTGGTCAGCTTTCAGCATGCTCCAGGGGAACAAGTACAAAGTCTGACCTGGATGGAATTAGATTATACACCAAAATAATTCCAGGATTTACTAATTTATATCATTAGAAACCTAGAACGTTAGGCCAAGGAAGATGTTATATAACACTGGATAGGCTGAATGTATTGATATGGTGCAGTTTTCAGAGATTCTGGATTTAGTGTGACACTTCTTGCAGCTGGAGGTGTTAACAGTTTACTTGATTTAGTTGAAATCTGAACTTAGAAATGACCTATATCATTGACTCTGTGTGATATACTTGACTTCCAGTTCATTAGACTTAACTAACTGCTCCTCCCATTCTGTTGATCATCCCTCTTCAGTCTCTTTCATTATCTCATTTATTCCTCTTGTTCCTGGACCAAACCGAAGACCAGGTTGCTTATTCTCATGGTCCAATAACGAGATTCAGATAAGCTGGGAAAGAAGGAAGTTTATTTCCATAACCGAGTACAGCTGAAAAATATCTCCAGAACAACTCAAAATTACAAAGTCAAAAAAACTTAGATTAGAAGAAGTGATTTACTAATCTAAGAAGAAGTGAAAATAGAAGTGATTTACTTCTTCTAATCTATAACTAAGATCTGAGTCCTGAAGACCTTCCTCTGGAGCCTCAGTAAATTTACTTAATCTAAATGGGTCCAGGTGCCAGGGGTGATTACCCTTATCTTGTCTCCTGCTAAATCATGGAGATCTGGGGTGTTCCTTCAGACCCCCAATAAACTTGTTTGTGGAGGTCTGGGGAATTTCTTCAGACCGCCAATAAAGTTCGTTTAATCTTAAAGGGGTCCTGTTAAGAATTCCTTCGTTATCTTGCCATGCTTCAAGGCCCAGGAAAGGCCTGGGCAACACTCTTGGTGGGCTTTTATTACCTTCCAGCCTTTGTGTAAGGGCACTGGCTCTATCAGCTTTTAATATTTAACTTCACCACTCAGTCAGTGCTGAAACAGTTGTTATAGAGGCCTGTGTTAGTGAGTCCTGGCTTGCCACACTCTGTCCATTCTTTAAATATTGTTCCTTCTCATGATTCTATCTTTTGCCGCTTTCGCTTCTCTTCCTGGAAATCTCGCTTGCATGGCATCAGCCACGATCCACCATCTAGGCACCAATGATTCCCAATTAAATACCTCTAGTATAGACATCTGATAAACTATAAACAGTTTATTGGAAGTTTCCTATTCTAAACGCCCTTCTGGACAGGTCTTTGTTGTTGCATCATAAGTACCTGGACCTCAACATATCTAAATTGCAATTATTTTTTTTCTCTTTCAGCTTTTTTTGTCTTGTACTCTCCATCACTGTGAACAGTATTATCATCAACATTTCTAGGCTTTACCCCAGTGTTACTGAATCAGGCTCTCTGGAGATAGACACCCAGAAAACTATTTTTAACAATCCACTTAGGTATTCTTATGCAGACTAAAGTTTAAGAAACTTTGCAGTTCCCCATGGTGGAAACCTCAGAGTCGCTCTCTTTTCTCTTCCATACCACCCACATCTAGGAGGTCACTGGATCTTATTGAGATTATTCTAAAACATCTCAAAAATGAGTCTTATTTCCCTTCCCACTACCACAGCTTTAGTTCCTAATCTCTCCCTGGCACTCCTGCAGGAGCCTCCTCATTTTGTCTACCTGACCTTTCCCCTCTCTTTCATCCAGTCACTGAGTGCTGGTCTTTCAAAAAACAAATCTAAAATTCAAATATGATTGTGCTGTTCCTTGGCTTTAAAGCATTCAACAGCTTGATGGCATGAGAACAGTTTTCAGGCTTCCTAAGGTCATGGAATTCTTTCTTCAAGTAAAATCCTACCAGGAAATCCAACTTATAGAACAGATGAAAACGGAGCTGCTCTGTTTGAAGCAGGCGTCGGCGCCACAGGCTTGGCCACTCAGCCTCTTTCGCTGTGTTTCCTAAGAAAACATTCCTGAAGATACAGTTTGTAAAACACTGGATAAAGTCCATATTCTTTGGATGCCAAATTCCTCCCACTCTGACATCCCCCTTTCTCTTAGCTTTCCAATATTAACCCAGACCCCAGACCTGGAGTTAGTCACTATTTCTTCTGGACTAGTTTTGTGTTCTTATGACTTTTTCACATTTGCTGTCTTTACAACCTAGAATGACCACTTTTTTTTTCCTAGTTGTTTTTTCCTTTATGTTCTCGAAGCCAAAATTGGGATTTATGAAACTGTGATTTTATGTTTATGTTTGTCTCCACTAGAAAATAATAGAAAATAGAGAAGCCCCTTGAAAACAGAACCTATGCATTCTTCATGAATGTGTCCCCTAGATCCAGCACAGTTTCTTTTTCTGTTTTTTGTTTGTTTGTTTGAGACAAAGTCTCACTCTGTTGCCTGGGCTGGAGTGCAGTGGTGTGATCATGGCTCACTGCACCCTCCACCTCCCAGGATCAAGTAGCTACTCAGCCTCCCAAGTAGCTGGGACTACAGGTGCGTGCCACCATGCCCAACTAACTTTTGTATTTATAGCAGAGATGAGATCTCACTATGTTGCCCAGGCTGGTTTCAAACTCCTCCTAAACTCAGGTGATCCACCTGCTTTGGCCTCCCAAAGAGCTGGGATTACAGACCTGAGCCACTGTGCCTGGCCCAATAGAGTTTCTGACACATGGTTTTATACATGTTTACTGCATGAACATTTATGTGCTCTATAACTCATTCTATCTGTTCTTTGGTTTTATATTTTCTTCAGACTGAACATGTCTTTGTGAATTAAACATTACTTTAAGAACTAGATTTATTAACTTCAAAGCTATATGGCACTCATACTGTTCTTTTCCTGTTCAGTAGTCTAGCATGATAATTATTGATAATCAGTGGATATATGCATTGTGTATCATGACATATGAAGCAGAGGTAATATGGCCATAAGATATTTTTGACAGAAATGCCATTTGCTGTGTTTTTAAACAGATTTTATATGTAACATGTATTCATTGTTAAAACATATAAATACATAAAATTATAAAGAAGATATTACAATACACTTATAATATAACTATCCAGAAAGAGACTTAATATTTTGGCTTATTTTTCTCATTTTTTCTTCTATAATACATATGTGTGTGTGTGTGTGTGTGTATATATATATATATATATATTTCTTTTAATATAATTGGGACCATACTGCATAAGTAATTTTATATCCTGAGTTTCCTTTTCACTGCCTTTGTATTGTGAACCTTCAAGCATGCCATCACATATAAAAAGAATATTAGTATTATTAATAATTGTATTAATTAAAAATTATGATGTTTCTAAGAAATTGCTAAGATTTATAAATTATTAATAGAAAGTCTAGGAAGCCAGAGACCTCTGGGTATTTTGTGAATCAAAGAGAATGGAGGTTTGTATTGGACTGATGCATTTTAATGACCTATTGCTTAACTTCGGTAAGAATAGAAAGGATGGAGGGGTCTAAATTTTCTGAGCATCTGTTATGTGCCAGGCATTGTGCTAGACACTTTTTATACATTAACTCATTTTAATATTCACTTCAAACCCAGGAAGTAGATATTAATATGCCCATTTAACGGATGGATAAACTGAGATGCAAAGACAAAGTAGCACGTCTATGTTATTCTCTCAGGGAGTAGAATTTTAATTCCATTAGTTTCCAAAGCCCACACCCTTTCCCTTACCCCACACTTTCTCCAACACCAACTCTGGGAGGGTCCACAAAGTCAGTCTTTTATTCTGAAGATGTTGTATTAGCAGTGCTTACCCTGTGGACCATAAGCCCTTGGGTGACCAGTTTATAAACCCCTGAAATTACCTCCCTTTGTCGTTAGAATGTATGGGTATATTTTTGAGGTAAAGAGCCTATAGTTGTCATTGATGATCTAAGGGATCAACTGTTGCCAACAATATTTATGAATCTCTACTGCAAACAAAGAGATGTATGCAAGTATTGCAGAAGCCCTTTGAGGAGTCTTTAATTTTGCTTGTCAGGTCCTGTGGTGAGGGGCTCTATTCCAATTTCCATTTTAGGCATCACTTCTCAAATGTTGTATTTTGCATTTAATTCATTAATTTATTCATTTGGCAATATTTTCAAATACCTACTATGGTGCCAGGAGCTGTGAGGTGTTAGGAATACAGGGCTGATCAAGACAAAACGAGATATCCCACAGAACTTAGACATTAGCAGGGAAAACCAATGCATGTTGGTTAAAATCAGCATTTTAAATCCACATGTTGAGTGGTTGGCATAGTCCCTAGCATTGTTCACCAAATATTTATGATTTCTTCCTCTTGTAGGCAGATGGTAGGATACCATTTACTGGCCGCCTTGTAACTGGGTAGGGCTAAGTGACCACCAGTTCTGTTTAAGGAGTTGTAAGTAGTAAGTAGAAATAATGCTTTTCACTTCCAGGCCAGGACATTTAACTCCTAGAATGAGACCTTTCAGAACTCTTTTTTCCCTCTGGTGTGGCAACTGGCAGTGTTCAAGATGGTAACTACCTAAACAGCCTGGATTCTTGAGGGATATATAGCATGACCAAGAAATATGAAATAAACCTGTGCTGTTACAAGCTGTTGCAATTTGCAAGCTATTTGTGTCACAACATAGTCTACCCCAGTATTGCTCAAAATATCTGTGATGAAGGATCGGGTTGTTACTTTTATTTTCAACCTGGATAGAATAGTATTCTTGTAAAATACAACTTAAATAAATTAGCAGATAAATGAGACAGGAAATACATAAACATTCAAGTATAAATTTTCATTAGATTCAACAGATTTAAAATTACTCTGTCAAATTGCTATAAACATTTCTAAATGCTTATTCTCAATTTCTTTACTTATATAATTGCAAACCCATAAGTTTACAGATCTGCACTGGTCTGCAACCCACACTTTGAATAATGCTGTATTAGCCTATCCCAACTGATACAGTGTTACTGTAAGAGAAGTATGAAAATGTATTGGATAGATACTATGAGTTTCCAATTGCTGCTGTGACCAATCACCACAAACATATTGTCTTAAAACAACACACATGTATTATCTTAGTGTTCTGAAGATTAAAAGTCCAAAATGAGTCTTGAGAGACTAAAATCATGGTGTTAGCAGGGTTGCATTTCTTCTGGAGCCTGCAGGAGAATCTTTTTCCTTGTCTTTTCCAGCTTCTAGAGGCCATCTGCATTCCTTGGCTTGTGGCTATTCCTCCAACTTCAAAGCCTATCACCTTAGCCTCTGCTTGTGTCATCACACCTGCTTTTCTGACTTTACCTCTACTACCTCCCTCTTATAAGGACCACTGTGATTACATTGGGATCACCCATGTAATCCAGACTAATCTCTTCATCTCAAGATCTTTCGCGTAATCACATCTGCAAAATTTTGCCATCTAAGGTAACATATTCACAGGTTCTGTGGATAAGGACGTGGACTTCTCTGGGAGCCGTTTTTCAGTTTATCATAGATAGCTAAGCTAAACTAGGAGTCAGCCATTTAAGCAGATGCCTGGGGATACTTAGGAATTAGGAGATGGAGAAATGGGGAAAGTATTCCAGGCAGAGTCTTACAAATAGGAGGATCTGGAGGTGAGGAAGATTACGGCTTTTTTAGAGAAATGAAATTTTGAGTGTGATTAGAGGATACATACGTGAGAGAGAAGTAAGCAAGGGCCAAATCATGAAGGGTTTTGTAAACCATATTAAGCAACTTGAACTCTTAAAAAGCAAAGGGAAGATATCAAAGGGTATTCAGTATAAGAGCAACAATTATCAATTTGTATTTTGGAATTGCACATAGAAGAGCCAGATTGGAGGCACAAAACTATGATGCTGATGAACCATGGTGGTGTCACCCAATTCACAGCATATCTGAAACCCAAATCCATTATTTCCCACAAAAGCCAGCACATTTTTCAGCTTCCATGTTCCTAGCAATGTCACCTGTATTCTTCTAGGATTCAATTCTTAACGTTATTTTTGGCCTCTTTCTTTCTTTGGCTTCTTACTCTAGTCAGTCACCACACCTTACTGGTTCTTGAAAATTTTTTGAAGACATAAAATAATATATGGTTATATGAATACATCCAAAATAATAAACAATATGGAAATAAGTCCCTGTTCATCCCTTCTCTGACCCCTAACAATCCAACTCTCATCTTCATATGCAACCTGATTCACTATCAATATGTATTATTCTGTGCCTTTTATTATGCATTTACATTTATTATATACATGCATATATCTACTGCATTGTTCTAAAAGAATTTGCATTAAAAAGTGTAATTATCTTGTCTATTTTCAGCTCACAATATAACTTAGATATTTTCCATGTCCATGTATATTAAATGCCTCATTTTAAAATTGAACATCTGTATTGTTGTCTTTTCCAGCTTCTAGAGCTTCTAACTCTAACAGAATCTAACAGCTTCTAACTTTAGACTATTGCAAAATTTCTACTATTGATAATTACACTATAAAGCAAGTGTATCTTATAACTTATTTTCCAAATCTTTCTCTTTTGAAATTTTTATTAAGGTTTTCTCTTTGCCAGCATTTTTAAAGGTAGAAGTAGTCTTCTCTTTAAAAATATCAAAATACACAATGCCAAGAAAATAACCAATGATCTTAAATATTAGGTTGGCGCAAAAGTAATTGCAGTCTTTGCCATTATTTTTAATGGTAAAAACTGCAATTACTTTTGCGCCAACCTAATACCTTTTTCCAAACTGAGAGTTCTGTGAAAATTCACATGGACATTAAAGACTCTGAGAAGTTCTGTAGAAAAAAAATATATTTAACTTGGTTTAACTCTATGTATCCAAAATTTTTGTTGAATGACATCATTTGATATGGTTTGGCTGTGTCCCCACCCAAATCTCTTGAATTGTAGCTCCCATAATCCCCACATGTTGTGAGAGGGACCTGGTGGGAGGTAATTGAATCATGGAGACGGGTTTTCCCATGCTGTTCTCGTGACAGTGAATAAGTCTCACAAGATCTGATGGTTTAATAAAGGGCAGTTCCCCTGCACTCACTCTTTTGCCTGCCACCATGTAAGATGTGCCTTTGCTCCTGCTTTGTCTTCCACCATGATTGTGAGACCTCCCCAGCCATATGGAAATGTGAGTCCATTAAGGCTCTTTTTATTTTTAAGTAAATTACCCAGTCTCAGGTATTTCTTCATAGCAGTATGAAAATGGACTAATACAGCACTGTTAACAATTCCACAGAATATCTGATAACATCTCACGAGATACTGTTATTCCATGAAGGCAATGTGTGGCCTCAAATATAGTGGTTACAAGCAGGGTCCCTGAAATCAAACTGTTCTGAATTACTTACCAGTTGACTTGGGCAAGTTACTTAACATCTCTGTGCCTCAGTTTGCTCATCTATAAAATAGGAATAATAACAATTTGTTTCATTAGGAAGTCATAAGGATTAGCTGAATAAGTGTTAGTGGTTATTATTTGGAGCATTCTGAGGATACTGCTCTTGAAGCATTGGTATGAAGTTGATGGCACCGTTAGCCTCTCTATTGTTATTTGGATAATCAATATCATTGTGAACACAGAATTGCCCGTGTGGGAAAAAATGGCTCTGTTGCAAAGAAATGCCTTCAATTTCCTAGCATCTATCCTTGAATCATTTAGTTTGGGGTTTGTTGTAAAAGTACTACTTTTATCTCTATCCACAGCATGGCAGTTCTCACCTTTTGACAGTCATGTGAACTGTTGTGCTTGTGGTAATCCAATCACAGCTGCCTTGCAGGGTGACTGCTCCTCTATTTGAAAAGCATCCTCAAGGGAATTTTGCATATGTGATTTAGCTTGTATTCTAAGCATCCTAAACATGTCTGTAAGTGTGCTGAAAATTCATCTAATTTGTGTTGTCACATGGTGACAGGCAAGCAGGAAATTAACTTTATTTCTATTAATTTCATCCTAAGAGCACTCTCAGAAACATTCTATATTTAAAGCTGCATTTCAAGTACACAGTAATGAGATATATTCAGACATACCCTTTCCTTTGATTCAAATATCGGCCCCTATTATTTTTAAGTGTGTGTTACTCAAAACAGATGCTTTTAAAACTTATGTCCCTTTGTGATACTATGAGAATATTTGATTATCACATCTTTTTGATAATCAGAAGTTAATGACTTGTCCAAAGTTATCTATGCTGAAAGGCAACAGAATGATGTACAAAGCATCTTGTCACCTTTTTAAATAGCTTAGCGTAGTTCAACAAGGTTACTGGCCACAGAGGGAAAAATCTACATCTACATTTAAAGAGAGAGATCTGTTTAAGTTAGGAATTGAAGAATAAAAGAAAAAGGAATTTCACTCTCCTAATCTGACTAGTGTTTACTAGCCACATTTAACTAAAAGAATGAGGATCCATTACTCATTTTTTTCTCTACTTGATTAAAATGTGTAATGGATAAGGGATTTTCCAGGTGAGGTATGAGATAGCTGAAAAGAGATATGCAATGATGATATATCCTCAGGTGAAGTCATTGCAGCCCAGATGCTGGTCTTCAGTGCAAAGGCTGAAAAATTTGATTGGTTAGCACACAACAAACAGATCTGACATGGGTTCAAACTAAACCAAACATGGAGAACTCCATAAACAGGACCAGAACATTCACTCCTGAAGGGAGAGCTCTATGGGAAGCCAACTTATAATCAAAAGTGTCTGGGAGGAAGTGAGATTGAGCAAGGGGAATTAGCTGTATGATTTGAGTGATTCATGGCATGAAAATTTCCCAGAATGAGGCTCCATCACCTGGTGTGGAACATGCGCTACAGGGAGCAAACAATTATTTTCATTTTCATTCCCTTTCTCTAGTTGGAGTCTGGATGGGCACGTCATCACCTAGCTCCTTAAATCTTCCTTGTCTATGCCTTCGTTCTCTGTCTCCTTTTCTTCACCCTGTATTTCTCTGGAAGGACTGTGTTATCATCAACTGCATTCTATCTTACTAAATTTATAATCATAGTCCAGTGCTGCCTTCTGGAGAAAACATCCTGATTTTCTTGATAGAGTTTTGCCTACTTCTGATCTCCTTAGCCAACTGTTACTGGAAAGGGGTCCTGATCCAGATCCCAAGAGAGGGTTCTTGGATCTCACACAAGAAAGAATTGGAGGTGAGTCCATGGAGTACAGCGAAAGCAAGTTTATTAAGAAAGTAAAGGAATAAAAGAACGGCTACTCCACAGGCTGAGCAGCCCCAAAGGCTCTTGGTTGTCCATTTTAATGCTTATTTCTGGATTATATGCTAAACAAGGGGTGGATTATTCATGCCTCCCCTTTTTAGAACATACAGGGTAACTTCCTGATGTTGCCATGGCATCTGTAAACTGTCATGGCACTGGTGGGAGTGTAGCAGTGAGGATGACCAGAGGTCACTCTTGTCACAATCTTGGTTTTGCAGCTTCTTTACTGCAAACAGTTTTATCAACGAGGTCTTTATGACCTGTATCTTGTGCTGACCTCCTGTCTCATCCTGTGACTTAGAATACTTAACCATCTGGGAATGCAGCCCAGTAGGTTTCAGCCTCACTTTACCCAGCTCCTATTTAAGATGGCGTTGCTCTGATTCAAACACCTCTTACATTTTCCCCTTCCCTTTTACAAGAGAATCCTTAATCCTAAGGGTTGCAGAGGAATGACGATCCATCTTCTGTAACTTCTTCATGCTGAACAGGGGTGATGATATTCCTGCCTAACTATTAGGGTCTCTTGTATTCAAGGTAGAGAGGAGCTCAGTCAGAAAGTGTCAGTATCGTGAGGGCCATTCATAACTCTTGAGTTCTGACAAAATGTGATATCTGGAAGATTAGTAGGTATTCAATTTAAGAAAATTTTCAGTAAACTTATTTTGCATTATTACACAAAGAGTACAACAGCAATATATTCCACAACAGTAAAGCAAGATAAGCAAAATTATCCCAAGTAAACTAAATTAGAAGGCTTTCCATGAACTGGGCAACTGTTGGAAACAAGCTGATATGGAGTCACTAGCCAATTTCAATATGTGCCCAGAATTAGAATATTGAACCGTATTTTTACATTAGACATCCCTTTTGTTTCTTTTGAGATGCAGTCAGACATCATGAATTGGTTCACAGGAATAAGCAGGGTCAGTCTAAATTGCAGGAAAAAAACGACAACAAAAACAAAACAAAAAAAAAACAACCGATGAGAACTAGAGTTTAATAACAGGAGTACCATACTTCTGGAAACATAATTTTTCTCTCTCCAGTTTTCCATTTGTATTAAAGGCAAATCATGATAAGACCGATTTGATTGCAAAATAATCCTTAGTCTTATACTGATCCTGATTATTTGTATAAAGTGCAGCAACAATAATTATTTTTCACATAGGCTTTTTAAATTGGCTTTGATGGAACTCTGTTCCATGAGAAATCTCAAATAATACCTTTTTTAAAAGCCAAGTCCAGTCATGGGTTTATATCCTCAAATACCTATGAATAAATTCTTCTTTTTTTTTTTTTTTGAAATGGAGTTTCACTTTGTCGCCCAGGCTGGAGTGCAATGGTGTGATCTTGGCTCACTGCAACCTCCGCCTCTTGAGTTCAAGAGATTCTCCTGCCTCACCTTCCTGAGTATCTGGAATTACAGGTGTTTGCCACTATGCCTTGCTAATTTTTTGTATTTTTAGTAGAGATGGGGGTTTCACTATGTTCACCAGGCTGATCTCGAACTCCTGACCTCGTGATCTGCCCACCTCAGCCTCCCAAAATGCTGGGATTACAGGCGTGAGCCACTGCGCCCAGCCAATTCTTCTCCTCTTGAGGTCCCAAGATAACTTGCAGCTCTTGGACCTATTAGAAAGTGACATTCTTTACTTACCACAAGTCAGAAACCCTGTACAGGGAATGTGTAGAGAAGGTATAAGGCCAGTTTTCCCAAGGGGCTTTTATTAGCTCTGCAAGTCAAGTTTGAATCCTTAAAGGAAAATGCACCATTCCAGTCAAAGCCTTGGTAAAATAACCGGTTTCTCCAATTGTGTCCTGTTGCAAAAGAAAACAGATTCTTATTGTGCTTATGCAAATAACTATATTGCCATAAGTTAAAAATACTCACAAATAGGTTCCAATTCTGTAGAAGTCAGGCAGAGAGAGAAACAAATATGCCCCAAATTTTGTTCACAAGAGTATACTTTACTGGACTGTTAAAAGCTGTAAATAGCTCAAAAGAAAAGTTGTCTTGACTCTGAAAAACAAAACAAAGGATCAGCAATGTTTTAAGCAAAAAGTCAAAAAGATCACTTTGGTCTTCTATTAGTTCAATCCATGCAGTTAACTCCTGTCCTGCTTGATATTTATTAACATTTCAGCTTTTCATGAGAGTCCTGAAAGTTTTTTTATTTATTCTAATGTCATAATCCCCAAAGTTATCAGAAACCTGCATTCAAGAACACCTGTCAGAGTCCTTTAGCTGACTATAAACCACCTTTTAAATAGGATTAAAATAAGACAACTGTTGGTGGATGACAAAAATTTCTCAGGGCATCCACAGTCAAAAAACATGATTGACAAATAAATTTGATTACCTCGGTGGCAATGTTGACAATGTTTCCTGTATGATTTTTATACCAAATAAGCCAAATGTCATTTTTATATTAGTGTACTATTAATGTTAAACCCTATCCTTAATAAAACTTTATAGATATATCGACCCAATTTTAATGTTTGACCATAAGGTAAGATTCTTATCCTTTTTATAACCCTTTACAAATTTATGTTAAAAAGTAGATTAGTGCTCTAAGAAAAACCTTTTGTGCTTATATCCCAATGTCCAATTCATGGAAAAACTGAATAATACCCCTTTAACTTTGGCCAATATGTTCACACACAGAATTTCTTTCATGAGATTAATTTGTCACAAGCCTTTCATAGCTCACTCAAATCTTCAAGTGTTTGAGCGTCGAATTTCAAACAATCCTTTAAACTCTTAGGCAAAAAAATCCATATTCCTATGACTTCTTATAATATTTTACCAAAAATGCATTTCAGTTTCTTTACACACTTTGCATGTAAAACTGTTTCTTCAGTTGTCTCAATAACATATTACAATGTTAGCTTTTAGCAATTTTTACTTTTGGTGGAAAACCTGGTTAGTAAGCGATTTTAATTATGTACTAGGTGTGGAGCCTAGGACAACAGATGAGATGTGACTTTTTTAAGCATAGGTAGGGGGCATGGCTAACACCACATGTCCCCAGGTCTTATCTAGAATCTAATGCTCTAAAGTAGGTAAATTGAACAATTTTCAAAAGTCAAAGAAGCAATTTATGACCTTAAAGCATTTAGTAAACTTAATATCTGACCTGTACAATTTAGACCAAATGTCTTTATTTTATCAATAATCTTTAAAACTCTGCTTATTTTCCAAAGGTTACTTAAGTCACATGTACTAAAAGGCATTACACTTTTTACTTTTCTGACAAAATATTTCATTTAAGCTCTTATTTTTAAACTCATTAAAGATTTTAAACGTATCACACACACACACACACACACACACACACACACAACACGTAAATATACATACAGAAAAAGATTCAGTAATTATAAGACTTTTCATTTGCCAGTTTCTAAGTTTCTCTTTAAGGCATGCAGTTTCTAGGGCTTAACTTGCAGGCACAGCTGGAAGGCAAAACAGATATACAAAATTAAGGATCCCATTTTTATGCCAGATCCTGGATCCCAAAAAGAGGGAATCAGCCCATCTCCATGGGAGTCTTATCTCTCAGTGGTGGGTGGGGACTTTTTTTTTAACCTTCTAGGTTGCCAACAGCACGCTTCTCTGATCTAAGCATGCAAAAAGCCACATATTCCCCAATAACTGCCATTAGCCTTCCCCAAAAGTATATTTCCTACCTAGTTATTACACACCAAAGTTATCTCATAATACTAAGCAATTTCTGACCCCCCAAAAGTAAAAAACATTAGATAATGCAATGCAAAACAGAATAGAACCTTAGATTTTAAAGGAATCTATCCACTTCCAATTCCTGGGGTTTCATGAGGAAAACGGGTTTTTCCGAAAACCCAGTCTGTGGTGCCTCCTCTGTTTTTCCCAAGGAGTCTCATGCTGTTAGAGCTTGAATATTCACTTAAAAATAAGCTAACTTTTAACCATAGCACTCTTTTTAAAAAGTCCTTTTAAATCTCGTATTCCTGAACTTTAGCCAGGCCAAATGGCCAATGTTCCTGCCTTCTGAGCTTTACCAAAGGAAACCTCCTAGGTGCTCAAAGAAAGGAAAAATTCAAGAAGTGAAGCCGGAAGTTGTTCATCATGGAAGGGAAGAGAATCTACAAATGGCAAAGGTCACACAGATATCAAACTGGAAAAGACTCATTCCCTAATCCTGGAATTGAACCTGGGCCACCATTGTAAAATAGTGAAGCCTCTGATGCTGAGCTACAGCATTGGGCAGCTTCCATTGCCCTTCCCAGAAGGAGCCTAGAGCAGCCAATTTTGAGCTTGCAAAGGCTTTTAACTTCTCAAGATAATTTTTAGTGCTAACCATGACATGAATTCCAAAGTTTCTGTTCTCTGGAAGGTGGAGACCAAGAGAAAGTACTGCTACATAGTTAAAAAGTCAAGCTCCCAAGGAAATAAAATAAGATGAGAGGGAAACGTTATCCAGTTTTTTGTTTTTGTTTTTGCTTTTTTTAGGGACCTGCAGCAAAGTTTTAACTGACCAGTTTGCTGGGCTGGCTTGAACAGTGTGCTTACAGGAGTCCTAAGCCTGTGTTCTACCCTAAGGTACCCTTCTCCATTATAGAACAACACAGAAAGACAAATTTATAGCACAAAGTACAGATTTTACTACAGCTTAAGACTAGCCTCACAATTCCTTTTTCCGATTAATCAAAACTTCATAGAGTTTTGGCTACTTCTGATCTCCTTAGCCACCCACTTACACACCAGTTCATATAATATTAGTCTGTTGGTCCAGGTACAGAAGAATAAAAATTCATTTAGGACTAATTTTGTTAATTAAACTCTCACAGGGCAATTTTATTTCTCTTATGTTCTTAACTTGATCTCTCATCTTCTCTGTCACCTTCATATGCTACCCATGGTGTTACTTCCCTCCCTTCATTCTCCTCACAGGCCAGACTCTTGGATTTTTAGAGAGAAGATTTGTATTTATAGCCCAAGGCAGGGATACCTATAAGCTTCAGGTCAAACATTTTTATAGCTACTAACCCCTTGAATAATTTCTGAATACGATTCTATAAAATATTCACAGAGTACAGTCTAAGTCTGACATTTTAAACACAAAATATGTCTTCAATGAATGCTGGCTGTAATGATAACATAGTCATTCACTGAGTTTTCATTTTTTTTTCCCATTTCATCACAAAACCAGATGAGATACACAAGGGGTGGAAAAAAAAACAACTGTGTTCTTTCTCTGCGGAGACTGCAGTTGACAGTGATGCAAAAAAACAAACAATTAACCTTTCTGAAAAGCCCGGTTGGTCCTAACCTAATTGCTTCCTGTTCTTTTCAACCTTGGAGCGCTCTGGGCCCTGTTGCCTCTAGAGCTTTCAAGATGGAGGGAAGACCTAGAGCAAATTCAAAGAATACGCACCGACCTGAGCAGCTTCTTAAGAGGGGGTTGGCTCTAGGTCTGTAGGAAGCAGTTCAGTTCTGAGTCATTTCAGCAAAGTTCTGGTTTGATGTACACTGTATAGAACAAACACATGGGGATTTGTGGAAGTTGAGGAGGATCTAGACAAAATCCTCTCCTTTCAGATCTCCTGAGATTTGGGGATCAGCCTGACCTTATGGTTACTGGGAAGCCCCAAAGTACCCTTTGAGTATGTATCTAGTTATTCCTGGAAGCCTTACTAGAGGCAAGCAAACCAAGTGTAACTTGCAGGTAGACTGTAGGTCATAGCTCTGGGGGGAAGCTAAGGGACAGTATCATGGGATGATACCCAATCACAAAAATCAGGTTGATTACACAAGAAGTCATCATTCTTAAGCAGCTTTAGAGAGAGAATCCAGGTAACAAACCCATGAAAGAATGTGCTCAAGAGTTAGGATGAGAGTCAGGGCCTGGTGAATTTCTTATGTTGACAAAGGGGTAGTTGTAAAACATCTATTTTACAATATATAATATGTACCTAGAGTAATTCACAAACAACCATGTACATCAGGAGATATAAGCACTCATTTTGGGAGTAAAACATTACCCAGTGCATTGAAGCTCCTGTGTTCTCCTCTGTAATTGAATACCTGTGTCCCCCAGAGGTAATCATGATCTTGAATTTCCTTATTTGCCTATATTTATACTATGAATGTATGTGTTTCTAAATTTTATATATATGTATATATTTGCAAGTTATACACTTCGTGTGTGTGTGTGTGTGTGTGTGTGTGTGTATGCTATCATTTTTTCATGAATTCTTCCATAACGTAATATTTTTATTTTTAAGAGACAGGGTCTCACTCTTTTGCCCAGGCTATAGCGCAATGGCGCAATCTCAAGCTCACTACAGTCCTGGGCTCAAGTGATCCTCCTGCCTTAGCCTTGCAAGTACCTGGGACTACAGGTGTCTGCCACCATGTCCAGCTAATTTTTAAATGTTTTGTAGAGACATGGGTCTCACTATGTTGCCCAGGCTGATCTCAAACTCCTGGCCTCAAGAGATCCTCCCACCTTGGCCTTCCAAAATGTTGGGATTGCAGACATAAGCCACCACACCCAGCCTGTAACTTAATTTTTTTATTCAGCTGTGTTTGTGAGATCTATTTAGGTTGATGCATGTAGCAGAGGTTCATATTTGTTTCAACAGCAGGGCTTTCTATGCTGTGGGCCTAGTTTTGGAAAGGAAGGAAGAAAGGAGGGAGCCACTTAAAGGCCCTGACCTGTTATAGGCAGTCCAGATTGTGCACTTAGTGTCCCAAAGTGTGACCCAATTCACCCATCAGTCAGCTGCAAGAGTGACAATGTGATGCAGCTGGCGGAGGAAGCTAATTATAACGGAGAAAACTGAATTTGCATAGAGAACCAGGAATCAACTAAATACAAATAACATTTCCTGGTTAAAAAAACACTAAATAAGAATTTAATAAATGCATGTTTACTGTTTTAAAAAATAGTTTTTTGAGTTAGATACAACAAAATTTCAAAATTAGGCAGTTTTACAAGTGCTATGGGAAAAATAGCCTAATTAAACTTTTCTCTCCTCTTTTTTTTCTCCACCTTCTTAGCGTTTTCTGATTCTGTCGCAGCGGATCTGATTCCTGTTCTGAAGAATTGAAGTTCAGCATCGTTAGTTAAATTCAGCTGCTGCCTGACTGTACACCACAGCAAAGGCTTTGGAGACATTTTACAGTTAAAACTATAATGACTTTCTTGGAGTGTAATCCCAGTGGAGGCTGTCCTACATATAGCCTGAAAGAATACTTAACTACCATCAGCAATTCTGCAGAGACCTTGTAAAAAACACACAAACACACTTTACACCAAACAACTGAGTGACTCTGAGTTGGCTGGGGGAACCTTAGTTGTAGATATCAATTTACCTTCTTGAAGATTCAACCACTGCTACTCAGAGAGCTGCTGCTGAAATACCATGTCTAAGAACTCAGAGTTCATCAATCTGTCATTTTTATTAGATCATGAGAAGGAAATGATCCTGGGCGTCCTAAAGAGAGATGAATATTTGAAAAAAGTGGAGGACAAGAGAATAAGGTAGTATTCTTTTTATTTTTTCAGTCCTCCTTGACTGCTTTCTGTTTGTTTGAAGCAATTTAGATCAGAAATGGGCCAAGTGCAACCACACTGGAGACAGACGTCAGTTAGGGACTTCATGAGTTCTCAGCAGTAGCCCAAATATCAGAAAACTTTGGCGTTTCACCATTTAGCCAGACATGAAAATGGAATTTAGCTAATAAAATGGTGTTGATGAGAACAACTTAATTTGCTAATAAAGTCATAATTTTTAGTTAAAAGGAAGGACTACCCAAGTTTAAGTATCAGCCCTGGCAAGTATTAGTCGTGTGACTTTGAGCAAGCTACTCAACTTCCCTATGCCTTGGTTTCCTCATCGGTAAAACAAAGATAATAATAGTACCCACCTCATAGGGTTGTTGTAAAGATTAAGGAAGTTTGTACATATGTAGTGCCTGTCACCTAAGTGTTCAATAAATGTTAGCTATTATTTATTTGTAATGCCTTTGTCAGATCAGTCTTACTGGGGATTTGCCTCCATCACAGCTGGGAGAAGAAAGGGACCTGGAGAGTAAAAAGTTCCCATCATACCCCAGAAACCACTGAATTTTTAAAAACAAGTTTCTTGTGAAGAAAGTTGAATAATATGGGCACAGCTGAGTTTCATATCCACTGTAGGCAGAGCTCATATTTAGCTGGTTTGCTGGGTATGACTTCACCTAATATTTCAGCCAGCATCAATTCTGATTGGTTGTGTCGTCTGCTCTAATTGGTCACATCATTGTTCTGATCATGTGCAAGATCCACTGTGATTGGCTGCTGCCTGTACTGTCTTTGTTTTAAAATATATTTGGTCATTACACCTCACCCCAGGAAAAAAGGAGCAGAAATAGAGTTCCCTCCTCAGTCACTGCCAACCATACAATGTGTAGGTTTTGTGTCTTGTATGGCTCCCCAAGTTGCAATCAGAAGCTTATGTTTATTTTACCTGAGGAGAAAACTTGTCATATGATTATCTTCACATGTTAAAAAAATCTTTAATGTGCCTAAAGCCACTAGGATCTTTAGAAATGGAAATACATTTAAATATTCTTGATTTATGTTTATTTCACAGTTAAGAGCCCAGAAGCTTCATTTCCACTTTTCCAAGATATTCAACTAATCTTGAAGAAACAAAAGTTTTGATGAAAATTATTGCACTTTTTCTATGCATAGAATTCAGTTGGCAACAACATGTAGTTAATGATTTTAAAGAAATCATGAATAATATTTCTGACATTAGTAGTCACGAAAAGTAACTAATTTGTGTAACGCACTGCCAAAAAGAATTGTTGTTTATAGGGGTGACATATTAACTAGGAATTGATGACATTCTAAGGGGAATTAAAAATCATTTCTGGCTGGGAGTGGTGGCTCACACCTGTAATCCCAGCACTTTGGGAGGCCAAGGTGGGCAGATCACGAGGTCGGGAGATCGAGACCATCCTAGCCAACATGGTGAAACCTCGTCTCTACTAAAAACACAAAAATTAGCAGGGTGTGGTGGCACACACCTGTAGTCCCAGCTACTCGGGAGGCTGAAGCAGGAGAATCACTTGAATCCAGGAGGTGGAAATTGCAGTGAGCCAAGATCACGCCACTGCACTCCAGCCTGGTGACAGAGTGAGACTCTGTCTCCAAAAAAAAATTATTTCTATAGGAATAAACAATTTAATAACCAGATGCCCAGAAACAATGAAGTTCAATTTAATAACCAGATACCCAGAAACAATAAAGTACAATGAATAGGACTTTGTTCAGAATATTTGTTTCTGTCATTATCAATAACTTGTATTAATAATTTTTGGCCGGGCATGGTGGTTTACATCTGTAATCTCAGTGCTTTGTGAGGCTGAGGAGGGTGGACCACCTGAGGTCAGGAGTTTGAGACCAGCCTGGCCAACATGGTGAAACCCCATCTCTACTAAAAATACAAAAATTAGCCGGGTGCAGTGGTGTGCACCTGTAATCCCAGCTACTCAGGAGACTGAGGCAGGAGAATCGCTTGAACCCAGGAGGTGGAGGTTGCAGTGAGCCAAGATCGTGCCATTGCACTCCAGCCCCGGTGACAGAGCCAGACTCCATCTCAACAAATAATAATAATAACTATTATTATTATTATTATACCCTATCTTCCTTTTTCTCATTCCATTTTTCTTCCCTAGTCTTCTTTCCTTATTTCCTATAAGTAAATTCAGTTAAATTGTGTAATATACAACAGAGTATCAAGAATAAAGTCATTGGTTTCCTGGCTCTTCAAACTTTTTTGAGAATAGCATAAGAAAGGCTGTTTATAAATCCAAGAGATGCTTTTACAGAAAACAGATTTTCTAAAGCTATGTCTTGTCTCCTTGTTCGATCTGCATTAACTGCATCAGATGTGTTGTCTCATTTTGTTCTGAGTTCCTGTAATATGACTCAGGCTCCACCACTCTTAACAGCTTGGTGTATTGAAAAGTCATTCCAAAGTGGGTGGCGTGATGTTGAGGGTGTATGCTGTTGAATCACACAGCCACAGTTCAAATCTTACTTTCGGCATGAAATATTTGTGTCATTTTAGACAAGATGCTTCCATGGATAAATCTAGTTTCCCCATTTGACAATAGAAATAATATTAATGAGCTCATAAGATTGTTCTAAGGATTAAATAAGCTAATATTATAAACAGTTTAGAGCAATGCCAGCATACAGAAAGCACTCAAAACCTGTTGGTTATAATCATTAGCCCTATAGTTGGTTTGTGGTGCCCTTGATTTGCTAGTTGCAGTGGACACTATCAGTGCTCTACTCAGATCCCCTGGAGTCCCTCTCACCTCCTAGTTTTCATGCGCTTTACTTCTAAGGACTTGAAGTTCAAAATTACCTTCAGGTGACTGGAGTTTCCCATAGGATTAAAGAGATACAAGTGCCAGGTAAACTTGAGTGTAAACTGGGTAGCCCAAAGCCAATGGTTGACGGGTACAGAAATCCTTTGCCTCAAGGCAGGACAGACTCTGCAATGCAACTTAAGCTCCAGAGCTTCCTGTGGGATGATGCTGAGGCTGGACTTCACCTAAAAATCATATCCTTGCCTAGCCCCTCTCCCTACCTTCTCCTGCCTCCCTTACTCCCTTATAGATTTCTCCTGAGAGCACTCCATAAGCCACTTGCACACAAATCTACATAGCAGAATTCGCTTCTGGAAAACCCAGTCTGAGACACTATGAAGTTTGTATAACCAAAGCTATTGCTATTTAATAAAGTTCGTTTCAGGGGAAATATAACAAGTCTGCAAGGTGAGCATTAAAGTAAAGGATTTTGGTTCATTTGATTTACAAGCTATGATCTTCCCAACAATTTTTATCACAGTCATTGTGATTTATATACTTGTAAAGAAAACAGTCCAAGCTAAAGAAAGAAACCCAAGATTAAGCATCTTGTCAGATAGTATAACTTCCTGTTGGCTTTTCTCCTTTTATCTCCTCAGAATAGCCCTCCTTTTATTATGAATTTAAGTACCACCTAAATCAGTTCAGGGTACCTTAACTCTAGCCCAGTAGGTTTGCATGGCAATTAAATTCCGCAAGCATTTTTAAATAGATAGATGATAGATAGATAGATAGATAGATAGATAGATAGATAGATAGATAGATAGATAGAGATAGATAGGTAGATAGATAGACAGTTAAAATTATTTATTATAAGGAATTGGCTTATATGATTATGGAGGCTGAGAAGTTCAGACCTAGGAGAGCTGATGGTATAATTTGAGTCTGAGTCCAAAGGCCTGAGAACTGGGAGAGCTGATGCAATAAGTTCCAATCCATGTCTGGCAGTCAGTAGCAAGGGAAAACTGATGTCCCAACCTGAAGACAGAGAGAGAAAATTCATTCTTACTCAGCTCAACTTTTTACTCTATTCAGACCTTCAGCAGATTAGACGAGGCCCATCCGTATTGGGGAGGGCAACCTGCTTTGCTCAGTCTACTGATTCAAATATTAATCTCATACAGAAACACCCTCACAGAAACATCCAGAAATAATGTTTAACAAAATATCTGGGCTCCTAGTCATCCAGTTAAGTTGACACAAATACTTAACTGTCTCAGGAATTTATATAAACCTGGCTATAGCCCCCGTTCCCACACTTTTGTGAATTGTATAGCTCATCCCGGCTCTGTATCCCTGCTTCTGTTGTTGAACTCTCCTCTCTCCTTGAATCTCACCTCTTATGGCCATTCCTTACTCTTTTCTTTGCCAGGCCAGAGAACTTAGTCCTTTTTCCTTGATATCCTCCAAAATCATCAACACAAGAAATTTAGGAGGTGGGTAACAGATTTCATTACAACAGTAAGCTTTGGTGCTAGCTATTACAATAGTTTTCATCATGCTATAGAGGTACAAATTGATATTTTGGGGGGAGTCTAAAGGAAGAAGTAATTAATTATGAGTAAGATAGAAATTGAAACAATGGTTTCACAGAAAAGGTGAACATTTGTGCTTGCCTTTGACATGTGAAAAGGACTTTTCACATTGGCAAATATAGGTCAACTATGTTTTGGCTGTTTACCATGAGCCCCAAAGCCACCTTCAGACTGTACTAATCAGTTTCAGAAGGAAATGGAAACCAAATATTTTTTTAGACTGAAAAAGATTACAAAGAATAAACCTATCTGAAAAGTTAGTAAAGTGGAGTTTGGGAGGCAGTGGATTTATTGTTTGTTTGTCTGTTTATTTGTTTGAATAGGTTGTCCTTTGAGATAAAAAAGTAGAAGACGGAAAAAGTGTAAAAACTGTACCGAATCAACATTTTAGGCCTGACACCCAAATGTGTTTCACAGTCCTCATACTCACTAAAGTGTGACATTGATTAAGGTGGGACTGGTCTTTGGGGACTCGTAAAGGTGCGCCATACCCAGAAGGCACCCGGCAAGCCAGATAATTACCTCCAGGCATAAATCATCAGCTGGGGAATAGGCATGTACCGACTACCATTCCATTTTAAGTTCATTCAAGAGGCTCAAATATATTTATATACATTCTTCTCCTTCAGACTAAGCAGGAAGGAGTTGTAGGAGATAGCTAGACACAGGTTTTCACTGTTAGAGGGTAAGAGTATTTTTAACGTTCTCTGTGGAGAACAAGTCACTCAAATTTATTGACAGTTTTACTGCAATGAAGAAAAAGCAGAAATGTTGCAAATAAAATTGAGTTATCAACAATTATTGCAAATGGATAAAATTACTGACAGGTTGGAAGCACAAAATGGAAATCGTTGTTGATTATTTTGATTTTGTACCTTAGATTGCTTTTCACTTACTTCGAAAGAACTCAGACTAACATGTACATGGGTCATAATATCTACTCCAAAAAAATCTCATTAACAAATTCTTACTCTACTTCATCTCCCACACCTAAAAACAAATACTGTTAAATATCTACTTTGTGGTATTGACCTGTATTTAAAATCCTCAACTTATTAGTGAATATTCATTTCAGCAACATATTGTGAGCTTTATTCTCACTCAGGGTACATCATTTCCATTTGACCACCATGCATGAAAACGTATCTGCACATATTTTCTTTGGCGCCTAATCTTGGGCTTGCCTCAGTGGTAAACTCTATTGGTTGCCCTACAGCATACATTTCTCCTTTCTTCCTTTCTATCCAAATCTAAGTTTTATTCAGCTCTAGCAGTGAATTTTTAAAATTTTTTTTCTCAATTTTTTAAAATTATTTTTTAAAAAATGTTTTAGGTCAGACGTGGTGGCTCATGCCTGTAATCCCAGCACTTTGGGAGACCGAAGAGGGTAGATCACAAGGTCAGGAGATCGAGACCATCCTGGCTAACACGGTAAAACCCCGTCTCTACTAAAAATACAAAAAATTAGCCTGGCGCGGTGGCATGAGCCTGTAGGGCCTACTGGGAGGCTGAAGCAGGAGAATTGCTTGAACCTGGGAGGTGGATGTTGCAGTGAGCCAAGATCGTGCCACTACACTTCAACCTGGGCGACAGGGCGAGACTCTGTCTCAAAAAAAAAAAAATTTTTTTTAAATATTTGTGGGTACATAGTAGGTGTATATATTTATGGGGTACATGAGATGTTTTGATACAGGCATGCAATGTGAAACAAGCACATCATGGAGAATGGGATATCCATCTCCTCAAGTGTCTATCCCATGAGTTAAAAATAATCCAAATAAATTCTTTACTTTGAAATATATTATTATTGACTATAGTCACCATACTGTGCTATCAAATAGTAGGTCTTATTCATACTTTCTATTTTTTTTAACGCATTAACCATCCCCCCACCTTCCCCTCACCCCAGCCCCACACTACCCTTTCCAGCCTCTGATAACCATCCTTCTACTATCTATGTCCAGGAGTTCAGTTGATTTAATTTTTAAATCCCACAAATAAGTGAGAACATGCGAAGTTTGTCTTTCTGTACTGGGCTTATTTCACTTAACATAGTGATCTCCAGTTCCATCCATGTTGTTGCAAATGACTGGATTACCTTCTTTTTTATGGCTGAATAGTACTCCACCGTGTATATGTACCACGCTTTCTTCATCCATTCATCTGTCGATGGCTGCTTCCAAATCTTGGCTATTGTGAACAGTGCTGCAACAAGCATAGGAATGCAGATATCTCTTCAATATACTGGCTTCCTTTCTTTTGGGTATATACCTAGGAGTGGGATTGATGGATCATATGGTAGATCAATTTGTAGGTTCTTGAGGAACCTCCAAACTGTTGTCTATAGTGGTTGTACTAATTTACATTTTCACCAACAGTGTATGAGAGTTCCTTTTCCTCCACATCCTCGCCAGCATTTTTTATTGCCTGTCTTGGAGAAAAGCCTTTTTAACTCGGGTGAAATGATATCTCCTTGTAGTTTTTTCATGCATTTATCTGATGATCAATGTTGTTGAGCACCTTTTCATATGTCTGTTTACCATTTGTATGTCTTCTTTTGAGAAATGTCTATTTAATTATTTTGCCCATTTTTTGATCAGATTATTAGATTTTTTTTCCTGTAGAGTTGTTCAAGCTCTTTGTATCTTCTGGTTATTAATCTCTTGTCTGAAGGGTAATTTGTAGATATTTTCTCTTATTCTTTGAGTTATCACTTCACTTTGTTGACTATATCCTTTGCCGTGCAGAAGCTTTTTAATTTGATATGATACTACTTGTTCATGTTTGTGTTGGTTGCCTGTGCTTGTGGGGCCTTTCTCAAGAAATATTTGCCCAGACCAATGCCCTAGAAATTTTCTGCAATGTTTTCTTGTAGTAGTTTCATAGTTTGAGGTCTTAGATTTAAGTATTTAATCCACTCTGATTTGATTTTTTATATGGTGAGAGATAGGGGTCTAGTTTTGTTCTTCTGCATATGGATATCCAGTTTTCCCAGCACTATTTATTGAAGAGACTGACTTTTCTCCAATGTATGTTCTTGGCACCTTTGTCAAAAATGAATTCACTGTAGGTGTGTGGATAGCAGTGAATTTTTAAATAATTAACCATACCACTACTGGTATTCCTCTGGAAAATATCATTGGTCTGGAGGTGGACATGAGACCAAACATGACCCACTCAGACATATGGTCCAGATTTTATCAAAGGTCCTCTTTCCCACTGGATGTATTCAATGAAACATATTATCCCAGTTGCCATTAAGGACAAAAACTAGCATGTCAACAAAGCTGAGCCAAAAGAATGGCAAAAAATTATTGTTAGTATACTGATATACTAGAACCTGCCACACCTCTGAGATTGTTATTTAAGCAATAAAATATGTTTTCTTATTACTTATAGCAATTTGAATTGGATTTTCTGCTATATATAGCCAAAAGCACCCTACGATCCTCAAAAGTCAGAATTAGTCAATGTTTGTTGAGCTCCTTCTATGGTTCAAGTGCTATTTTTATTGTTGGAATAATGGAGATGAGCGGAGATGCAATGTAAGGAGTTAGCAATTGTGGATTGGGCTTTATCCATGATATAGACTAGGGGTTAGCAAATGTTTTCTGTAAATGACCAGATAGTAAATATTTTAGGCTCTATGGGATATATGCTCTCCGTTACGACTACTTTGCCATTGCAGTATAAAAACAGCAATAGACAATATGTTTTTTTTAAAGAGAGGGGAGTGGTTTTGTTCCAGTAAAACTTAATTTACCAAAATAAGCAGGGGGCTGGATTTGATCCAGGGGCCATAGTTTACTGATCTTTGGTGTTTAAGACAACACCTTGGTAGATTCTAGCCTTGGAAATAGCTACATTATTATACCCGAAAGCCCTGATAGCCATCTCAGGAAGAAACAGAATATCTGTAGTCCAAGAAATTATATAGAGTTGGGATAGAGATGGCTGTCAGAGATGGAGCATGGGCACCTGTCTGGGAGGTTAAATGATTTCACAGGGTCTCACCACCTTCAGATTATGCCCCACGCAATCTGTAGTGCTCATGTCCTGAAACAATTCAAATGTGGTTTTTTTTTTTTTTTTTTTTTTTTTGCCTCTAGTAGAATAACAGCAAAGTAAATTCGGAGGTATAGAAAATACCAAGAAATAGAAGATTCTACAACTTTGTAAAGGACAGGATATACATTCATTTTACCAATGAGGTAGGAACTATTAGTATCCCATTTACAGATGAGGAACCCAAAGTTCAAAGTTAAATAACGTGTCTGTGTTTGCACAGCTGATAAGTGGCAGAACTGTGATTTCCAGCCCTGCAGCCCGACTCCAGAGCCTGCACTCAACTCTTAGGCCACTTTTAACCTCTGAAAAATTTATCTGACCTTGCAGGGCCCCCCCAAAAAAATAAATAGTAAACTATACAATGCCTACCTCACACCAGATAATGTATTATCCAATTCACAAATATTTCCTCACTTAATCCCCATGTCATCTCTTAAGTGAGTAGTGCTATAATGTACTACAGATATGGTACCTGAACTGTAGAGGGATTAAAAATTTTTCCAGCTGGGAAACGACAGAGCTGAGGTTCTCTCATTCCATACTGCTACCCTTTCCTCTTCGTTGTGATGCTTATGCTAGGACTGCACCTATTTGGACCCTATTGAAAGTCTACCCACAACCTTACTAATAGCTATCAGAGAAATGGAATAAAACAGAAATCATTTCCTTAGCCTGGTATTTACTGACAGTGTTGACCTCTAAGTCGTGTGGCATTATCCAAGTTACTATGACTTTTATTGAACCATTGCTCTTGCACACTGAAACCTGATGAGAATTCCTTAAATTATTCTACTTCTTATGCTGACTGAAAACCAGAGTGCAAATGTATTATGATTTCTTCTGTAAAGCTGGCTCAGCTGAAATGGGCCAGTTAATAAGCCAGAACTTAGTATCTTCAAGAGACCACAGACCCCAGCCTAGTAACTGCCATTCACCTTATAGTTTTCTCTTGATGTTACTGATTTCGTCATTTCAGTGCTAGGAGAAGAGAAGGAAGGAGAAACAGGAGGGGAACGTGTATTCAAATTGCTTATTTGGAATCCTGCAGATAAGTTAAATATTTGGTTCAAATGGACTTTGAAGTGATTTCAAGAATTATACATTCAGCCTGGAAGTCAGGGAGTCTAAGCGCCAAGCAATAATACCCTTTTAATACACTACAAATGTTTGATCATTTGTTTGTTTTTCCAAATCTTATCACTCTACCACTAAGAACAAAATTAGTTTGACCTTCTCAAAAGCCTAAAGACTCATCGTCCCCATAAAACACCAGGAGAACTGCTGGACTGGACTTCTAGTTTGGTAAACACTTTGGTTTAATCCTAATAGAATTGCCACAAAGCTTCTTAATGGATTAACAGAAACTCCCAGCATGAACATATTGGCTCCCTAATGGAACTCAAATGCTTAATGAGTCACAGAGAAATGAACAAAAATATCCAGATCTGCCTTAAACCTTGGACATTTTCCTAGCAAAGACCTTACCAATTTCAATATATAATTACATTTAGGGAAATTAACTTAAATTTTGATTCTATAGCATTTTTCTCCAAGGAAGTTTTACTTGTAAGGCTCACCATAGGCACAGGGCCACAAATACCTGATATTCAGGGACATGTTTAAACATTGGATTGTCCAAGTAAATAAACTTGCCAGACCATTTTAAATATTTTTTTACATTTTATTTTATTGATACTTAGTAGATGTACATATTTTCAGGGTACGTGTTATAATTTCATACATTTATATAATTTGTAAAGATCAAATCAGTGTAATTGTGATATCTATCACCTTAAGTATTTATCTTTTCCTTATGCTAGAAACATTCGAATTATTCTCTTCTAGCTATTCCAGACCATTTTCTTGGGGGTTTGAAATAATAGGTCACCATAGTCATAAGTAAGATTGTTACCTGAGACTATATCTATTATCTGTATCTATATATGTCTCTATATAGAGATCTATATTATTTCAAATTATTAATGTGTCTATATCATATTCATATTATTATAAGATATATGTTATTTCAAATACCTAGACTATATATAGAAATAGAGAGAGAGATAGGTTTTCTCTCTACATATATATCTATACTTGGAGAGAGTCTATATAAAGAGAGACTCAGTTTAGTCTGGGGAATGGTTTCAGGGCCCTGGTGTATACCAAAAGCCACATATACTCAAGGCTACAGTTGGCCTTGTGGAATCTGTGTATAGGGAGAGTTGGCCCACTGTAAATGCGGGTTTCATATTCCGCAAATACTGTGTTTTCAGTCTTTGGTTGCAAATGCAGAACTCAAGGTTACGAGATCCAACTTTGTTTATTTTTTAAAATCCACATATACATGAACCTGGACAGTTCAAACCCATGTTGTTCAAGGATCCTCTGTATATTTTTTACTCTTCCCCATATTCCCATTTTACTACCCTTTCCTTTCCTTTCCTGGTGTATTGTCTCTAGCCAGAATTGGTATAGAGGTCATGCCTCTAGACAGCAGGGGTTAATTGGCACTCACATCCCAAGAAACTACCCTTCCCTTTCAATGCAAATTGCAGAAACAGAACAATAAAGCCCATGTAACCGAGAACATGGCTGAACGTTGGGGCTGGGAGGGGGATTAAAGAAGACCCATCCCTTCAAAGGTAAGTCAGTTCATAAGGGAATATCTAATATCAACTATATCCTTGGAGAAACAGGTATTTTATTCCTAAGAAAATGATATAAGTGAAAACTTCACTAATAAAAATGTCACCACTAACGTTTCAGATTTCAGGCAGGTGACAATTTTATATCAACAGTAGTCCTATAAGAATGTTCCTATGTTAATAGGAGTTGTGGTTTAACCAATTTAAATTTATAATGAGATTAGGCTAACATGCATTTCATAATTTTTATAATTATTCTTTTATTGCAGAGTAATTAAGCACAATGCAAATATTTAATGCAAATAACTAAATTAATAAAATTCTTACACAGCAAACAATTTTTTAAAGTTTTTAATCTCAGTATTGTACTAGGATCTACAAAGGGCATCAATGTGTGCAACGTTTAAAATATCATAAACCTCAATCTGCTTAAACATTTAATATCTTCTGATACATATTTTCATTATAGGATCAATGGGCCTATTATAGAAAATTAGATAACCATATAATATGAACATTAAAGTCTCACATAGAATTCCACTTTCCAGAGGTGAATAGTCTCCATTTGTGTTGACTTTCCTTCCTGTCACACACACACACACACATATATACATATATATATGCAATTTTCATATAGTTGGAAATTGCTTGAAATTTACATATACATACTGTATAAAATATCATAAACATCCATCCACTCAAACATTTAATATCTTCTGATACATATTTTCATTATAGAATCAATGGGCTTATTATAGAAAATTAGATAACCATATAATATGAACATTAAAGTCTCACATAGAATTCCACTTCCCAGAGGTAGTCTCCATTTGTGTTGAATTTCCTTCCTGTCACTTTTATGTGTGTGTATATTTTCATATAGTTGGAAATTGCATGAAATTTACATATACATACTATCTATGTAAATTTTACTTTATTTTTGCTTTACATTATTTCATGAACATTTTTCATGTCATTAAAAATTATTTGTAAACATTTTTATTAGCTGGATAAGATTTCATAACATAAGATTTTCCATATAACATGAATGTGCCAGGTGTTTCTTAACTATTTATTCTTATTTCCATGAACATTCTCATTCATAAATCCTCTTATATTGTGATTCATATCTTGATTAATATTTCCTTAATTTTAAAAACTGACAATCTGAGAAAATCGATTCAATTAAGACCATGCATCTTGTGAATCAGATTGTTTATTGCTTATCAGAAATCTCACCTTCCTTTCGTAGAATCTGAAAGTTTGTAATTAATTGCCAGTGATGGCTTTCGGTGAAGCATATAAGGAAAGGACAACACATAAAGGAAACATTTATATGCATACTCAACAAATTTCAAATAAATGGTGACAACATTTCTTGTATCATGTACTGATACTGACAACTAGGAAAACTGCTCGAAATATGTTTTGCAATAACCTTTATCTATGAAAACGTGAATCTCCATAAGTATCACCTAAAAAGGTAAAATGGGAAAAATTAAGTACTGATAACTGCCTTTAATGAACATATAACCCCTTCTCCACCACATTTAAAATAATTTAGTTTGCACAAATTCATTTTAGAGTCATTCTAGAAATAAACTTCAGTTATATATCTACAAAAACGAAAATGGAAACCCTCTAGTATGTGTCCATATTCAACAGCAGAATCGGTTTTAAAGAGTTTTTCATGAGCAACATGTTCTCTTTAAAGTATCAGTTTTTTGTATGAATGCCTAGTTTTCTTCCATCAAGTCAATTCTATCATTGCATTGTGATACCAAATATTTTAAGAAGCCCAGCATTTGTGGCCAGGCGCAGTGGCTCACGCCTGTAATCCCAGCACTTTGGGAGGCCGAGGTGGGCGGATCACGAGGTCGGGAGATCGAGACCATCCTGGTCAATACGGTGAAACCCCAGCTCTACTAAAAATACAAAAAAATCAGCTGGGTGTGGTGGCGGGCGCCTGTAGTCCCAGCTACTCGGGAGGCTGAGCAGGAGAATGGCGTGAACCCGGGAGGCGGAGGTTGCAGTGAGCAGAGATTGCACCACTGCACTCCAGCCTGGCGACAGAGCGAGAGTTCATCTCAAAAAAAAAAAGAAGCCCAGCATTTTCTCTTGGTTGTTTTTTAAAGAACTGCAGTTTTCCTACTTCTTGCTGTACTGATTCTATCTCCATCTCCGTTTTTTTCTGAGTAATTTATCATATTGATAACAAGACTTTCCGATGTTTTTAATACTTAAGCAAGGTATTCTTTAGGTTCCAGATTAGCAAAACACATTCTTGTTCCTTGATGGGCCAGGAAATTGAGGCAATAATTATATTAAGATAGTTCCATGTGGGAGATTGGTTTGCTAATTACATATGAGATAAATTTCTGCTATGATTTTAAGACTATAGTGAATAAACAGCAAGGTATCAAATTGCGGTGATTCCTAACTCCTTTAGAGTTGTAACGAGCTGTTTTTGTCATATAATTTATAAGATCCCTGTCTTAGGTTGGATTCCCCAGAGGTAGACCTTGAACTCATGATTTGTGTGCAAGTGATTTATTAAAGAGTAGTTTAATATTTAATATTAACTATTAATTAATTATATTTTATTAATTGATTATGTCTATATAATTATATTATTAATATATTAATTTATAATTAATTGATCAATATAATTGAATTATTTATTTATTAACTATAATTAATGATTATTTAATAAACTACTAGTAGGGAAAGCAATACAGGGAAGGAGAAGAATCTAAGCAAGGGTGAGATGTCAGGCAAAGTTTGGCAGAGGTCACCATCTGCATGACTTTACAGGGACAGATAATGTTTGCTGTTTTGTCTCCATCGTCCTTTTTAAAAAGAATTCAGAATGAATACTTGAGTCATTGTCCCTTTGCATATATGAGCACATTTAATGTTTCTGGAAAATCTGTAATAAGTCATTGATTCTCTTGGGTTATAAGGAATTGGTTAAGTTCTTCCTTGTATTTCTATGGTTTTAATTATTTTCCCTAAAACTGTTGCTTTTCAGCATTATCGCTCCTTTTTTTTTTTTTCCAGTTTTTTTGGAATTTGGGTTTTTTGGGGTTTTTTTCGGTCAATTGCCTGTCAGTTGACATGGTTTTGTGAGATTTTCCGGTGTATTCCTATGAGCCAAGCTTTTTAATACCAGGAAGTGTCTTCTGCAGATATGAAGATTTCACAGTGCCCTCTTTCCTTGAGACTATTTGTTGAGACTATTTGTAAACATGAAATTGGCACAATTCACAAGACTTCTTTATCTGAACAAGTGTTCTTTTACTCCTCCTTGTTACTTTCTCTTAAGCAGCTTTTTATCCAGGCAAAACTTTTTCCCAGTTCTCAGAGAGTCTTGATTCTTTTTAATAGCCTTTGATTTGAAAACTAACCAAAAGTTGTACAAAATATATTAAGATAGAGTCATGCTCGTTGAAGAATGGCTCTGTTGGGGAATATTTGTCATGAGAAACTTTGTGATAAGATCCAATTTGGGCAGATGCCATATGTTGAAAGAAGCCGGGCAGGCAGAAGAAACCCTCTGTGTTTACTGAGGCTTAACTTTGAGTGTGCTCAGCATGGCTTTGCACAGCTAGGAAAGAAACAGCAGTCATTAATAAATATGGGGTCCTTTCTGAGCAAAAATATTTTAATATATTGAGAGCCAGTGAGAGGATACTGATGTGTGGGAAGAGTGCAGATTTTGGAATATAAAATTCAGGGTCTGAATCCTGACCTCCTTATTTAGTAGCCCTGTGACCCACAAGTTACCTCTCGGAGATTCCACTTTCTTATCTATAAAATGGGAATCAAAACGTACTTTTCATGGGTTGTTGTCAAAGCAATGGTATGACATGTGTATTAATTCATTTTCATGCTGCTGATAAAGACATACCCGAGACTGGGCAATTTACAAAAGAAAGAGGTTTAATGGACTCACAGTTCCACATGGCTGGGGAGGCCTCACAATCAAGGCAGAAGATGAGAGGCACGTCTCACATGGTGGCAGACAGGAGAAGAGAACTTGTGCAGGGAAAATCCCCTTTATAAAAGCATCAGATTTCATGAGACTTTTTCAGTATCATAAGAAAAGCATGGGAAAGACCTACCCAAATGATTCAGTTATTTCCCACCAGGTCCCTCCCACAACACATGGGAATTATGGGAACTACAATTCAAGATGAAATTTGGGTGGGGACACAGCCAAACCATATCATTCAGCCTCTGGCCCCTCCCAAATCTCATGTCCTCACATTTCAAAACCAATCATGCCTTCCCAACAGTCTCCCAAAGTCTTAACTCATTTCAGCCTTAACTCAAAAGTCCGCAGTCCAAAGTCTCATCTGAGACAAGGCAAGTCCCTCCCACCTATGAGCCTGTAAAATCAAAAGCAAGTTAGTTACTTCCTAGATACAATGGGGTACAGGCATTGGGTAAACACAGCCATTCCAAATGGGAGAGGTTGGCCAAAATGAAGGGGCTATAGGCCCCATGCAAGTCTGAAATCCAGGGGGGCAGTCAAATCTTAAATCTCCAAAATTATCTCCTTTGACTCCATGTCTTACATCCAGGTCACACTGATGCAAGAGGTGGGTTCCCATGGTCTTGGGCAGCTCCGCCCTTGTGGTTTTGCAGGGTGCAGCCTCCCTTCTGGCTGCTTTCACGGGCTGGTGTTGAGTGTCTGTGGTTTCCTAGGCACACAGCGCAAGCTGTCAGTGTATCTACTGTTCTGGGATCTGGAGGACAATGGCCCTCTTCTCACAGCTTCACTAGGTGGTGCCCCAGTAGGGGCTCTGTGTGAGGCTCCAACCCCACATTTCCCTTCCACACTGCTCTAGTCAAGGTTCTCCATGTGGGCCCTGCCCTTCCAGCAAACTTTTGCCTAGGCATCCAGGCATTTCAATACATCCTCTGAAATCTATGCGAAGGTTCCCAAATCCCAATTCCTGATTTCTGTACACTTGCAGGCTCAATACCACATGGAAGTTGTCAAGGCTTGGGGCTTACACCCTCTGAAACCATGGTCTGAGCACTACATTGCCCCCTTTCAGCCACAGCTGGAGCAGCTGAGATACAGAGCACCAAGTCACTAGGCTGCACACAGCATGGAGACCCTGGGCCCTGCCCATGAAACCATTTTTTCTTCCAGGTCTGTGATGAGAGGGGTTGTCACAAAGGTCTTTGACATGCCTTGGAGACATTTCCTCCATTGTCTTGGTGATTACATTTGACTCCTTGTTACTTAACGCAAATTTATGCAGCCGGCATGAATTTCTCCTCAGAAAATGGGATTTTCTTTTCTATCACATCATCAGGCTTTTATGCTTTGTTTCCCTTTTAAAACTGAATGCTTTTAACAGCACCCAAGTCACCTCTTGAATGCTTTGCTGCTTAGAAATTTCTTCCCCCAGATACTGTAAATCATCTCTCTCAAGTTCAAAATTCCACACATCTCTAGGGCAGGGGGAAAATGCCACCAGTCTCTTTGCTAAAACATAACAAGAGTCACCTTTGCTCCAGCTCCCAACAAGTTCCTCATCTCCATCTGAGGCCACCTCGGCTTGGATTTCATTGTTCATATCATTATCATCATTTTAGTCAAAGTCATTCAACAGGTCTCTAGGGAGTTCCAAACTTTCCCACATTTTCCTGTCTTCTTCTGAGCCCTCCAAACTGTTCCAACCTCTCCTTGTTCCCCAGTTCCAAAGTTGCTTCCACATTTTTGGGTATCTTTTCAGCAGTGTCCCATTCTACTGGTACCACTTTACTGTATTAGTCTGTTTTCATGCAGCTGATAAAGACATACCTGAGACTGAGCAATTTACAAAAGAAAGAGGTTTAATGGACTCACAGTTCCACTTGACTGGGGAGGCCTCACAATCATGGTGGAAGGTGAAAGACACATGTCACATGATGGCAGAGAACAGAAGAGAAATTGTGCAGGGAAATTCCCCTTTGTAAAACCATCAGATTTCATGAGATCTCACGATCACGAGAATGGCACAGGAAAGACCCACCAAATGATTATCTCCTACCAGGTCTGTCCCACAACACCTGGGAATTACGGGAGCTACAATTCAAGATGAGATTTGGGTGGGGACATAGCCAAACCATATCAACATGTAAAGTGCCTGTTATTATGTGGCTAATTGTGAAAATTGTGAAATTTAGGTTTTAATGATAGGTGCTGCATGTGGAAGCTACAGTCAAAATGAAAGTGTAATTTTTTTATATTCAGAGTACAGAAAGAAGGTCTGGTCAGCCCCAGATTTTCCTCAGGCAAATATGAAATAGCACAGTGTTGATGGCATTGTCTCTGAATCTTACAAAAGATGGGAGTGCAAGGAGCTGTGCAGGCATCAGAAAAAGGCTGCTGTGACATTATTCTGCCCGCATATGTTATTTTAGTGATTTTTGTCTCATTGTTGACAATAGACTTTGTCAGTTACTATGGCCTTGCTCTCTTAACGGAATATGAAACACTAGTTCTAGAGAAGTACTTAGCTTGCAGGCATTACATCAGAGGCTGAAGCAAAACCTGACAGCAACATCTCTGCAAGTGGAAGCAAGAATACAAGCTAATATTTCCTGAGTTCTTATTGTATTTTTGGGGAAATAGGTTTGGCTGCTGGTGACAGAGACACATTATAATGATGACTTAAGATGGGAACATATTCCTGTCTAATGTAAAAGTCTGGGTTGATTGGTGGCTTTTGTGGTGTTGTTATGGGGGCTACATTAAAGTAGGGGTCTGGACTCCCTATCTTTTGTTGCTCCACCATGTTGAGAGTTTAGCTCTTGATCTAGGATGGTTCATTCCTACGTTCTCATCCCAGCTTCTGGGAAAGGAGAAGGGGTCAAGGGAAAGGGATCCTCCCTGTTCTGTTAAAGGCATGACCTAGAGGTATATCGTTTCTGATTACACTCCCCTGGCCAGCGTTTAGTACCATAACAAAACCTAACTGCAAGAAATACTGAGAAATTTAGTTTTTATTCTGAGTGGCCACGAGTATAGCTAGATGTTCCACTAATAAAGAAGAAAGAGAGAGCAGATATTGAGAAACACACACCAGAATTGTCTATTCCATAATTATTACGTGTCAAGCTGTGCTAAACACTTACAAACATTATCTTACTTAATGCTCACAACAACACTGTGAAGCTTTTACAGAAGAAGTATTTTGAGACACAAACAGGTTAAGTCTCCTTAAGTCTTGAGACAGACAGACGTTAAGTAATTGTCTTAAGGTCTCAGAGGAAATAAGTGGCATAGCCAGAACTTAAACCCAGGCACTCTGACTTTAGAACTCTGTGCTCTGGGCCGCTGTGTAATCCTTGCTTGCTCATTATCTCCCTTAGGCCTTGATGTTCTCTACTAGCTAAGATTGTTTAAAAGCATCAAGGAATTAAAGATACTTTATAAACTGTTTATTCATGGCTTCCTCTTCAAGGCAGCTAATTGCTTCCATTCTAAAATTCCTATCTTATTTGGTGTAAAATGGTGTTCAGTACATTTTGGTCCAGACAAGATAACACAAGAATAACGCCACACAAATGTGAAAAGAATTTTAATGAAAGCAATTCCTGATTTGAAAGAAATATGTCTATGTGATGATAAAGCAAAAAGTCTTTTTAAAACATGGAACATTTTTGATGATGGGATGGAAAAAAACATTCAATATATCACTAGAATACAGAAATGAAAAGATTCTATCATTCAACAACCATCAAGATAGTTAATCTTTTCAGTCTTTACAATTTCAGCTACATATAGGTCACCAATTTATATGTTAATATAAATGCATCTACACAGCGACAAGGAAAATTAAAGAATGTGAAGCTGCTGTAGATGTGGTGGTCAGAGAAAACCTCCCTGGGCAGCAGCAGTAAAACTAAAATTAAAAAAAAAAATAAGTGAGAGCCAGCCAGATTAAGAATTAAGTTGTGTGTTTATCAGTCAAGATAGGCTAAGTGATGCTGCAGTAACAGCTCCAAACTCTTAGTGGCTTAAAACAACAAAGATTTCTCACTCATGCCACATGTTCATAACAGGATGTCTGGGGACTCTACTTCATGGCATCCTCAGACCAGGGTCCAGATTTGCAGAGCAGACACTATTTGGAACATTGTCATTCTCTATGCAAAGAAAAGGGTGTGTGGTGAACCCTGCCCTTGATTTTAAAGCTTTTACCTGGGATTACTTGCCACATTTCATTGGACAGTGTGAGTCACATGATGACATCTAATGCCAAGAGGGCAGAAATGTGCAACCCCAACCTGCTTTCAGAAGTAAGGAGAATGGGAAGTATTTAGTGAACAGACAAATGACTACTGTGTTCGGTGATGGAGTGTGGAGGGAAGGCATTCCCAGCTGAGGAAATAGCATGTTCAAAGGCCCTCAAGTGGGAAAGAACTTGGCATATTTATGAAACTTTCAGTTGAATTATGTTGCTGAATCCTATCTCCTATCTGTAGATGGGAGATGACCAGAGGGAAGAGGGAGCAGATTAGGCAGATCTTTACAGGCTATGGGAAAGAGGCATAAATTTTACTAAAAATATAAAGGGAAACTACTGGTTGGTTTTAAGCAGAGGAACCACATGATATAAGACATATTTTAAAAGAGTATTGACTAATGACATTGATTATTCCATGGAGAGTAGATTGGAAGGGAATTGAAAGTAGAGACACCTAATAGGCACCTTTTCAAAATTCTAAATGAGATTGCACGGTGGTCTCAGTTTAATGCACTCTTATTTGAGGCAAATATTCTATTTTATACATTTTTAAGTTATTCATTATTATCTATTTCAATCTCCTTCCCATATGCCTCAAATTCATACAGCACTTCAAGCCACTGCAGTGAGCCACAGGGAAGGAATAAAGGTTTCCTTTTACTCTTCTTTTACTTCGTTTTCTCTTCTCCTACTAAGGATCTGTGCCCGCTTATGTTGAAGGAAAGGAAAGAGAAAAGCTATGCATCATTGCTTGAAATATTTGGTGATGGGACAAAGAGGTCTCCTTTCTGTTGTCATTACCATTTCTCCATATGAAACTGATAACAGAAGGCTGTTGATATCTTCTCACTCTGTTTAATCCACATGAATGTTCAAAGAGCTGATCTTCTGCCTCCAGGATGTTTGTAGGGTAGGAGACGTACAATCCCAAGCTGGGTTCCTTTTGTTCTGGCTCCAAGGGTAAGTGAGGCTGAGAGGAGAACTGATGGACAATGAGAAAGTGATGTACTCATTAGAACTGAATAATGGCTTCAACGGTGTTTAAATTCATGATTTTGGATATAACATAATTTCTAGAGATAACAAGTTCCAGGGTTTCTTCATGAGAGTGAATGGTGCACATGGACAGGAAGGTAAAGAAGATGACCAGGTCAAAGAACTGAAAGCCCAGGGAGTTGGGTGTGTTATGCCCAGGAATGTTGTACTCAGTAAGAAATGAGGCCAAATAGAGGGTATATCCATTTCCTGTGGCTGTTGTAACAAATTACCACGAACTTGGTGGGGACATAAAAGTGCTTAGTATGGCTGCCTGTTGCAACACATGAGTTATCGTGTGTCATTTGTCTCCTTAAGTAACATAAAGGGTAATGGTAATTCTTAGTAGATGTTTTGTTTCGACTCATTTTTTTCTCAATACCAGAATGCCTAGCACAGTGTAGGCATACTATAAGTGCTTATTGGATGAATGAATGAGACATTAAGTCAAAGATTTTAAAAACTTTGCTCTACAGTTTGAAAATTCTCTTTTTATGAATCTCTCATCAGGCTGGGAAATAAATGACCTGGTTTCTGATTCCATCTGTACTACTTATTATTTTTAACATGAGTCTTATAATACCTCAGAAGCTAGTTTGAAAGATCAAAAGAAATAATAAATAGCTTTAAATATTCAACTGCTTTATAACCTAGCATGGAATTGGATCCTGAGCAGTATATACAAAAAACTAAGGCCTTTGTTCCTGCTTTTGGGAAGATGCTAGTCTAGATGGGCATGACAAAGTTTAACACCACAAATGTAAAAGGATATGGTATAAAACGTGTGAGATGATTCTCAATCTTTTTTCCTGGAACATAGACATTCTATGTTGAAGAAGGGATTGACTCAGCAGCACAAAGCAATGACATGTCTGTGAAGCATTTAAGTGAGAAGGAACCTGTCTTCTGGAGCAGTGTTTCCCAAATTTGGCAATATATTGGAATAAACAGTGAAGCTTTTAAAAATCCCATTACCGAGGCCACATTCAAAGCTAATTACGTTAGAATCTGTGGAAGTGAGATTTGCGAATCAGTATTTTTAAAATCTTTCCAAAGTGATTCCAATATATAGCCGAATTTGAGACTGAATCTGCCAAAGCTATGCTTCTCAAACTCTAATTACCTGAAAATTTTGTTAAAATGTAGATTCTGATCCAATAGGGTCTAAGGCAGTGCCTGAGATTTTGTATTCCTAAAATGTTCCCAGGTGATGCTGATGCTGCTGGAACAAGGACCACACTTGGAATAGCAATTTTCTAAAGGATAGATAAATAAATTCCATGTCAGGTAGTAAAAGAAGGGACATGGAACTAACATTTCTTTAGAACCAATGTGCCAAGCAGCATGCTGGGAACTTTAGATTTATCATCTCATTTAATCTTTAAAACAATCATGAAGGAATATTACTACTCTCATTTTAGAAATGAAGAGACTGGGGTTGAGTGGGTAAATCATTGCCTGAGGCTGGACAGCTTATTCATTATGGAATCCGGATTTAAACACAGGCATGTCTAACAGCAAAGCCCATAGGCTAATAGAAATTATTGGAAACTTTCAAATGCTAAGCGGAAGCTTTTCAGTGTGAAATGGTAGGCAGTCTACAGCCATACCACCCTGAATCCACCTGATCTAATCTGAAATGATAGGCAATGTCTTTGTTACTTTTCTTTTTTTTATTATTATTATACTTTAAGTTCTAGGGTACATGTGCACACCATGCAGGTTTGTTACATATGTATACTTGTGCCATGTTGGTGTGCTGCACCCATCAACTCGTCAGCACCCATCAACTCATCATTTACATCAGGTATAACTCCCAATGCCATCCCTATCCCCTCCTCCTACCCCATAATAGGCCCCAGTGTATGATGTTCCCCTTCCCGAGTCCAAGTGATCTCATTGTTCAATTCCCACCTATGAGTGAGAACATGCGGTGTTTGTTTTCTGTTCTTGTGATAGTTTGCTGAGAATGATGGTTTCCAGCCGCATCCATGTCCCTACAAAGGACACAAAGTCATCCTTTTTTATGACTGCATAGTATTCCATGGTGTATAAGTGCCACATTTTCTTAATCCAGTCTGTCACTGATGGACATTTGGGTTGATTCCAAGTCTTTGCTATTGTGAATAATGCCACAATAAACATATGTGTGCATGTGTCTTTATAGCAGCATGATTTATAATCCTTTGGGTATATCCCCAGTAATGGGATGGCTGGGTCAAATGGTATTTCTAGTTCTAGATCCTTGAGGAATTGCCATACTATTTTCCACAATGGTTGAACTAGTTTACAATCCCACCAACAGTGTAAAAGTGTTCCTATTTCTCCACATCCTCTCCAACACCTGTTGTTTCCTGACTTTTTAATGATTGCCATTCTAACTGGTGTGAGATGGTATCTCATTGTGGTTTTGATTTGCATTTCTCTGATGGCCAGTGATGACGAGCATTTTTTCATGTGTCTGTTGGCTGTATGAATGTCTTCTTTTGAGAAATGTCTGTTCATATCCTTTCCCCACTTTTTGATGGGGTTGTTTGTTTTATTCTTGTAAATTTGTTTGAGTTCTTTGTAGGTTCTGGATATTAGCCCTTTGTCAGATGAGTAGATTGCAAAAATTTTCTCCCATTCTGTAAGTTTCCTGTTCACTCTGATGGTAGTTTCTTTGGCTGTGCAGAAGCTCTTTAGTTTAATTAGATCCCATTTGTCAATTTTGGTTTTTGTTGCCATTGCTTTTGGTATTTTAGACATGAAGTCCTTACCCATGCCTATGTCCTGAATGGTATTCCCTAGGTTTTCTTCTAGGGTTTTTATGGTATTAGGTCTAACATTTAAGTCTCTAATCCATCTTGAATTAATCTTCGTATAAGGAGTAAGGAAAGGATCCAGTTTCAGCTTTCTACTTATGGCTAGCCAATTTTCCCAGCACCATTTATTAAATAGGGAATCCTTTCCCCATTTCTTGTTTTTGTCAGGTTTGTCAAAGATCAGATGGCTGTAGATGTGTGGTATTATTTTTGAGGACTCTGTTCTGTTCCATTGGTCTATATCTCTGTTTTGGTACCAGTACCATGCTGTTTTGGTTACTGTAGCCTTGTAGTATAGTTTGAAGTCAGGTAGTGTGATCCCTCCAGCTTTGTTCTTTTGACTTAGGATTGTCTTGGCAATGCAGGCTCTTTTTTGGTTCCATATGAACTTTAAAACAGTTTTTTCCAATTCGGTGAAGAAAGTCATTGGTAGCTTGATGAGGATGGCATTGAATCTATAAATAACCTTGGGCAGTATGGCCATTTTCACAATATTGGTTCTTCCTATCCATGAGCATGGTATGTTCTTCTATTTGTTTGTGTCCTCTTTTATTTCACTGAGCAATGTTTTGTAGTTCTCCTTGAAGAGGTCCTTTACACCCCTTGTAAGTTGGATTCCTAGGTATTTTATTCTCTTTGAAGCAATTGTGAATGGAAGTTCATTCATGATTTGGCTCTCTGTTTCTCTGTTACTGGTGTATAAGAATGCTTCTGATTTTTGCACATTAATTTTGTATCCTGAGACTTTGCTGAAGTTGCTTATCAGTTTAAGGAGATTTTGGGCTGAGATGATGGGGTTTTCTAAATATACAATCATGTCATCTGCAAACAGGGACAATTTGACTTCTTCTTTTCCTAACTGAATTCCCTTTATTTCTTTCTCTTGCCTGATTGCCCTAGCCAGAACTTCCAACACTATGTTGAACAGGAGTGGTGAGAGAGGGCATCCCTGTCTTGTGCCAGTTTTCAAAGGGAATGCTTCCAGTTTTTGCCCATTCAGTATGATATTGGCTGTGGCTTTGTCATAAATAGCTCTTATTATTTTGAGATATGTTCCATCAATACCGAATTTACTGAGAGTTTTTAGCATGAAGGGCTGTTGAATAATGTCAAAGGCCTTTTCTGCATCTATTGAGATAATCATGTGGTTTTTGTCTTTGGTTCTGTTTATATGCTGGATTACATTTATTGATTTGCGTATGTTGAACCAGCCTTGCATCCCAGGGATGAAGCCCACTTGATCGTGGTGGATAAGCTTTTTGATGTGCTGCTGGATTCGGTTTGCCAGTATTTTATTGAGGATTTTTGCATCGATGTTCATCAGGGATATTGGTCTAAAATTCTCTTTTTTTGTTGTGTCTCTGCCAGGCTTTGGTATCAGGATGATGTTGGCCTCATAAAATGAGTTAGGGAGGATTCCCTCTTTTTCTATTGATTGGAATAGTTTCAGAAGAAATGGTACCAGCTCCTCCTTGTACCTCTGGTAGAATTCAGCTGTGAATCCATCTGGTCCTGGACTTTTTTTGGTTGGTAGGCTATTAATTATTGCCTCAATTTCAGAGCCTGCTATTGGTCTATTCAGGGATTCAACTTCTTCCTGGTTTAGTCTTGGGAGAGTGTAAGTGTCCAGGAAATTATCCATTTCTTCTAGATTTTCTAGTTGATTTGTGTAGAGGTGTTTATAGTATTCTCTGGTGGTAGTTTGTATTTCTGTGGGATCGGTGGTGATATCCCCTTTATCATTTTTTATTGCATCAGGGACCCACTTGAGCAGGCAGTCTGTCCCTTCTCAGATCTCAACCTCCGTGTTGGGAGATCCACTGCTCTCTTCAAAGCTGTCAGACAGGGTCATTTGCATCTGCAGAGCTTTCTGCTACTTTTTGTTTAGCTGTGCACTGTCTCCAGAGGTGGAGTCTACAGAGACAGGCAGGCCTCCTTGAGCTGCTCTGGGCTCCACCCAGTTCGAGCTTCCCGATGGCTTTGTTTATCTACTTAAGCCTCAGCAATGGCGGGCGCCCCTCCCCCGACCTTGCTGCTGCCTTGCAGTTAGATCACAGACTGCTGTGCTAGCAATGAGGGAGGCTCCATGGGCGTGGGACCCTCCTAGCCAGGTGTGGGATATAATCTGCTGGTGTGCCCTTTACTAAGACCCTTGGTAAAGTGCAATATTGGGGTGGGAGTTACCCGATTTTCCAGGTGTTGTGTGTCTCAGTTCCCCTGGCTAGCAAAAGGGATTCCCTTCCCCCTTGTGCTTCCCAGGTGAGGATGCCTCGCCCTGCTTCAGCTCTCACTGGTCAGGCTGCAGCAGCTGACCAGCACTGATTGTCCGGCACTCCCCAGTGAGATGAACCCGGTACCTCACGGGTGAAAATGCAGAAATCACCCGTGTTCTGTGTGTCGCTCACGCTGGGAGCTGGAGACTGGAGCTGTTCCTATTCGGCCATCTTGCTCCGGGGGCTTTTGTTACTTTTCTTAAGTGCATGAAGATTGTGCCTACAATGATGCTGAGTTTGATCTCACACTCTTGCCTCAAGTAGTATATATAGGCACGTAAAGAACCAGGAACTATGTATACCTGTAACCTGGGGCCATGCTCTCTAGTGTTATGGTATCAAAGATATCCTAGAGAAGTTACAGTAGAATGTGAATAAATACTAATAGTATAATAGTGCTAGTAGAGAATGTCAAAATTCAAAAGTAAAACACAAACATTTTATTTTTCGGTTACTGATGTCAAAGGATTGTTGCTTCTGGAGGGAGAAATTATATTTCCTGAAAATATTTGGCTCTAACTCCTTGATTCAAATGTTCTTCCAAATGAAAATATCTCTTAAATAAAGAGATGGGAATTGAAAGTAGTGACACCAAATAGGCACCTTTTCAAAATTCTAAGTGAGATTGTTTGGTGGCCCCCAGTTTAAAGCAGTCTTGTTTAAGGCAAATATTCTATCTATTTTAGACATTGTTTTAGACATTGTAGATATCTCTGCCCCTGTTTGTTTGTTTGTTTGTTTTAAGTGATTTTTTTCCCTTCCCTTTCAGGAAGCTGAAAAATGAACTCTTAGAAGCAAAACGTAGAAGTGGGAAAACTCAACAAGAGGCCAGCAGAGTTTGTGTTCACTGTCGGAGAAACCTGGGCCTAATCTTTGACCGGGGAGACCCTTGTCAGGCTTGCTCACTGAGGGTATGCAGGGAGTGTCGAGTTGCGGGCCCTGATGGCAGCTGGAAGTGCACTGTCTGTGACAAAATCGCGTGAGTTTCTTGCCTTTTCATGGAAAGTGGAGATTGATGACTGAAGGGATTGGAGTGGGGAAAGCAAGAGAGAAAAAGAGTATTTTAAGTTTAAGGATAGAGAGTGCAGGTGAAATTACAGCCCAATCACAGGCTTAGCAATGCCTTGGCAGGGCTCTGGGGTGTGTGTGTGTGTGTGTGTGTGTGTGTGTGTGTGTGTGTGAGAGAGAGAGAGAGGCAGATACAGAAAGAATATTTTTTTAAAAACTGCAAAGCATTGTAAAACTAGAAGCCTCACTGAACCATATATCTTTCTTTTTAATCATTATTAATACTGTTATTTTAGGGACAGGGTCTCACTCTGTCACCCTGGCTGGAGTGCAGTGGCTGTTATTATGGCTCACTGAAGCCTCGACCTCCTGGGCTCAAGTGATCCTCTCACCTCAGTCTCCAGAATAGCTGAGACTACAGGCGTGCAGCACTACACGCAGCTAATTGAAGAGGCAGGGTCTTGCTGTGTTGTCCAGGCTGGTCTTGCACTCCTGGACTCAAGGGATCCTCCAGCCCTGGTCTCCCAAAGTGCTAGGATTACAGGCATGAGCCACTGCACCCAGCCACTCTTTCTGTATTTAAAAACTGCCCCTGAGCATCCTTGTCTCAGGACCCCTCTTGGCTTCATGTGGCTCCTCAGAAGGCACAGATAATTCCCCTGAGACATTCTTAGACATTCGAGGTGACTGGCAATATGATTCTCACATGTTCAGTCTGCTCTGCACATTAGTAGACAAGCAAAGCTGGAGTAGTTCCCGAATTTCCTCCGAACCTACCTTTCCTTGAGAGAGAACGAAGAGAGGGAATCTTCCCATTTTCCTGTGGGAGTGCAGTGAGCACAAATTTCACTTTGCCAACGTGGGTGAAAGCCAAGAGTCCTTGTTTTTCTCAGTTCAATTAAACCAGTCTTAGTCTGATTCAGTCTCTACTACTCTCATCCTTTCGAGAAATTTCCCCTGAATCTACTGGTATGTTTTCTCCCTCCCAGTATCTGTCTCCTCTGCTCTGGGAGGTGCCTCATAATCTCATCTCAAGGCAGCTGAGTGTTGATCTACCTTTCCTGTGAATGAAGTAGGGGATGCTAGCATCACTCCAATTCATTGGTTTTTGTTTTGTTTTTCACCTAATTAACTCATCCTGTTATAATAGTTTAGGGGTTGTCTTGGGAGGAAAAGTAAATAGTGAGGTAGTAGAAGTGATCTTTCATTTTCAACTTCTCTAAATGAGGACTACTGTTCTGTTGAAGATGCCTATATTCAGTGCTTACATTTTTAGCCAATGTTATGTTCCCTGTACTGTTTCACAAAAGTGGTCCTGAATAGAGCAATTCAAACTATGTTTTAATACTGGATTGAGATAAGTAGGGTTACTTTTTCTTTTCTTTAGTTTTCAATTTTTGTGAGTACATATCAGGTATATATATTTATGGGGTACATGAGATGTTTTGATACAGGCTTGCGATATGTAATACTTATATCAGGGTAAATGGAGTATCTATTACCTCAAGCATGTATCCTTTGTGTTACAAATAATCCAACTATACTCTTTTAGTTATTTTTAAATGTAAAATTAAATTATTATTGACTAATATATTATTGACTATAAAATATTATTGACTATATTGACTATAGTCAATATAGTAACCTGGGTTTGATAGTAACCCAGTTATACTATCAAATACTAGATCGTATTCATTCTGTCTAACTATTTTTATACCTGTTAGCCATCTCCACTTCCCTCAACCCTCACTACCCTTCCCAGCCTCTGGTCACCATCCTTCCACTCTTTATGTCCAAGAGTTAAATCGTTTTAATTTTTAGCTCCCACAAATAAGTGAGAACATATAAAATTTGTCTTTCTGTGCCTAGCTTATTTCACTTAATATAATGCCCTCTATTTTCATCCATGTTGTTGCAAATGACTTGATTTCATTCCTTTTTATAGCTGAATAGTACTCCATTGTGTATATGTACCACATTTTCTTCATCCATTCATCTGTTGATGGTCACTTAGGTTGCTTCCAAATCTTGGCTATTGTGAATAGTGCTGCAGTAAACATGGGAGTGCAGATATCTCTTCAATATACTGATTTCCTTTCTTTTTGGTATATACCTAGGCGTGGGATTGTTAGATCGTGTGGTAGCTCTATTTTTAGTAGTTTGAGGAACCTCCAAACTGTTCTCCTAGTTGTTGTACTAATTTACATTTTCACCAACAGTGTATGAAAGTTCCTTTTCCTCTACATTCTCACCAGCATTTGTTATTGCCTGTCTTTTGGATAAAAGCCATTCTAACTGGAGTGAGATAATAGCTCATTGTAGTTTTGTCATGCATTTATCTGATGATCAATGTTGTTGAACACCTTTTCATATGCATGTTTGCCATTTGTATGTCTTCTTTTGAGAAATGTCTGTTCAGATCTTTTGCCCATTTAAATCAGATTATTAGATTTTTTCCTAGTCAGATTATTAGATTTTTTTTTGTAGAGTTGTTCAAGCTTCTTATATATTCTGATTATTAATTCCTTGTCAGATGGGTACTTTGCGAATATTTTCTCCCATTCTGCAAGTTGTCTCTTCACTTTGTTGACTGCGTCCTTTGCTGTGCAGAGGCTTTTTAACTTGGTATGATCCTTTTTGCTCATGTTTGCTTTGATTGCCTGTGCTTGTGGGGTATTTCTCAAAAAGTATTTGCCCAGACCAATGTCCTAGAGATTTTTCTGCAAAGTTTTCTTATAGTAGTTTTATAGTTTGAGATCTTAGATTTAAGCATTTAATCCACTCCAATTTGATTTTTGTATATGGTGAGAGATACGGGTCTAGTTTAATTCTTCTGCATGTGGATATCCAGTTTTCCCAGCACCATTTATTGAAGAGACTGTCCTTTCCCCAGTGTATGATTCTGGCACCTTTGTCGAAAATGAGCTCACTGTAGATGTATGGATATGTTTCTTGGTTTTCTATTTGGTTCCATTGGTCTTTGAATCTGTTCTTATACCAGTACATTGCTGATTTGCATATGTTCTACAGCATAAAAACATAGAAATTATAGTTCTGTGGTATAATTTGAAGTCAGGTAACGTGATTCCTCTAGTTTTCTTTTTGCCCAGGACAGCTTTGGCTATTCTGGGTCTTTTGTGGTTCCGTGTAAATTTTAATATTTTCTTTTTGCAGTTCTGTAAAAAATGTAATTGGTATCTTAATAGAGAATGCATTGAATCTGTAGATTGCTTTAGATAAACAGTTTTAAAGAAATGAATCATTTAAGTTCTTTTATTGCTTACTTTGGATACGTTATTTTGATTTATGTCAGCAATTATTCTCAATTCTTTATCTCACGTAAATAAAGTTTTCTTAGTGCTTTCTGTCATCAGCAAACTTCCTTCTACAGATCTGGGAGGATGAACACTGATGAAATAAACAATATATGGATTTCAACATAATATTTTACTGATTTGAAGGAGCTCTTTCTATATTCTATGTACAAGCTACGTTGGTTACCCATATTGCAGATATCCTCTCTCACCTCCTGACTTGGCTTTCCACTGTCTTAACGGTATCATTTTATGAAAAGAAATCTCTACTTTTTAGTAGTTCCATTTGTTAGTTTTTTCCTGAATTACTAGAGGGGTTTTTTTCTGAATCCTGTTGAAGAAAACTTTCCCTAACACCAAAATCATGAAAATATTCTCCTATGTGATGTTTTGTGATTGTTATTGTCTTACCTTTTTTCTTTAAACTTATAATCCACCTGAAACTTATTTTTTGTGCATACTGTGAATTAAAAACTGATTTTTATATTTTAATATGGGAATTATGCAGTGGCTGATTTCAGTATCCTAGATAACTCTATTCAGTCATGTTTGTTAATTGGATTGTCTAAGTCCTCCATATACTTAGTGATTTTTAATCTGCATATCCAGTCAGATATCGAGAAAGGTATGCTAAATTCTCTCAATAATAATTGTGGATTTTCTATTTATCCTTTTAGTTCTGATTATATTTGCTTATATATTAGATTTACTACATAGTTACCCTTCCCACTGCTCTTTATTCTTTACTATATCTCTATGCTTCCATTAGAATAAGTTTTCTTCTTCCTAAAGGGTACCCTTTAGTATTTCCTTTAGTGTGGCTTTGCTAGTGGTGAGTACTCTTCATTTTTTTCTTAGCATGGCTTTATTTTACTCTTAATTTTCAAATATGTTTTCACTGCTTATTGAATCCTAGGTTGGATGTTATTAACTTTCAGTAATTTGAAGACTCTATTGGCTTCTGATTTCCAGTGTTTCTATTAGGAAATCAGCTATCAGTATATTATTGTTCCTTTGAAGGTAATATTTTTAAAACGTTTTTAGTATTTTCCCTTTTTCTGTTGTGTTTTCAACAGTTACAATAACAAACCTATGTCTGATTTTCTTTGTATTTATCTATCTTGATGTTCCTAGAACATCTTGAACCTGTACATTAATATCTTTTGTCATGTTTGAAAATTTCTCAGGGAATATCTCTTTAGATATTTCTTTTCCCCCATTATCTGTCTCCTCTATGCCAGGTAGTCAAGATATACATCTTAGTAATATTCAACATCTTTTAGATATCTGTATGCTCTTTTCTGTATTTGCTATCCATTTACATCTCTAAACTCAGTTTGTATATTTTGTCTGACCTATATTTCAGTTCATGAATCTTGCCTTTGTGTCTAATTTGCTATTAAACACATCCATTTAATTCTTAACTTCAGTTACTGTGTTTTTCAGTTTTAGAATTTTCACTTTGCTTCTGTTATGTTTTCTAACTGTCTGCTGACCTACTCATTTTTTTCTTGTAATTTTTTGAAATAATTATTTGGAGTTATGTTAAAATGTATAAATTATAGCTCTGTTATCTGAGTCCCCTATGGGACTATTTCTATTGTTTATTGTTTCTTGTGGTTTTGACCATGTCTTTCTTCCCATAAACTTAGTGGTTTTTTTATTGATGATCAAAATATATGAAAAAATGGTAGGACTTAATGAGACTCTGTATAATATGCCTCTATTGAGAATGTACATTTTTCTTCTGGAAGGGAACTAGGATAAGGCTCTTGCATATTTAAGATTACCTTAATCAAGTCAAGGATTGAACTAATTTCAATATTGGGACCTTGGTCCCCATGAGGGCTGATCTGTTTCTGGATCACATAAACTCATAGGGGATACTCCTTCAGAGACTCATAACATGCCTATTGGATAAGAGAGGCAATTGGTTTTATATTTTGTGGATAGTGTAAACAAGAACGCTAAGAGTCAGATGTGTGTTAGTAAAGTTGGGATGAGTTTAAAAGTTTTGGGGTTTTTTGTTTGATTGTTTGCTTGCTTGCTTGCTTATTTTTTCGCACAGCTCTTTTCCCATCAGATTCTGCCAGGATGAGATTTTCCATTTTAGAGCAATGAAGAAGAAAATGGAATTTTAACAAATCACTGATTTGCTAGTCCTCAACTATGGAGTCTGAGGATTTATGGGGGAATTTCTCAATAACTATTTCTCTAAATTTATATAATACTATTTGATCCTTAGTATTTATTTTTTTCATTTATATCTCATGTTTGTTCACCCTGTTCTTTACACCTGAGGCCCTCACTCACTTAGACAACAGTAACCAGGGACTGTGACTCAAAAGCTCTTCAATCAATTATAAATGATCTCAAGCTTCTGTATGGGGAGAAGAATTTTATCTTTAACTTCTAAATATCACTAGTAATTACTGAAGTATACTTTTCAATAAAAGATCCAAGGATATCGTGTATTCACACATTTTGCCATCAACTAATCTGCTATTTAGTATGGATGGTAACTAGAGGCCTAAGTCACTCATACCTCTCTCCTACATTTTATCAAATTAACTTTAGGTTCCTTTAATGAGAAATTAACTTCTAAAATAAGTCAGTGGGATTCAGAGATTGTTTTAGAAGCTAGCTTACCCAAATGAATACAACCCTTTCCTGTGGTTTTTCCCTTAATACTTACATGCTCTATATTTTACTTATTTATCTTATTATTTTTCTTTCTCCACTAGAATGTAAGGGCAGGAGTTTTTATCTGTACTGTTCACTGATGTAGTTCAAGTGCTTAAAATAATGCCTATAGTAGATACTCAATGAATATTTGTTAAATGAATGGATAGATGAATGGATAAACAAACAAATGAACAACTGAATGGATGAATAAATGGTTGGCCTCTACTTAAAGCGTCTCAGGCTTAAGCAAGTGGAATACATGTAGAACAATTGTGGTTTTCTTCTGTCAGGAGCATGGGATTGAAAAGAAATGAGCCATGCCAAATACATTTGCCCTCTGGACAAAGTAAATTCCTAACTGTCACATAAAGATATAACATAAGTGGTTGTCAGAGGGTATAAGAATAAATAATAACAAATCAAAACTTCTGTGTCTTCCCTGGGACATGTTAGTGCATTGATACAGAGCTTCTGAATCAATTGCACTAATTTTATTGGTGAAACAATAATTTAATAGACCCAAATATCCACCTATATAATTAATCCATTCATTAACCCATCCATCTATCTTTCCCACACATTTATTGATAACCTGTTAAGTATAACAGGGACTAAGGATACAAAGTTGAATAAAAAATGGACTATCCTCAATGGTTACACAGTATAAGGAGGAAGATGAGTTTATTATTTCATTCATAAATTTCTGTCTTGATGTCTTAAAATGTCCTAAGGAAGAAATAGCTCTTTCAATGTGTGATTCTAACCCTTCTATGACAACAACCTGTCTTATAGTTATATCCTTCTGTGACAGCTAGAAATTTACATGATGAGTATTTAATTTGACATATCAAAATTACTTCTCACTTTTAAAGCTGAAAATCAGAGTATGTTACTTCTCCAGTATTCCAACTGTTAGTCTGTGTGATATTAGAGACTTAAACTATCTCTCAGTATTGGAAGTATCCTGTTTGCTATTCAAGGAGTGGTTTTCAAAAAGGAAGCATAAATGATATTTTATTGGCAGCAAACACTCTTTGTTTGTTGTGAGAGAATACTGCAGCCCCACTGGGCTGTCTCTATGTTTAATAGACCATAAAATTGAAATTCCCACTCTGACCTCTAAGAGATGAGATGAATCAGAAGGTGACTCACTCTCTAATCAGTTGGAAGTAAATGACCTTTATTGTCATTTACTTTGGATTGGGTAAAAGTAAAGAGCTTTCATTGCTTTAGCACTGAAACGATTACAGCAAGGACTGACAGAGGAAGGTTGCCTGTTATAATGGGCTGAGCAGCCCCTGACATTTTCTCCAATCCCTTCTGATTCTAACAAGTTGGCTACTGTAAGCCTAGTTTTTAAACTCTGTAAAAACATGATAAAAGGGACTTTGACACAGCCAGTTAATTCATTTTTCTATCTTAATAAAACCTACAAAACTCCACATTGTTATGTTAGCTGAGGCAGTTGCTGTCCAACACAAAGACAGTCACAATGATTGTATTTTCTAATTAGTACCCAATTGAGTTCAGAAAGGCCCAAAAGGTAAAAGCAACATGAGTTGGAACAAAACATGAAATATTTTTTCCTTTCTCTTTTCTCTTTTTTGTTTTTTCGAGATGAAGTCTTGCTCTGTCACCCAAGCTGGAGTGCAGTGGTGTGATCTCGACTCACTACAGCCTCTGCCTCCCGGGTTCAAGTGATTCTCCTGCCTCAGCCTCCCAAGTGGCTGGGACTACAGGCATGCGCCACCACACGCGGCTAATTTTGTTGTATTTTTAGTAGAGATGGGGTTTCACTGAGTTGGCCAGGCCGGTCTCAAATTCCTGACCTCAAGTGATCCACCCGCCTCAGTCTTCCAAAGTGCTGGTATTACAGGCGTGATGGCCAAAACATGAAATACTTCTAATATGGCATTGATGGGCTGATCTTATGTTCATGCTATGTTGCAACATATTACACTGCTACATGTCCTTGTGAGAATCTTTGTCCTTTTAAATTAGGAAGATCCTGATATTTTTATTTTTGATTAATTGGTAATGATTACTGCAATGGATAAAACATAACTGAAATAGAAGAAAAATATTGAGTGTTTATCAGTAAAATAAATTTCAAAAAAGATAGTACTGATGGGTGGAACATACACAGAGTGCAGAAGAGAATGTATACACCTTTGTTATAAGAAAGAGAAATACAGCCCCTGACATCTGGAAACTGGGCTCACACTGACAAACCTAGTTCCTTGATGTTAAGAGCTGGTCTTGCACTTACAAGTAGGCCATACTGTTATCCTGTTGGACATCAAGCAGTCTCAGGGTACCAGAATCCCACAAGATCATTCTACAACAATAATAAAGTAAACAAAACAAGAACACTTTATAATCTTATCTAAGCATAGATGAAAACAAGGTGACTGTTGAAAACGCAAATTACCAAGCATTCCCATTTCTTGACTAATGTGAATAACCTACTTTCTTACCAATTAGAGCTTTAACCTAGCATTAGTCTGCCATCCTTCTAAATAAAATTTATTGAGATACCAATGATAGAATTGTCCCCACTCTCTGACATCTCTTAATCCAGAGAAAATCCCTGCTCCATCGAACTCTCCTGAAAATTACTAACATAAACCCAAATCCTACAGTAAATCCTTTCAAGTGCCCTTTTACTGAGACTCTCCATGATTCCTCATGGTATGTGGGGTTTATTTATTTATTTACTTTTCATTACTATGGGCAAAAGTCTCAACTTGTTTGTCCATAGGTGGGCCAAACATCTGGTCATCTTTGGCCTGATGAGTGAGTATTGGTAATTGCCACATAGGTCATTTCAAAATCACCTCTAATTTAGCACATTTTCATAGTGCAGCTATAAGGGAAAGATTCATATTGGAGTAGTCCCACATTTACCCAAAGATTTTTTGAATGGTAAGAAGCTATTTTGAGTCCCTTGACATGCTCTTTTGCATCACCTATCAATTATATACAAGTGCCTCCACGCTTGTATAGAATGAGGTGTTCACTGTGAGTATGGTACTTTAATATCTATATAAACTAGAAAGATTTTTAAATCTAAAAATACAGTACATATCCAAGATACTCTATAATACCTATGGTTTAAACAATAATAAAAATAGCCCCTGTGTATTCGTTACCCAGTCTAAGAATTAGAACATCTTGTTTTGCATTTTTCATTCCCTTGCTTTATTTTAGGGTTTTACTCCATTTGGATGTGTCTCTAAGTAATATATTTTCCAGTTTTGCATTTTTGAATGTTATGGAAATGGAAATCATACCACCTGTATTCTTTTGTGATGTTTTTATCTCAGCAACATTTTTGTAAAATTCATCCATATTAGTGTGAATAACATTATGTTCATCTATACTGTTGTTACATTCCCTTAATGCATCTATTTTCTGGTGAATAGACATTTAGATTGTTTCAGTTTGTAATTTTACCAAAAAATGCTGCCATGACATTCTTATACACATGGCCTGACAAACATGTATGAGTATGTACACTCAGTGGTGGGATTTTTAAGTCTGTGGATCATGACCTATTGGTAGGTAGTAACCAGCATTAAAAACAAGTGGTGGGATTTTTAAATCTGTGGATCATGACCCATTGGTGGGTAGTAACTAGCATTAAAAAAAAGTGGAGTAGAAAACGTCAGTATATATATACATACATACGTGTGTGTGTATATACTTATACGTGTGTGTATTTATTTTCTGAATTGTGACATAAAATGTATTTCTTACTGCAACCTGTGCCAAAAGTGCTTGAGAAGATTGCAGGGTGTGCATCTAGGAATGAAATTGCACACCAAGCAGTGTCAGCATTTTCAGCCTGACAAGATGATGTTAAATTATTTTTTATAGTGGTTGTACCAATTAAAACCCCACTAGCATTGTATAAGTGTTTCCTTTACTTCCTGATCTTACCAACACTTGGCTTCATGAAAATTTTTTATTTTTTTCAAACCGATAGATATAAAGGAATATCTCCCTATAGTTTCAATTTGCATTTTACTGCTTAAGTATGAGGTTGAGCAACTTTTCATATATTTATTAGCTTTTTGTGGTTCTTTTTCTGTGATATGAGTATTTATGTGTATTGCACAATTTTATTTTAGATGCTGGTCTTTTCCTTATTAATTTGGAGTTATCCTTTATGCTTCCCTTCATCTCTAAATATGTTTTTGCTTTGAAATCTATTTTTTCTGTTATTAATACAACTACATCAAATTTCTTTTGGTTAATAGCTGCATACATGTTTTTCCAACATTTGACTTTAAACCTTTCTGTGTCCATATGTTTAAGGTGAGTCTTTTTTATGTGGCATATATGTTATTTTAAAGTATAGTATATGTTATATTATTTTAATATTTGCTATACTTATATGCTATATACATTATATATGTGCTATATATACATATGTATGATATATATACTATATGTAATTTTTAACATTTAATCTCATAATATTGTTTCTTAAATTACAGAGTTCAGTCTGTACTCACTGATCACTGCAATATTTACTTTTATTTCTATTATCATTGTGATTCCTAAAATATTTGCATTTATTTATTTTATCTGTAGATTCATTAAAGTGTATTTTTCTCATTCCATGTTATTCTTTCTACTGGTATTCGTATTATATGCTTTTTTCATTTTCAGTGGTTACCCTGGAAATTATAACATATTTAACTTTGCAAATCAATAGCTGAAAGAAGCTTGGTGTTCTTAAACTCTAAATACCATCTTCCTGGCTGATACATGATTTTTGTCCTTTGTTTTAGATATCTCTCATTGTATAATCCAACAATTTATGGTAATCTCATTTTTCTTTATAAATCAATGTTTGTTTAGATTTTTATATATTTTATCAATTTCATTGTTCACCATTTTTTTTTATACCTCAGATCTATTTTACCTCCTCCTGAAATATAGTTAAAAGCTCCTTTAGTGAGAATCTATTGGTGATAAATTATCTGTTTTCATTTTGTTGAAAATTTCTTTATTTCATCCTCATTCGTGAGCAGTGATTTCTGTGGATATGCAATTCTAGATTGATAGTATTTTCTCCCAGCACTTTGAAGATATATCATTGGTTTCTGGATTTCATCATTGCTATTAAAAATCAACTGTCATGCTAATTGCGATTCTTTTGTAGGTTTCCTTTTGCCTTCCTAGCTACTTTTAAGATGTTCCCTTTGTTTGTAGTGCTCTATAGTTTCACCATAATGTGTCTAGGGATTTCTTTTCACTTTTCCTGATTGGAAAGAACAAAAGGAATAAATGTACACCAGCATCTTTGTATGGCCAAGGTCCTTGTTTGTCTTCTTCACCTCCGTATTCTTAGCCTTAGCCCAGGGTCTGACACATAGTAGAAATGAAATAAATATTTGCTGTGTAGGCCGGGTGCAGTGGCTCACGCCTCTTATCCTAACACTTTGGGAGGCCGAGGTGGGTGGATCACTTGAAGTCAGGAGTTTGAGACCAGCCTGGCCAACATGGTAAAACCCCATCTCTATTAAAAGTACAAAAAATTAAGCTGGGTGTGATGGTGCATGCCTGTAGTCCTAGCTACTCGGGAGGCTGAGGCAGGACAATCTCTTGAACCTGGGAGGTAGAGGTTGCAGTGAGCTGCGAGTATGCCTCTGCACTCCAGCCTGGGTGACAGAGTGAGACTCTCTCTCAAAAAAAAAAAAAATTGCTGTGTAATTAATAAATGTATAAATAGTTTGAATTAGTTTCCTTATGAATAAGAGAAGGGAACTAGTATCTTATCTCAGCATGTCTAATAAGCATATCTTATTGCAGATGTCTCCAGTAGTTAATAGAAAATAAAGGAGCAAAATGAATCTTCTGGTCACTATTCTTTTTAAGATAAGATTACCTATTTTCCCCTGTAAAACTATAAATAATTTAATTTGACTTTACATTCATGTAAGCTTCCAAGTGAAGGTTTGAAAAGTCCCAGAGGTTTAATGTTAAAGAAAACCAGGACCTAGCAAATCCTAAACTGTCAGTAATCATTATTCACAAATAAGTATAGCCCACCATAATTTTAATCAAGCTCATTCTTCAGAGTATGACTTAGAGTGCATAAAGTCTATGACAAGTCTTGTGTTTTTCGAATACTAGATTGATGTGACAGACAGGGATATAAATTTTATAGTAGTTGGCATTTTTATTTCCTTTTGTCTTTTACCCCTTCTGTATTCTTACCACTCTACCCTCAACACACAAACATGCACGCACACACACACCCCTCCCCCACAATCACAACCAATCATATGAAATGCTATGTTTGTTATTCCTTGGACTCTATAGGTTTTCATCCTTCCTCAAAGCCTTGTTATAGCTGGCAAGTATGAGTTCTCTTCAGACAATTTTCCCAAATGTAAAGCATGTGGGATTTCAATACAAATCCTGTCTCAGACATAATACCTTTATAACTATGTGAGCTTTAGTTTCCTTGTCTGTAAATTGGTAATAGTAGTAGATACTTCATGGCTTATAGTGAGAATTAGAGATACCATATATAAAGTAACTAGCCTATTACTTGGTGACTGATATGCACTCACTATTAGTTTTTTGTTCTACCAAGACTTCTGTCTGCCTCCTGACAAGACCTGACACCTGAGAGTGTGACAAAGGCATCATCCCAACAATCTGTTCTGATATTTTCTCTGAAATGACAAATGACTCAAGTACATTATCTGAGTTGAACAAATACAAGATTTACAGTTAGTATTCTCCAAGGGTAGCAAGAGGTAATGACTAACAATTCTGGGAAGATCTTATTTGTGTTAGGTGTTGGCAGCTCTAAGCATACGTGGTAAAAGTGATATGGAGGCCTATTTCCTGGAAAGTGTAGACTGGATGTGTCCACTTTCTTCTGTCACACAAGAAACTGCTATCAGTATGCTATCTACTCCATCTCACATCCAAAGAACTATCAAAAAAAAAAAAAAAAAAGATCTAAGGCCTTGGCATGCCACTATTTAGCGATTTTTAGTCACTGAACTATAGTATTCCCCTTGTTCTTACTTCTTTTTGTGTACTCTTTGCCTCCTGCAGAAGTTAAAAACTCTTCTTTTTTTAAAATAAAACACCAGAGAGTAAATAGCTTAGGCTTTGAGAGCTATGTGGGCTACCGCTGCAACTACTCAGCTTTGCAGTTGTAGCACAAAAGCAGCCAAAGACAGCATATAAACAATTGAGCATGGATATCTTTCAATAAAACTTTATTTATATGATCAATGAAAACAAGACTCCTTATTTAACAACTGGTGCTGGAATAACTGGCTAGCCACATGAAGAAGAATGAAACTAGACCACTATTTTTCACTATATACAAAAATTAACTCAAGATGGATTAAATATTTAAGTGTAAGACCTCAAACTATACAAATCCTAGAAGAAAACCTAGGAAATACCATTTTGAATATTGGCCTTGGCAAATAATTTATTACTAATTCCTCAAAAGTAATTACAATAAAAACAAAAATTGATAAATGAGACCTAAGTAATCTAAAAAGCTTTTACACCACAAAAGAAACTAACAGAGCAAACAGATAACCCACAGAATGGGAGAAACTATTTGGAAGCTATGCATCCAACAAATGTTTAATATCCATAATCTATAATAAAGTTAACAAGCAAAGAGCAAATAATGCTATTAAAAAGTAGGCAAAGGACATGAACAGACCCATCTCAAAAAAAGATATACAAGGAGCCAACAAGCATATGAAAAAAAAGTTCCTCCGGGCCCCGCCCCAGCGGACGCACACCTCGCACCCGGGCGCCAGCGCGCGCAGGCGCTGCGGCACGGCGGGATGCAGGAGGAGCTGGCGTGGGAGACCGACGGCCTTTGGGATGAACGCGCTTCTCCTGTCTGCCTGGTTCGGCCACTTACGAATCCTTCAGATCCTGGTAAACTCAGGGGCCAAGATCCACTGTAAGAGCAAGGATGGCCTGACCTTACTGCACTGCGCAGCCCAAAAAGGCCACGTGCCTGTGCTGGCGTTCATAATGGAGGACCTGGAGGATGTGGCCCTGGACCACGTAGACAAGCTGGGGAGGACGGCGTTTCACAGGGCAGCTGAGCACGGGCAGCTGGATGCTCTGGATTTCCTCGTGGGCTCTGGCTGTGACCACAGTGTCAAAGACAAGGAGGGGAAGACAGCCCTTCATCTGGCTGCTGGTCGGGGCCATATGGCTGTGCTGCAGCGACTTGTGGACATTGGGCTGGACCTGGAGGAGCAGAATGCGGAAGGTCTGACTGCCCTGCATGCGGCTGCTGGAGGGACCCACCCTGACTGTGTGCGGCTCCTCCTCAGGGCTGGGAGCACCGTGAATGCCCTCACCCAGGTAGCCAGGCCCTCCCAAGACTGCAGTCTGCTCTTGTCTGCTGAGCCATAGCCGTGTCGGCAGTAATGGCCACAGTGATTCCTGAACCCTGAGTGAATGGAGGCTTCGAGGCAGCAGGCCAGGTTCTGATCTTGGCTTCTCCACTGCTGAGCCCTGTGACCCGGAGCAAGTTACTTAACCTCTCTGAGCCTTGTTTCCCAATTATAAAGTGGGATGACATTTACTTTTTTACATTATTGTGAGGATTAAATATCTAACACAGTGCCCAGGACATAATAGGGCCCAATACCTCAACACCTGTTAGTGTTTTTTTGGTTTTTCTTTTGAGATGGGTCTTACTCTGTCGCCCAGGCTGGAGTGCAGTGGTGCGATCTTGGCTCACTGCAACCTCCGCCTCCTGGGTTCAAGCAGTTTTCCTGCCTCAGCCTCCCAAGTAGCTGGGATTACAGGTGTGTACCACCACGCCCGGCTAATTTTTGTATTTTTTTGGTAGAGACAGGGTTTCACCATGTTGGCCAGGCTGATCTTGAACTCCTGACCTCAAGTGATCCACCCGCCTCAGCCTCCCAAAGTGCTGGGATTATAGGCGGAAGCCATTGCACCTGGCCCTGTTAGTGTCTTCTATTTGTTAAGCTCTTGATAGTTCACAAAGCCCCTTCATAACTGTTACCTCAGAAAAATTCGACCCATTTTGCAGATGAGAAAACTGGAGCTTTGAGGGCACTTTCGCAGGGTCACAAGCTAGTACGAGGCAAAGATGAGTCTCAAAAGCCTGTTCCCCTGACTCCAGAGCTCCCACCCACTGACGAAGCTTTCCCCTGACAGAGCTGGGGCTTGGGGTGTGGCCCTGGATGAACCTCTTCTCTTTCTTCCCATTGTACTCATCAGTTCTGCCAGTAGAAATTCTCCTCTATGACCTGGAAAGCAGGGTTGTGGCCTTTCTTTAGGTAGTGAGTTGGTGTTTTTGCTTTGCTTTTTATTTTTGTATCAGTGACAAATAACCTTTTTGGCTGGTTGAATGGCTTCAGGTTCTGGAATTCTTGCTTTGTTCTAAATGTCAATAGTATAGCAAAAATATTAATAATAAATAATACAACATAAATAATAGCAAAAATACACAGGCAGTTCAAAAACAGAGAATTAAAATGTTATGCTAAAAAAAAAAAGTTCATCACTAATCATCAGAGAAATGTAAATCAGAAGCACAGTGAAATGCCATCTCACACGAGTCAGATGGTTATTATTAAAAAGTCAAAAAATTACGGATGCTGGTGAGATTGTGGAGAAAAGAAAATGCTTATACATTGCTGGTGGGAATGTAAATTTGTTCAGCCACTGTGGAAAACAGTTTGGAGATTTCTCAAAGAACTAAAACAAAACTATTACACCATTCAACCCAGCAATCCCATTACTGGGTATATACCCACAGGAGAAAAAAAGTCATTCTACAAAAAAAACACATGTACTTATATATTCACAGCTACACTATTCACAAAAGCAAAGACATAGACTTAACCTAGGTGCCCATCAACAGCAGATTGGATCAAGAAATTGTGATACATATACAACATGGAATACTATGCAGCCATAAAAAATAATGAAAGGAGGCCATTATCCTAAGCGAATTAATGCAGAGAAATTAATTAATAGAAAACCAAATACTGCATGTCCTCACTTATAAGTAGGAGCTAACCACTGGGTACATATGGAGATAAAGATGGCAACAATAGACACTGCAGACTCCTGGTGGTGGGGGCAAGGGTTGAAAAACTACCCATTGGATGCTATGTTCAGTACCTAGGTGACGGGATCATTCATACCCCAACCCTCAGCCTCACACAATACACTCACATGACATATGGATAATCTAGGATAATCTCACTATTTAAGGTTAGCTAATTACCTAATTCCATCTGTAATGTCTGATCATATCAGCACCTGGATTAGTGTTTGATTGAATAGCCAAGAAACAGGAGACATCTTTCAAGTTTAGAATACCACAGTTGTCACCTGGATTTCCAACATTGTGATACATAAGTATATAGATCATTTGAAATGTATCCAGAAATAACTTAACCTATTCAAGCTTTTGGTTTTGGTAGGTTATATCTTAGATTTGAACATATTCCATAAGCATATTTTATGTAGTTACTGTTATGGAGCTTATCCAATAGTCTGGGCTTCTCAATAGGTAATATAGCCACTTGGGAGTAAATCTATGATAGACAAACTATGGTCTGACCTTTCAATGAATACCTTTCTCCAAGGTCAACATTTTTACTTTTCTCAGTAGTGGAATGGTGTTTCATATAGAATTTACCTTTGCCTCATAGATTCCGAAGCAGATTTCAGGATAATTGCTGTGGGGAACAAGGTTGACATATTTTTCTGGAGTGACTTTTCTATTTGGGATCTAGCTATTGATTTTCAGGTCCAATAAGTTGCTGAATCAAATGGGTATAATACTCTGGGACTTGAAATGTCTATTTGACTCTCAGTTGCTTTTCCTCAGCCACCATATCAGACATGTCACCAATTCTTACTGATTCTCATTCTCAGTGGCCCAAGTGTCTGTGTCTTTCCCTTTACTCCTCACCTCCATGATACCCTGATTTGCATCTTCATCATTTTCTATCCTCTTAATTGTTTAACTTTCTAATTTGCCTGCCTACCTCTGGTTTCTCTCTTCATATATTTATCCAGAGATTATGTGATTCAATCTGAACTTTAGAAAAACTGCTAGAATGACACTCCAGTTCTTTACCTCAACATTCAAAGATTTGGCCCCAAATCCTACCTTTTAACTCCACTTTTCAATAGAATTCTCCACAAATCCTTTACCCTAGTTATATAGTCCTATTTACTATTTTCAGAACATGCCCCATAGAGGTTTTGGGACAGTAATGCTCACCTAATCAGCTAAAGCCGTTTCTTAATTTTTAATTAAAAAAATGTTTAGTCTACCGAATGACTTCTACAGCTGTTCAAATCATTGTGATATGCCTGAAAATGACTTTTATAGCAACATAACTACTATAGGTTGAATTCCAGGTATTCTAATTCATTCCACAAATATTTCCTGAGTGCCAGTTACCTCTCCTAGAAGTGGTGAACAACACAGCCAAGGTCCCTGCCCTCATTTCACTGATAATAATGAGAACTATGAGGATATGGGAAGAAGGGTAATGTGTTAAAATTATGGGAGAATAGTCAGCCATTCATTTGAAAAACATTAATTGAGATCATAGTCTGTGAAATACTTTCTTGTAGGTACTATGGAAAAAAAAGATGAAGCAGACAGAAATCAGTTCTCAGAGCATTTACAGCCCAGTAGACATGAGAGGATAGAAATAATACTGAAGGATGCTATAAGTAGTGGGAGAAGTACAGACAAAGAAGAGGATTATAAGCATTTCAGGAGGGAAGATGGGGGTGATTTCATGTAGCCATTGCGGGTAGGGCTTAAAAGATGGATGTGGCTCTTCAAGGATCCTTCTTTCCCATCTTTAACGCTGAATTTATTACCAAATCCAGGCAAGCAATTCCATCACTTACCATTTGAACTTATTACTCCTCTCTTAGTCTTACCATTGCCCTAGCATGGGTGCCATCATCTGTCCCCTGGACTATTACAATGGCCAATCTGTCTCTTTATCCTACTCTCTCATCAGTCTAACCCACTGTACATGTTATATCAAAGAATCTTTCCAAAACAGAATCTGATCATGACCTCTTTTTCATTCAGAACCTTGATCTCTGTTGTTTGCATTGAAGATAATTTATCCACTAATGCAGTGGTTAAGAACTTGAGCCCCAGGTCAGACTTACTGGGATGGTATCCTGGCTCTGCTACTTACCAGCTGTGTGATATGAGGCACATTATTTTATTGCTCTAAGTCCCAATTTCCTCATCTATAAAATTAGGATAATAGTGTTTACATAAGGTTGCTATGTGGATAAAAATATATGAAGTATGAACTGCAATTAGCAAGTACCTAGCAGATAGTAAATATTCAATTAATACTGGCTATTATTATCACCATAAAATACTCCAGAGATTGAGATAAACTTTGTAAATAATTAGCTGTTTTCAGTTTATTAGGGATTTTTGAGAGTTAATTATGTGGCTAAATAATTGAATTTCAATGCTCTTCCCTTTTCCCTTGAGTAGGCAGCTAAGGATTATAACTGGTGAGTGGTTTTTTGAAGAAAAGGCAAAACGTTTCAAGCAAGTCAATGTTCTCGGCACTGATGTTGTCCGACAGTCCATTTTAAGAAGAAGTCCAGGTAATTAAAGCAAATATGTGGTTTCACAACTATTTTCATCTTCATTTGGCTAACTAGATAACTTCTCTATGTTATGCAGTTAATCAGCACAAATGAGTTTCCTGAATCCCTTAGGTCATTTCACAACTTGGTAGCATGAAATCTAAATACGTAATTCATATAGGACAAGAGGAAGTCAGTAGAAAACAAAATTCACAGTGATTTTCCATATATGTCACCCACCAAGATTTTCAAAGAAACCATTTGTCTCCATCATAGACAGTTCTCTTTCTGAATGCACATCCAATGTTTTACTGAACACTTAAGAAAGTAACATAAAACAGATGAATTAAATGATTCACATTGTGAAAATAATCCTTGATTTTTCAACAATATTTATTTCCGATTTCTTTTAAATGTTACTTTTTAAATCCAGTGGTTCTCAACCAAGGATTGATAATGTGTACCTTGTCTCCGTCCCTCAAAATGGGAGCATTTGGAAAGGCAAGGGGGACATTTCTGGTTGTCACAATGACTGGTGAGTCAATGGCATTTGGTGGGAAGGAGCCAGAGATGCTAAATGGCTTGAAATGCATAGTCTTACTGAATGAATACTGGCTTCAAATGAAAATAACACTCTACCTTGACAGTGCTTTTTAGTGCATTCAAACTACAATTCAGGTAAAGATGGAGTAAACCTTGTGATTGGGAGCGTGTTTCTCATATGTGGTGTAGTAAAAGCAGAACAAACATCTTTCAGCCTGTTTCTAGGCTTATCTCATCTTTCACACAGAGGAGACAAGTGCCCTTGTATTTAAGTCTGGCACATATGGCAAGGAGGCTTGGAATTGATTCCAGTGTTACTTCTGGGTGTGGCACTAGCAAGGAAAGGCTTTTGCACATGAGTCACACAGAGAAGATACTACAGAGAGATAGTGTGGACTACAGTTAAAATTAGGCAGTCAGCCATGGCCTCTTCTTCCACTCAAACTTCAGTACCTTCCAGAATGTAGGCAGTTCCTAAAGTCACAATGTATTGCACAGATGCCCACCCTCCCAGGAAGTGTGGCTTATATGCCCAGAAATTAGGACATCATTTCTATAACCTCATGCTAGAACTCAGTCTCCAGGGATTTGGACATCTTAGGAGACCATGTTCCCCTGCTCTAAAAATATCAGCAGAAGGCTGATGCAGTCATCCCTAGAAAGGTTATCTCAGTAAACCTCCCACAGATGAGTCCAGGATCTTTGTCTTCAGTTAACTCTAGAACACTCAACAAATTAGAAATAACTGTGTGACAGAAAAACTTGGGATGGGAATGGCATTGCCAATTATTATAGACTTCCTTGCCTTGAGCTAATCTGGGAAAGTGAAAGCAGAATATAAATTTGCTCTCATTTCTGGCTATTTTGTATGTAAATTTCTCTTCTGATTGTTAATGAGGAGCTGAAGAAGTACAGAGCCAAGAGCAAACCTGCCACGATGCAGAAAAGTCAGACACTTCACCTGTTGCTGGGAAGAAGGCCAGCCATGATGGACCCAAGAGAAAAGGGTAAGACATGGTCTTTCTGAGGGAATTTTTGATCTTTATTCCAGACGCCTCTGAAATGAAGACTCCTTAATTTTTCAAGTTTGATGTCACTTCAGTGACCCAGAGGAGGTCAGAGACTCAAACAAAGTAACACTTTCTTATCATTCTCCTCAGGAAATGCAGTTTTAATACTTTTCAACAAGTAAATAAAAGTCCTGTCTGACCTAAGCACAGGAGTTTTCCTTTCATTTGACATATCCAGTCTTGCACTATATGGTTTCCATTACTTATAAGTAGAAAGTTTCCTGCCAGGGCCAGTCTATAAAGAGGTGACAACAGTTTCTGTTGTACAATGTCAACACTTGTCCCCTCCAACCTGTGTGCTGATATATAATTTTATCCAAAATAAAGATTTATTAACTGAGCTTAAAGCATCATATTCCCTATTTAAAATTCAGGCTTCCTTAAGAAAAAAAGTCACATTTGGCCATCACAGTAACTTAGTTCAGTAAATGAATACAGAATACAGATGTCAAGTACTGAGAATAGGAATGGGAGGTACATAAGGGAGCAAGAAGGTTCTTTCAAGGGAGAAAAGTGGATCCCAAAATATAGGCTATAAGGACAAAAAGGAAACTGCATTTTTCAGTTTTGTTTCTCAGGCAGCTATTGGCCAGTTTTTGTGACTGAAGTAGTGAGAGTTCTAATATGCACCAAGTCATTGTATGGTCCTTTCTGTTTTTTTATTATTACTGAGATGGGGTCTTATTATGTTGCCTGAGCTGGCCTTGAACTCCTGGGCTCAAGCAATCCTCTTGCCTTGGCCTCCCAAGTAGCTGGTACTACAAGTCGTGTGCCACCATGCCTGGCTAACTTTATGGTCCTTTCCAGACAACATTGTTTCATTCTCTCAATAGAATACAAAGTGAGATGGCGCTGGTGTTAGAAGCTTTATCTGGCTGTACAAAATGTCTAGGGTTCTTTTAGAATCTTGGGCTGTCAGTGGGAATACAATCTAAATTTCATGTAACTCAAGCACTCATGACAAACCATGTTTTCATTGATGAGCAGAGATGAGTTGGAAAGATAGCCTAGAGTATCCTATGTATTGACCCTTCCTACCATCTTGAGTTCATTTATCACTCTTTGGGTCACCCACAATGCTTTGTGCCTTTGCACCACCAATCATATTGCACTCTGACACCCCCTCAACACACACACACATACACACACTTCATTGTAAGCTCCTTTAGTGGTAGACCAGTGGTTTCTTTGCTTCTGTGTTGCAGTATCTAGCATGGCACCTGACTCATCAAAAACAATCAATGGCTTGATTGAATAAGTAACTCACAGCCCACAAATGCCTCTAGGAGTTGTCATTTGCAGACCCCAGCTCAGGCATCATAGAGTAGGTTACAGAATAGTGGACTTGGAGATGGGAGACAGTAACTAACTCACCAGCACAATCAATTATGCAAATTCTGAATCATTCAAACCATTATAGCACTGGGTTGAGCCTTAGGTTCTGATTGTTCTCAGTCATCAAGGAATATAACAGCTAGTTGGGGAGAAAAGGTACACACCTGAAAAGTTACTAAGTATAAAAGAATTGCAGGAAAATTTAAGATGGCAATGTGAGCTTCCTAAAAGCCTTTCTAAAGCAGAGGAGGGTGTTCACCACAGACATATCCTAAGGCAATAAATTACTGAGTACATATAAATAAATGGGTAGGTAACAAATGCCAGCTGAGTATAGGAGCCATCCAGAAAGACATCAAATTGTACATGAGACTTGAGGAGGAGATAAATGGGGTTCAGGATCGCAAAACGGAGGAAGAGTGACTCCAGGCAGAGGAGATACCTTAAGTAGAGGACATGCATGAGGTGGTTCTCAGAGCAGCATACCTTGACATTATATTAAGTGCTATTCTCACCAAAGAAAAATGTAATTTTCCAGTAGGTTGAAGCTTCAGATGCTTTGACAATGACACTATTCCAGGAGTCTTTGAAACAGAGACAACATGGCAGATTCTATTAAGATTGTGCCAGTGCCTTTGGAATCCAGTTTTTTCTCTAGAAAACTGTAGAATGTAAATGAAGTGTATCTCCCAATGCGATTACAAAAAGGAATACAGCTTTGATTTTGTTATTAAAGTACATTTGGAAACACCCATGTTTTGGGCACACGGTATCCTGGATCAGGACTTTAAGTTCCTAAAACCCTGTTTTTGCTTAAATCCCAAATAATTTAGTGAAATGGGAATCTAATCGGATTTTATCCAACATGAGGCACAAGAATAAATGTCATGGAAGATAATAAAGGTGTTTTCCACCACATGAGTTTAGTCACTCGTTCCACAAGAGTTGGTTGGATTCTAGTATGTACCAGGCATCATTCTAGACTCAGGAAATCTGTCAAGGAACAAGAAAGGCAGAGTCACTGCTCTCATGGAGCTGCAGTCTAATAAGTAGTTACATCAGTTTGTCCAAGAGAATCATCCTGGTTCCCCTCTCTGAGCAAAGCGAGTTCAAGCTCTCTATTCTCACTGTTCCTACAAACAGACCCAGCTCAAGGAATGCATCTCCTTTCTCAGGTGACAGTGCTGAGTTCTCAGAGTAGGCAGTCTTTTGCTTAGTAGTGACCGACCAGCAAGTGGTATGGTCTTGAGAGAATGGTGTAACCTTCTCCATTATCACCCTTGATACTATATTGCAGAGGCACTGGGAACTCTCCCGATCCTCTCAGCCCTAAGGCTGCTTTATTGAAGAATCCTTTATTATTAAAAGTCCTAGAAATTGTATTCTTGAAATGATATTTTTAAATGCTTTCTTTCTTATCTAATTTTAAATACATATATATAATTTCAGATTTCTTCTTAGCAAGTTCAGATCAGCAACCAGAGGAGAAATCATAACTCCCAAAACTGAAAGTGGGCGGAGCTATAGCTTGGACTTAGACGGTCAACATTTTAGGAGTTTAAAGTCAGCTCCTGGTTCAGACAGGTAAGAGTCATACAGATTGAGCAATGAAGCAGATTGAGCAACCTGAAGATAAGGTTGATATACTCCCATTCATAGGGGGATTTTAGGTGTCTGTGAAATATTACCACTTGGAGAACTCCTAACACATAATATGAAAATTCAGGAAGATATGTTTTAGTTGATATGGAAAGCACGCACCCTACTTCTAGAATTACAGCTATTGGAATTGCTTATGTCACCTGCAGGGATGAAACTTTATGTTCTGGCGCTTGGGGCTGCAGTTCAAATGGAAATGTACAGGGCAAGTAAATGTTTTTCATTGAATTCTTGAGCTTTTTCTATTTAAGCTTCTGAAAAAAAGAAACCTCTGAGTGTCAAATACATTCCTTGCAGCTTTTAAAAAATTATTAATAACTTTACATTTGAATTGCATCAGAGACTTTTTCATAAATTTCACTTCCTTTCGAGTTCCACCTCTTCTGACTGGAGGAGGTTGTCAGTGGAGCCAAGTGAGAACATCTTATCCACAGATCTATCACTTGTCAAGAAAAATAATGAGAAACACAAAGGATAGCCAAGAGCATAGTCATTTTATATCAAGCATGATTTTCTGTGTCCTATTGGAGCATAGTCAAGACCTATTTTCATGATTAGTGTATTATCAAAACTAACAATGAGAAAAAAATATCCACCCTCATATTTCACTGGTTTGTCCAACTGTTAACTCCCTTTCATTTGCTTGGATCTGGGGTAATTCGGCTAAGCCAGATAGTACAACTGGCAGATTTTTCTTTTCTCCTTAGGTTAGGAAGAATGCAAGCAGAATTGCCTTCTTCCCTGTAATCCATTTTAGAATGCAGACCAAAAAATTTCCTTAGAGGGGACACTATTTTGACTATTGGGTTATTTTTTCTTGGTGACTCTCCATAGTTGTTTCTTTTGTCCCTGTAACAGTCCTTTAAGCAAGCGTTACTTTATGTAAAACTATACAGAAAAAAAATTACAAGGAAGCATAAAGTCATTTGTCACCCATTATCAAAATATTGGTACTGTATTCAGTATTTCCCAAACTTTCAAGAATGCTGATATATTCCCTTTTATGATTACAAACTGTTAAGCTATGGTTGCCTTTATCCTTGAAATAGTTTCATTTGTCTTCCCTTGGGGTAGCTTCATGTTGTGTCCCACAAAAACTTTCTATAAAAATCTCATTTTGGCTGGGCACAGTGGCTTACGTCTATAATCCCAATGCTTTAGAAGGCTAAGGCAGGAAGATTGCTTGAGCCTAGGAGTTTGAGGTTACAGTGAGCTATGATAATGCCACTGTACTCCAGCATGGGTGACTGAGCAAGATCTTGTCTCTAAAAAATAGTAATAAATAAATCTCATTTTTGTTTTTCATAGTTGGACTCCTGACTCTGAGATAGTAGTGGTCAAAATTATTTAGAGACAGTAAGCAACTAATTTGGTGTTCTTTTTGCTCAGCCTCCTGGGACTCCATGGATGAGCCACCTTGGCTAACACTTGAGGCTAGCATTTAAGAAAAACAATATACACGAAAAGACGAAAGACAACGTTCCTTGTTAAAGAAAAAAAAGGCTGCCACCCTAACAAAATTAGATCGTGCTATTTTAAGTTATATGTCTTACAGTTACTCAACAAGAATAATAAGGGGCATGCTCTCCAGTATCAGTGCTTATACCGTATTGGAATTTGTCTGCCTGGGTTTACTTTTTGTGTCTTACCTACTGGTAGGTACAAATAACCAAAACTATAAAGCCATGTGGACATGCATCACCAAATACTGGTATATTGACCCAGGAGCATCTTGTTCTTGTTGTAAACTGAAAGGAATTCCCTAAGTAGAATTTATCTTAAATTGTAAATACCTGAAATGGCTTACACATAGTCAGAACATTGTAGTCAGGTGTGCTTTGGCTTAAGCATGTTAAGAACAATGTTTTCCCATTAAGAAAGTGAGTAAAGATGCTTGGGAGATCAATAGCAAAATGTCCTTTCCCTTGAAGGTGCATTTATCACAATGATGACTCATTAATGAACTGCCACAGTGAGATGAGTTCCATTATTTCAAAATGAGTCCTTAGAAAATTGAGGCAAGAGGTAGCCCATCTTTTCTTAACTCCCATCATCTAAAGACACTGTAAGATCCCAGTCTCTTTGGTCTGTTGCCTGACCCAGCTTGCTAATAATTCCCCTTTCTCCTTTACAATGCATATTTTTTCATGGATCATTGATCTTTTCCTGGAGCAGCTGGGCTTTGGCATTCCTTTTTAAAGCTCACATCATATAACAGTGTAAATGATGTTTTATCAGATGTCCAGTTGGCTTTATTTCTTTTCAGTAGTTTCAAAGCAGAGGAAAGAATGAATAGATTAAAGAAGCCCTAGCAGCCTCTCAGAAGAGCTTGTCAAATGGATGTTCACCAGTTGCTAGGGACTTGACACATGAGACAAAGAATATTTTTAGGAAAATAAATGTAAGCTCTAGTTAATAAACAGAATATTATTCAAGGTAGTGATTTTTAATCCCTACAAAGTTGTGATGAGCTGTCACTGTGGTATGATTTACAAGATCTCTAACTTAAGTCATGCTCTCCCGGAAACAGATGCCTAGGCAAGAATTTATAAGCAAGTGATTTATTATTAATCGAGTGATTCCAAGAGAAACCAGGAAGGGAGTAGGAGAGACAGAATAGAGAAGAGGAAGAAGCTAAACAATAGTGCTAGCTCCAATGAGGTCTGAGGACTCAGCCTGATCCTGTAGGAGACTCTAGAGCATAAACTATATCCCTGAGCTTTTTCCACATTGAGGAGCTGGACCATTGCACTCCTATACCAGTCAGTCACTGACCATGGCCTCCCTTGAATAGAGTCTCTAGACTTAGCAAATGAAGATACAGGATGCCCAGGTATATATAGTTGAGACGAACAACTGTTTTTTAGTATAAGTATGTTTTATGCAATATTTGGGACATCCTTGTACTTAAAAATTATTTTTTATCTGAAATTCAAGTTTAACTGTGAGTTCTGTATTTTATCTGACTACTCTTCTGTAGGGGTGAGGGGGAGGCAAACTCCAGGGCATTTGTTGGTGTCCAGCTCCAGTGCTAAAGGGAATGTCTCTGAAGGTGGCAAGTGACATCCATTAGTAGAAAAGAACTCAGGAGCTAGGGAGGAGCATGCATAGCTGGTGAAAGGAATCTGAGGGAGATACCAACAATGTTATCTTAAAAAAACAAAGGAAAAGTAGAACTTTGAGCCTGAAATATATTTTGTTCAGTAAAAATGGAGGAAGAATGATGCTGTTTCTCAGTAGCCTTTCTATCATGTCACTGGAGAATATGGCAATATTTACATGGACTGTGAACAGATGGTGGGACCTTGTTCGGTCTCGTAACCAACTAGGTTCTCATCTTTCTGCCCTCCCACTCCTTTGCCCCACGCACACCAGTTTCATCCAGTTATTCCCACTTGGTCTCCAGGGAGTCTGGGACTGATGGTCAGTCTCTGTGAAGCTTCATAAACGGCTTTGCTTTGGCTGTGATCCACCAAAAGCAGAGACCACACCATTCAAACCAGCCCTTAACTAGTTCTCATCCTCATTTCAAGCACTGCCCCTCTCTCTTTCTCTCTCTGTCCAGGAAATATGACACTTCTGGTATTATCATGAATTTGAAGAATCATCCATTCCTCATATCTATTATTTTGGTAAAGTGAGTTTATTAAACCCATTCTATCACTAAATGATACCCTCTTTTTCATCAGAAATAAAATTATTCTCCTGTTCTGAATGTAATTTTCATTGACATCTTTGCAATTAAGGTGCCAATTAGGTGGCAACCTCTTACTAGAAATTTGAATATAGCAAGGTGGGAGTGTTTAACTCTGAGTCAGGACCACATCCACAAAGTCAGCAATGGTCTGTTTTGTGTATTAGATAAAACACTACATACCTAGTTGCTAATGCTAATAGCAAACTCCATTCCTTACCAGGCTTAAAAAATGTTCAAATGTACAGCATATCTCTGAAAGTGTGTACATTTTATTCTATAATGATCGTTTGGTGACTCAACAGGATAAAGGCTGTGAGCATTGTCCTCCAAAGGAAAATTACTTTCACCTCTTTCCTGTGCCTTTCCCTCCTTTGTCACTGCTAATTCCTTTTTTACCATTTTAATCTCCTTTGGGTAAGCTCAGCCCTCCTTAGGGGTATCGAGGGGTAGGCAATCAAACCCACAAGCTGTAGCAAATGCTAACAGCCAAAAGCAATTTGCAAAACCATGGTGGCCCGAGAAAAGTGAATTTTAATTCCAGGGAGCAACTGACACATGATAAAACAGGAGGGGAAACATGAATTCACCAGAGTATTTTGTTATACTGTGACCATATCAGTGGGAGATACACAGTCTGAAGTTGCAAAAAAAAAAAAAAAAGGACTTTAGCTAGAAACTTCTATTTAGAACTCAAAGCCATCCTTTTCTAAACTCATCCTTTGCCCACCATATGCACCAATATACACTTGATTTGGGTTCCTTTGGAAGAAAATCCTGAAATAAGGATTCAAGAGTAAGTAATATGTTCAGGATGTGGTCTAGGGAAACAGAGATAGGAGAGTAGGGAAATGAGCCAGGGAAGGGAAGAAGGCAAAAAGGATGTATCATTAATTAAGCCAGTTGTTATTGTGGGCAACTAGAGCTCCATCTCACTGGCCAATTCTAGAAAACAGTGCTGAACATACATCAGAGTTATCCAATCAAGAGGTAGGGAATCTGGAGTATTTTTACAGCAGCTGTTCAAAATTTATTGAGGGCTGCTTCTAGGGCACTAACTCTCTGGCACTTCTGACTTGCCCTGTTCACAGGGGCTCCATGCTCCCATGATTCAAAAAACTACTCAGGCAGGGAGTTCTGGGTATTCCCAATAACCAAGATTCTGTGGGTAGAGGTGAGTGCTGAGGGCAAATGGGCAGGGACACTGACAGAGTCTGCTGCAACCTCCCTCCCAAACTCCTCTCAGACCTCCTTCAAAGATGCAGTTTGTCAGACCATTGTTCAGCCCCTGATTTCTGTTTGCTTTATATTACGTGTGACTTTCCTCACTATAATGTGAATAATGTGAGAAGGTATGGAGGCTCAGTATTTCAGCCACACCTATGCTTAATTCCTGTGATCAAATGATTGTAAGCCTGAAGCCTCCTCCTTGCTGTTTTGTCTGTTTCTCCAGTTGTTTCCCATGGATGCACTGTCTTGGCATGCTCTATTTCTGTGAACTAAATCTAACACGTTCCCCTCCTCCAAATTAGTAAATTGCCCTTTTACTCACTGCTATCTAAATATGTATTATGTGACATGTTACCTTTCTCAGAGTAGCTAAGATACAATAGATGGCCTTTCTTCTACAAATCATTGAGGAGCAGAGATATATGACTTGGTCATCTATGCATTCTATTCATACAAATGAATTCAACACACAGCTCTGCCAACATTATTGACGTAGTACTATATATGCCAGATGGTAAATGTGGAAGTTCTTAGTAATACTGTTCCACCCTTTTATGAGCTTCCAATTTAGCAGGAAGGCTGGGATAACTAAACAAATAATTTAAATACAATATAGTAATACAATTTTAAAAATATGTTCTACGTGTTATGGGAAAACTAAAGATAAGCATTTATCCTTCCAAAGGATTCAGGTAAGCTTCGTTGAGATGATCCCTAAGCAGCTTTTAAGAAATGAGGAGGACTCGGCCAGGTAAAGAAAGATAGGAAGAGCATTCTATGCAGAGGAAATAAAAAGTACAAAGGAAAATAGACATAAAGCAGACTGCGTGTGCTGAAAAGAAACTGTTCAGAGTTTCTAGAGTATAAAAATTGAAGTATGGTGTACGAGAGATGAGGAGATGGAGAGGTAATTTGGACCAGGATATAGATGTCTTTGGATGCCTTAATACCTATCTTCTTATATGCAATATAACATCCTACTGAGAACAAGCGATTGGCAATTCTGAACTACTATGTATGGAGTAAGTATTTGTTCCATTTAGTTGCTGAAAAGTGAAGTTCTGTTAAGCACTTCCTTTTTTGTGTGTCTATGGGGAAAGACACACGGGGGCTTTCTTCTTGCCCCCGACTTCTAATTGACCCAAGGCTTTTCATGGCTGCTGGCCTCTCTCCTCAAAACAGCTTCTGGTCATTATTTAGAAATAAGAAATTAGATCAGGATTTTAATGGGATGCTAAAAAACAAAAATATTATCACATGGAGAGTACCACCTGTTCTTAAGATCTATTTCTTCATACCCAGCTGGAGTCCCTTCCTCATGGTAACTGTCTCCTCCGTTTTAGAGGGAGTTTTCCTAAAGGAAACCAATCCATTAAGGAAACACTAAACGTTTTAAAACCACCAAACAAAGCAGCTTTTGTTTTATTAAGTTGAATTATAAAGCTATTTATATAATTAACACTAGGATTCATTTGGCACAATATCATTGAGTGCCTACTACATTATACTACTCTTGTCCTCTTTCCAAAAAGGAAAAGGAAGATATGTGTGAGTAAGCCATATAAGGCCAGTGGCTTCAGGGGACATTGCAGCTATAGAAGCTGCGTGAGGAATTTCCATGTCTTTCTCATCTCTCTGCTTCCCTAATTCTGTTTTCAAGGGATCCTATGATGGCTCACTTGGGCCTAAGTTTAACACACAAACACCCAATACCTGAAATTTACTTCTTTTAGGTGTATTGGCTTCTCCAAAGAGTTTTGTTTTTAAATAGACTCATCTGTGTGTGTGTGTGTGTGTGTGTGCGCGCACGTCTGTGTGCATAGGCACTGTGGTGTTTATATATATATATATTCTCATCTATAGTTCCTGCCTCCTAACTTCCATAGTCCTTGTTATACTGTTGGGCCACTTTAGGCCTCAGAAAACATAATCTCTCGGACCTTCTACTGTCCTTCTTTCACCTGCCAAAATAGGACTCTAACCTGATTGTGGTTCAAAAGACCCTCATTCCGGAGAAGCCTGCCTCATAACCTAGAGGAAGGAATGCTACACAGAGAAACCAAGAAAAGCCTGAACAGACAGGCCTTGCTGGGTTTAGATCATGCACTTTCTGTCCAATCACATTTTTACACAGTTGTCAATCATGCCTATGTAATGAAGCCTCCATACAACTACCCTAGACCAGACCATAAAGTATAATAAAAAAAAATAATTAAAAAGTGTGAAAAAATCCAAGAGGACAGAGTTCAGAGAACTTCTGGATAGCCACAAATGTGGAGGTGCCAGAAGGGTGGTACGCACAGGGAGGGAGTGGAAGCTCTGCAGTCCTATCCCCATACCTCACCCTACGCATCTCTTTATCTGTATCTTTTATAATATCCTTTATAATAAACTGGTCGAAGTAAGTGTTTCCCTGAGTTCTGTGAGCCACTCCAGCTAATCAAACACAAAGAGGGGGTCATGGGAACCCCAAATTGAAGACAGTTGGTCAGAAGTTCTAAATGCCCAGACTTGTGACTGGTGTCTGGGGGAGGACAGTCTTGGGGACTGAGTCCTCACCCTGTGGGATCTGACACTCTCTTTTAATAGATAGTGTCAGAATATAATTAGAGGACACACAGCTGGTGTCTGCTGCTTGGTGTGTGGGGAAAAACCCCACACCTTTGTTCACAGAAGTCTTCTGTGATGATTGATGATTGTTGTAGTACTGTGAGAGCAGAGGAAAAACATGCTTAGAGTTTTTCCCCCAAACTGGCATACACACAGAGATCAACAAACCTTTTCTGTAAAGGTACAGATAATATTTTTGACTTTGTGGGCCATATGATCTCTGTCTCAACTACTCAACTTTACTGTCAGAACATGGAAGAAGTATAGACAATACATGAATGAATGGGCTGCCTGAATTGCAATCAAATTTTATTTATGGGCTCTGAAATTTGAATTTCATATAATGTTCATGTGTCACAAAATACTATTCTTCTTTTGATTTTTTTCAACTATTTAAAAATGTAAAAACTACTCTAAGCACATGACTATATAGAAACATTTGGTGGGCCCAAATATATCCACAGGCCATAGTTTGCTGATTCCTAGTGCAACATATTCACTCACTAAGACAAAGTGTCCTTCCATGTATCACAGTCTGAATCACAAGGACAACTTAGCTCTTTTCATGTCAGTACTGCTGAATTAAAAAAAAAAAAAAAAATAGTGGTAGAAGGGGAGGGAACAATGCAGGTGGAGAGATGTCTGAAATCAATGGACTTTTATCCACAGCTTAGCACAGTGGTTTTCAGCCTTGGCTACATATTGGAATCACCTGGGGAGTTTTAAAACATGCTAGCACCTAGATCCCACACCCAGAGAGTCCCATGTGACTAGCCTCAGTATAGTCTGGATATGGGAGTTTTAATAGCTCCCCAGGAGTTTCTAATGTGCATCTGAGGATGAGGGCCACTCATCTCACATAAGACTATTAATAAAGACACAGCACTTGGGGATCACCAAAGACTAGAAGATTGAGCTACATTCATTTTTATTTATCTCTTTCCCAGTTAGCAGGTTCATCTCACTTTCTAATTGCAGTCTCCATTGGCCGTCTTTCCCGCATATTCATTGTAGATCCAAAATAACTATAAGAAGTTAGGAAAGCTCATAAACCTCAGAAAGAATATTGTGCATTGTCTCTGTGTTGTGTTGCACATTAGTCTCATCGTCCCAGTGAGTTTTAGGATCTCTCAGGTTCGTGCTGCCTTAGGAGAGCACACATTTAACCATATGGGAACAGGCTTAACACTGTCAGTCACCCTGGGAAGGTTGGATCCTGGGAAATTATTTCCTGGCTACAACTCCTAGGAGACCTTTATGTAAAGCAGAAAGGCAACTCATTAAATTATAATCTCTGTCCCCTACCCTTGGATCCTCTGTCTAGAAATGGATATATCTGGGAAGCTGTTATCAAGATTTTTGAGCAACATGGTGCCGTGCTGAACCCCTATTAACTTCAATAGGGAAGCTGCCAGGTTCAAAAAACTCAGAGCCAGCAAACGAGACATACGATTTTATTAGCATCTTACACACAGGGGAGAGTCCAGCGGTGGTGGGCTGGGCAGGAAAACCACAACCGCTTGCAAATAACAATGTAGTTTATATAGCATTTTCACTTAAAACCTTCCCCCTAAACAACCTCCACTTGGAAACCTTCATTTAACCCAAAACTCGGGGCCTCAGTCCCTGGTATGGCCTGTGTTCCATGAGAAGGGCCAGGGGCTCAGATGTTTTTCATAGGTAAGAAACAAATCTCAGGGCTGGCCACTCCTGAGTTCCCTAGCTTGGAACAAACATTCATATGCATCTGCCATACAGGGTCATTGTAAGAGTATACTGAAATTATTGCTGTTGGATGTGTTTACCCTACCCACGGAATTAGAGATAGCAAAACAGAAGGCTTTTAAAGTATATTTCATAAGGTAAAGTAAATGAAACTCTTTCCTAATCTGGAAAAATGTGTCTTTCAGCAACTCAGAATATCCAAACTCCTAGACAGTGACATATCCCCACATTTGGGCCTTTAGAATGAGATAAATGTATCTTTTTCTTGCCGGTTTTTACTTAACCACATTTTAGCTTGAAGGTTTGTTGGCACTGATTTATCATACTTTTTATTTAAATCTAAGTAACATGACAGCTGAATAAAAAAATTGCTTTTTCTTAGTTGACCTTTAAACTTCACAACTTTAATTTTGACTTGACATAGCTTTTATCCTTTTCCAATTTAAGTGGCAAAGATTCATGTATTTTATGTCATGTTTTACATAACTTCTAAATGAGTTGGCACCCAAATATTTATGACAATATGCCTTATTAGACTAAACCTTTTCCGAGTTTAATCAACTGGAAAAAAAATTTTTGAGAAGCTCACAGTAAATGTCAGGGACAAATGTGAAAGTCCATGTCATTTTTGAGATAATGCTGCTGGCAATGATAATTTGCAGTAGCTGACTTACAATCACAAGAATTTTTTCCTTGTTATAGGATAACCTCTTGAATGTCACCACCACAATTAATCAACTTCTGCCAGAGCTTCTACATAAGTAGCACTTTTGGTTTCAGCAAGGCTAATCCATGATGAGGCCTTTCTTAAAACCACCTGGCTCTGGGAGGACCTTCCACACACACACAGGCAGAAATACCCACATGAGTCCCTTTAGTTCATAACTTCTTGGCTCATTTCTGCAAGATTCACCCCTGCCCTTTCTTTTTAAGAAGATTTTACCTGAAACAGTAGGGAGACATATTTTTGTGTTAACATTGTTCTAGAGAACCTATGGTCACAGTACAGCATCAACGGGAGAGTCTCTATGCCTAGGACCTCTGAGATGAGTGGAAATACTTGAAAGGGTACAAATGTGGCTAACTGTTGTCAAATGTAGAAATGTCATGCTCCAGGTAGAAGGGTTCAGGAAAATCACCAAGGAAATTAGAATTCCAAAGTGTATCAATTTACTTAATCACAAAATTTTACTCTCTTTTACTTAGTCTTTCCTCTTATTGGATCAACTGTAAGTCCTCATCACTATTAACCACTGCTGGTATGCTTTACCAATAAGATGTGTACTATTATATGTGCATTTGTAACTTATTAAGACAGTAACTGAGAGAGTAAAACTCATAAGGACTTCTGTTTTACCACTTAGCGTATTTTGTGCCCACTGAGGAAAAAGAATAAAATGGGAACAAACACTTCTCTTAAACTCCAATTTGTCAAAATTTATGTTTAGTTATGAAGCTCATTTAATAAGAAAATTGTGAACACCTCAAGGGCAGGAACTGCTTTTTCATTTATTATTATTGGATTGAATTGAATTGTTTTAGCACACATGAAAGTGATTCAAGCTCATTTACCAAATGTCATTATTTTTGTACCATATTTATTAAATGTCCACCATGAATTAGACACTAAAACAACACAGAGAAATGAAATATAGCTTCTAATCTTTGATTAAATATGTATTGAGTGGCTTCTTTGTACTAAGACACTACAAAGCTGCTGGAGATACATGATAATTATGGCATAGACTCTGTTCCAAGGAGTTCATAGTTTAATGAAACACCCAAGCTCTCATATGTGGATCCACTAGGGAGCCAAACAAGACATTGTGCAGTCAAGTACTAAATACAGTAGTCAGGCAAAGACCATAAGTCAATAGGAACTGAGTGGAACAGAGGTTGACAAGGCTTCTGCTTGACAGGAAAGACCTAATAGGGAAGGCTGGACTTCATTTGCCCTTGAAGACTGAGAAAGATTTGCATAGACGGAGAGTGGTTAAGAGGGCATAACAGGTGGAGAGAAGGTAAGCAAAGGTCTCAGGAGGTGGAAGTCAAGATGGCGAGTTGAGAAAATGGTAAGGAACCCAAACTGGCTGGGAGAATGCTGGTAAGCAGAAGGAAACAAAATCTGAAAGATGGGGTGAAGTTTAATTACAGTGACCCTGGAGTCAGGCAAATGGGGACAAACCTGGTGATACCCTCAGGGTCTTTGAGGAGGAAGGTGACATGATAGTTTCCAAGCAGTTCCAGTGTGACTTTTGTGAACTCAGTGTGGTTCATATGTTCTTAGCAGTTTCCTCGTCAACTTTACTCTGCCTGTGTATTTGGTTGCTGCTCTGCTTCTATGTTAAAGTCAGAATATGCTTTCTCATCTAGGGGAAGCACTGGCTCATCAGATCTCAATGACCAGGAAGCTGGTTCTAGGACCCCAAAAAGCAGTCGGAGCAATGGTGTGACCCCAGTCACTCAGAGGTCTCTAGCCCCAAGCACACAAAGTGTGACCTCAGTCATCAGTAGAGTAAGTATACAAACCTGATGAACACTGTATTAGTTCGTTCTCGCACTGCTATAAAGAACCGCCAGAGATCGGGTAATTTATAAACAAAAGAGGTTTAATGGACCCACAGTTCCGCATGGCTGCAGAGGCCTCAGGAAACTTACAATCATGGCAGAAAGAGTCTGTCAAACACTTGTAAAACTATCAAATCTCGTGAGAACTCACTATCACCAGAACAGCACAGGGGAAGCCTCCCCAATGACTCAGTCATCCACCACCAGGTCCCTCCCTCCATACGTGGAGATTGTGGGGATTACAGTTCGAGATGACATTGGGTAGGGGCACAGAGCCAAACCATATCAGACACGGAGTCTCTGAAATTCAACCTCACCACTGCATCGTGGCTAGGTTTAAACTCTCTATATATCAGAGCATGTTCTTTATGCTCTTTAAAGGTAGAAGCTTCATCAGGACTGAACCTCCTGCATCTTAGCTCCTGGAAGAAAACCCAAAGTGAAAAAGGGAAGGGAAAGACCAGGTTCAAAGGTAGCACTTGTATGATGGAGGTTTAAATTGCTATATGGTTTAAATAAATATAAAACATTTTAGAAGGCTCTGATTTTCATCCTCTCTGTTACTCTTCAGAGAAAGTATTCATAGGTTGAGTGCACAAATTTTTCCAAACTGTTTTAAATCTGGAAAAGTAGAACTTTTATCTAATTTTTAAAATAGAAATTTTTATAGTTTTCTTTTCTATACATCTGTTAAAATAGGGGGTCAACACATAATGAAGGCTTAAATTGCATTATATATATATGTGTGATCAATTATATTTTCTATTGGTTTTCTCTTTTAAAAGAGAATATGAAAAAACTATTTTGGGAAAAATGTTCTCTCTTATTCAATATTCCGTTGGAAGTTGTATTTGGAATGAATTAGCATATACTAGATTTTTTTATTTAGCAGGAAGCTCCATCCACATTGCTGGTATCTATATTTGATAAATCTTTTTATGAGCAGTGAGTTCATACAATACAAACAATTTTTGACTCAACCAACATTTAATGAGAACCTGCTATATAACAGACTCTAGTCAAGCAAAGACTTGAAGGAAGTGAAAGAATTAGCAATGTAGTTTTCTGGGGCACGGTGTTCCACCAGGCAGAGACAGCACTGATATTCAGCAGGTACATGCAGGGAAGGCTGCTCCACTTCCTTGTAGCTGGCCTCCATCTTGATTGGTCAGTGCCCTTGCTCAGCCAGTTTCTAAAATATTTTTAATGCCTCTAGAAGAACAGCCAGTGTGGAGCCCCTGAGGTGGGAGCACACCTGGTATGTTCAAGGAAGAGGAAGGAGGCCAATGCAGCTGTGGTGAGTGAATGAGGCAAAGTGAACTAGGAAATGAATCCAAAGAGGTCATAGGGCTGGAGAGAGCCTTGAAGAGTGATGTGTGCAGTCAACATTCACACTGATTAAGATGGGGGAAACTGGAGGTTTTAGAGCAGAAGAGTAACATAATCTGCCTTCTCTTTAAGCAGGGTTTGGGGGTTGTGCTGAGAACCAGCTGTAGGAGAACAACAGTGAAAGCCAGAAAAGCAATCAGTAAGCCATTGTCATACCCCATGTGAGAGAATGGGTTTTGAAACAAAGAGATAGTGGAGGTGGTGAGTAGTCAAATTCCGTTAAGGCATTCAGACGGACTGAATAACAATAATAGATTTATTTAAACATTTATAGTCTAACTTGTAGTTGCTAAGGTAAAAGGCATATTTAAAATTTCATAAATATTTATGCTAAGGTCAGCAAGCCATTTCTGTTCAATAGCTAGAAAGGTGCATGGATAGTTGATGAATACACTCAACTCTTGGAATCTAAAGAGGAATGATATTCAAACTACTTAGTGACCAGTCTGGCAGGGACGTTGAGAAATCACAACAGACACTGGCACAAGGCTGGGACAGTATCCTGGGGACCCTTCCATGTCATGCACTAGATCTGAATTATGGGGAGACCTGGGCTTATGGATGAGGGTGAGCACAGGGAAGTGGGGGGTGGACTGGGAGTAGTGCTGTTTATCAACTGACACAGAAATGTTTTTAAAAATTTAACACCTAGTATTTTTTTGAAAATTTAACACCTTGTCCCAGTGGGTAGCAGCTGACAATCAGTCCAGTGACCAATAAGTTAATCAAGTTTATTCTCACAACAAAGTTTATCTTCCTACATACAATTTGAGATTATTAGTGGGGAAATCACCCTTTTCATGTGCTAATACCCTCAAAACTAACAGCCCCTACTTGTGTATTTCTTTGTTTAACAGCGCCCAGATTTCCCCAACAGAAATTCCCTGCAATTTAGTAGACTATATGTACATATACGTAGACAGTGCCTATGTTGAGCTCATTCTTGCAATCTATGTGGTCTAAGTTGGTCTTTTCTAAGAGAAAAAAAGAGAAACAAAGAGAAGTACTTTCTATTGAATAAAAATAAGACAGCACAGTAGTTTATGAAGTACATTTGCTCTTTCATTATAAAGGGAAGTATATAGCCTTAGATGGGAAGTATATAGCATTAGATGATGAGCAAGGTAACGACTTCTCAATTTCTCCCATTTCTTAGCATCTCTTTGTTTCAATGTTCTTTTCTGCTTTAGCATGAAAGAAAATATATTAGTCAGGGATCTCCCCAGGGATAGAACTGATAAGATATATGCAGATATATATAAGTGAGTTTATTAGGGAGAATTTGTTCACACAATTACAAGACAACGTCCCACGATAGGCTGTCTGCAAGTTGTGGAAAGAGAGAAGACAGTAGGATGGCTCAATCCAAGTCCAAATGCCTCAAAACCAGGGACGCTGACAATGTAACCCTAGTCTGAAGCTGAAAGCCCAAGAGCCCCTGGGAGGCTGCTCATGTAAGTCCCAGAGTCTAAAGGCTGAAGAACCTGGAGTCTGATGTCCAAGGACAGGAGGAGAGGAAGCCAAGTGTCTGGTGCAGCTTGGGAAGAGAAAGAGTGAGCAGACTCAGCAAACAAGCTGCTTATCCCTGTTATTTCATGTGCTTTGTTCTAGCCACACTGGCAGCTGATTGGATGGTGCCCACTCCACACTGGGAGTAGGTCTTCCTCTCTCAGTCCACTGACTCCAATGTCAATCTCCTCTGGCAACACCCTCACAGACGCACCCAGAATAATACTTTATCAGCCATCTAGGCATCCCTCAATCCAATCAAGTAGATACCTAATATTAACCATCACAGAAAACTTTTAGAGCATGAAAGTCTCTAACGTGTCCTCTACTATGATGTAACCTATTAATTTTAGGCTTGACATCCTGAACCTCTGGGGTATGTATTGCTTGTTAATGACACTGCAATATTAATTGGCCTATTATTGCACAATACTAGTGATACTCACAGATCACCTGTGAGAAAACTTGCCATTAATGTAGTTGCCTCCAAGGAACTTGGTCTTGCTTCATTAGAGAACTCCATGTGTGAACAACTTTTTGAAGAGGTGCTGAAAATTGACCTAAACTAATTTATCAAATTGACCTCTGTCGCACTCTTGATAAACTTTGCTTGTCTATGGCAATTAGAGGAAGTTAGGAGCTATATACCTCCTGCTACAGGTATTATGTGTTGGAGAATAATAAGATACTAAAAACAGTCTAAATTGAAACTGAATCAATTAGCATGGTAAGGAAGTGAAAGCCACATTTCACTGTAGTGAGTTCACCAAAGTGTTCCTGAATGTCTAAGATATGGGAAACAGGGAGGAAATTCTTCCTCTAGGGTTTCAAAAGGCACTTTTTGATTGTTTATAGAAGGGAGAAGTGAAAAATCTGTTTTAGATTTGATCATTATCATACCATGATGTAATTTGAATGGACACTTAACTTCAGCCCAGTTCTGGAAAGGTCCAAAATTTGTTGTAGTTGTTGTTTTAACACTCAAGCAAGCTTCAGATGAGGCAGCAGTCAAGCCCTGCCTTGGTCTATGGCAGGGCAAAGGTCACAGACAAAGTTGGGTCTATGGTCATGGGCAAAGTTGGGACAGAATTTTCTTTAACATGTGTTACAATAAAAGCAAGTCCCAGAATGAATTCCGCCACATGTACAAGCATTTATTAACAAGCAGACACCACACAAAATAATACTATTCCTGTGAGCTTGGGAAGTTTTCTCTCTTTATCTTTTTATGAACATTGATAAGTACCATGCATGAAAGTCATTCCAAAATAGATGTAACCATCCCTATTCTGACCAGCCAGCCTTCTAGATGGAAAAGGTACATGGTGTTCTGTTAAATGGGAGTGGAAGAGGTAAGGGATGGTTGAAGAAAGGGTATGTTGAAAGAGGGAACAAAATAGGACCAAACAGAGTTTTAAGCCTGAATCTTGCCAGATTATTATACATAGTTCATATAAGATTGAGGGTACCTGTATAATCTTTCTTATCAATCGTATATTAGAACACTCATTGATTTGGGGAATGAGAAATTGTCCAGATACGTTTTGCACTAATTAACAAACCTCTTGGAATAGATTTTGGATAGCAATTATTGATGGTAAATTTTGGAGTTACATGCACTCTTGGTGAGGGTCCTTCAAATGTCAATTAGGTCCTCCTAAATAGTAATACGTATAAAGGTGTTTATACTGGAGTATATTTTATATAGATGAATTTTGTAGTAAATTACAGTCAGTATAATTTGTTTTTCTCATTTTTACTTTGTGGGAAGGAGTATGGTTTTGAAAATTCCACAGATTTGGCTGCTATTGAAGGTACCTCTCAGGAGTTCACAAAGAGTCACTGCAGAAACACTTCTGGCACACCTTCCATAGCAGTGTCTGGAACCTCTCTCTCCTCAGGTGGGTATTTACAACATGCCTACTCTGTTGTCTAAAATGACTAAAACAAATGGAATTGACTGCTATGTATGGTATTAAATGGATGTCTCAAGCTTTAAAAAGTAAGCATCCCTTCTTTGACCTATGGTGGTAGGCCACTCCATAAGAACTGCTTGAAGGTAGACCCAGATAATGCTTTGGGCACCTTACATTTGTGAAAATTCCATTTATTTAGTATATACTCTTGCCAGGCATCATCACTGAGTTTCAGTGCTACATCAGAATATCAATATTTGAATGTAGGGAATATAAACAGTTCCAGGATACATTTGATATGACAGATAAGAACACTAGCTCAGAGTTCAAGGAAATGGTAGTTCAGTTGATATAGTGGTCAGAAGTTTCCTACATAAAGACAAAAGAAAATCATTCTGTGGTTTAAATAAGAAGTTATTTGCAAACAGCACTAAGATATTAATAAGTACCCCTTTCATTTGCATGATACACTCAAATACGTCATTTTACTTCATTACCACAACAGTTCTCTGAAGCAGCTATTATTCATTTTGAAATGTTAATACCTATGACTAAGAAAATTCTTTAGAGAAATTTGTCAAAATTATGAAGCTTATGTCCCATGCATGGAATAAAAATCATGATGAAGTCTTCAACATTAAAAAGCTACCTGTTACCTAATGATGATATATGCATAAAGCCTAAGACAGGATTCTGTATGCTGAATTGAGGTGTCTGTTCTAGCCAGCCAGCTCCCAAAGGGTTTTCTAAATGTGTGTGGTTATTGCTACATTTTGCTCAGGAGTAAAGAAGCTGATCACCTGTTAATTAAATTTTTAAACTAATTTAGAAACCAACATCATAGGGTCTACTTCCATTACTACTTCGACTCAACAACTCCTGTTAATTGAGTACATACTCTGCGTCAGGCCTGTGCTAAGCACTTCTGCATTATTTTTTTCATCAATTCAAACTTAAGTACTTGATTACTCTCTCCAATCTTTCTCATTTATAATTAACTATATCAATCTCAGTAGTGCTTTGGTATAGAACTGTTTTGTGGAAATAAGCTGTGCTGACTTGGTAAGCTGTCTACAGCATTACTAAGAGGTGTATTGCTCTGTAACTTATATTTTCAAAACTGAAAACAAGATGGTCTTCTGATGAAAGAATGTTTTGGTCCCTTAAGAAATAGAACTTCCTCTCGTTGCATCTATAGCCTCTCCTTTTTGTGTGAAAGGAACTTATTATATCACTTCAAAGTGGCAGTTTAGAATCAGTTGCATTGAATTTTATGTCAAATCTGAAAACACAGTGAATTCTCTAAATATTGCAAGCAAGAATTGTTAAGGTTTTATTTTTTTCTAAATTTAAGGGCCTATTCTAAGAGAGGTTTTTAAAGTCTAGGAGCAAAGCAGTTGCCTTAAACAGCTTAAAACATAGCATTTTACAGTAAAACATTTAACCTCCTGTGATAGAAGGAAACATGAACACATAAGTGTAATTTGGTCCAAGGCAATTACCAAAATATTATTAAAAATGGAAGTATGTTGTCATAAACAGTATGAAGTTACTGACTCCGACTGTTGCTTTCATGGCACTATTTATGATCTGTGACTAAAAAGAACTGAAATAAAGGTGAAACACTCTCAATAAAAAATGAAATCTTCTCACAAAATAGGATGACTCACATCTTTCTTTTTCCTTTCCACCTTCCAGATCAGAGTCGATCTGAGTTAGATTTGAGTGAGTCATTTACAGAAGACTTAGAGGATACTGTAAGCATAAGAAGCAAGTCTGTCCCTGGGGCTTTAGACAAGGTAAGTTGGATGTGGAAGAAAATATAATGATGAGGAGGAAATAAGGGCATAATCTTGCTGCAAATGGTTACACTTTTAGGTGATGATGAGTTGAGAGTAAAGAGAGGATATACAATCATCTCTTCCTGTTAGTCTTCACAGTCAACACATAAACACAGAAAGAATAACTTAGAAAACATAATGGTTAATCATGTTAATGAGTGAAGGTTATTGCTAAGAAAACACATGTTGGGGATTTCAGTTTCTGGCTTATCACTTAATCTAAACCTGGGAAATAAGGGATCCTAGCATTTTCCTAAGCCAAATATTATTAGACATATCTGATTACATATTTACATGAACATTGCTATATCTCAAGTTACCACCAATAAATTCACTTCTAAACTAAGACAAAATTATGTGAAAATTAATGTTTCAGTGAACTCATTTCTAGAATGAGAAGGTTAAATTAGATCATTGTAAAGGTTATTTCCCAGTCTAATATTCTAATATTCAGATTTCTGTAATTGCTATAATAAAATTTGGACTCCTTGGAAGAAATAGAACACAAATGTAAAATGGTATTGATAGTTTTTCCAAAGCAAACTAGGAAATTTAGAGTTATAAAATGAAATAACATTTTCTGTAGTACAAAAAACTGGGAAAATACTTTAAAATCTACCTCCAAAAGAGAGGTAGGCAGTGAGATCAAATTATTTCAAAGCTTACTCACGTTCAACCTTTAGAGAATTACTAATTCCAACATTATTAAACTATTAAACTATTCCTGATCTTAGAAAACCATTAAAATCTTTACATTCATTATATGCAGCCAGTATAATCTTGACACTCAGACTAGCTTAAAAACTAGTTTAAAAACTCAGACTAGTCTTGACACTCAGACTAGTTTAAAAAATAAAACTACAAGTCAAACTAGTTTATGAATATATATGCAAAACTTTAAATATAGTATCAATTAAAATCTAGCAGTGAATAAAAATAGCAATAAGTAAGTTTTATGCTAAGTATGGGTGGAAGAATGAATCTATATATTTGTCAGCATAATTTATATCAATATACTAAAGAAGAAAATGACATGATTCTGTATGTAGAAGATATTAAAGGATCTACAAAAATATGACTAGAACTGATAAGTTCAGCAAGGTTGCAGGAGATAAGATCAATACACAAAAATCAACTGTATTTATATATACTAGCAATAATCAATTGGAAAATGAAATTAAGAATATAAGTCCATTCATAATAGCATGAAAAATAATTTTCAAAAGTAAGAAATAAATTCATTTTTAAAAGTTAAGACATGTGCATTGAAATTAACAAAAATATTTCTGAATTAAAGGAGACCTAAATTAGTAGAAACATATTCTGTGTTAATGGATTAGAAGATTCAATATTTTTACGATGGAAATTCTCTCCAAATAAATTTATAGACAATGCAAACCCATCAAAATACAAGCAGGATAATTTTGTAGAAATAGAAAATATGATTCTACCATTTATATGAAAATATATGGGACCCAGAATAACTAAATCAATTTTAAAGAGCAAAGTTGGAAGATTTATACTACTAGATTTAAAAACTTACCCTACAGTTATAGTTATCAGTACAACACAGTATTAACATAAGTATTGGCAATCAATGGAATAGAATTGAGATTTCAGGAAAAAAAAAAAACTTTATGGCCAATTGATTTTTGGTACTTCAGTGGGGGAAAGAATAACCTTTTCGACAAATCATACTGGGACAACTGGATATCCAAATACCACAAAACATAAAAGAACTTTGACTCTTAACATATACCATACAGAAACTAAGTAACGCAAAATGGATTATAAACCTAAATGTAAGAAGTGAAACCATAAAATTCTAAAAGAAAACCTAGGAGAAAATCTCCATGACTTTGAGTTAGGCAAGTAATTCTTAGATATGGCACCAAAAGCATGATGCATGTGTTCAAGAAAAAAAAAACTGATAAATTGAATTTCATCAAAATGAAAAATGTTTACACTTCAAAAGGCACCATTACAGACATGAAAAGTCAAGCCACAGACTGGAAACATATTTTCAAATTATATATTTGTTAAAGGACTTGTATCTAGAATATATTTCTTAAAACCCTTACATTCAATATCAAAAAGACAAATAATCATATTAGATAATGGGGAAAATATTTGGATAGACATTTAATCAAAGAAGATTTTCAAATGCCTAATAGCCGCATTAAAATATGTTCAGCATCATTAGTTATCAGAGAAACAAAAATTAAAATCGCAATGAGATACCACTTCTCACCCCCTTGAATGGGTGTGATTAAAAAGACATAATAATAAGTGTCAATGAGGATGCAGAGAAATTGGAACCCCCCTACGTTGCTAGTGGTAATGCAAAATGCTACCTACAGCCATTCCGTAAAAGAGTTTCGCAATTTCTTTAAAAGTTAAACATAAATTTACTACATGACATAGTAATTCTGATCCTAGGTATCTACCCAAGAGAAATGAAAACATATGTCCACATAAAGACTTACACACGAGTGGTTATAGCAGCGTTATTCGTAATAACCAAAAAGTGAAAATAATAATGCCTGGTGAACAGATGGAATACAATGATATATTATTCAGAAGTAAAAAGAAATGAAGTACTGACACATACTACAACATGGATGAACCTTGAAAGTATTATGCTAAGTGAAAGAAACCAGGTGAAACTATATATCATATAATTATATTTATATGAAATGTCAATTAAAGGAAAATTGATAGGGAGATTAAAGCAGTGTAATGGTTGCCAGGGACTGAAGAAGTAGGGACTGACTGCAAACAGGCATGGGGTAACTTATTGGATTGACGATATACTAAAACTGGATTATGTTGATGTTTGCTCAACTCTAAATTTGCTAAAAATCACTGAATTGCATACATACAATAGGTAAATTTTATGGTATGTAAGTCATACCTCAATAAAGTTGTGGGAGAAAAAATAAGCAGCAAGGAAAATAGCTGGAAAAGTGATCATTGTTAAAACTGGGTAATCAGTTATAAGGGTTCATTATGCTATTCTTTCTATTTTGTGAACGTTTGAATGTTTTAATATCCACTTTTAAAAAGAAAGTAAAGAAATACGAAGACTGGTACTTTATGTGATGATCACTGGGTAATTGTATACCGAGAAAGAGCAAAACATAAAAATATAGAAAAGGGACAATTTGAAAAAATAATAGGGATGCATTTTTTTCAGAATTAAAGAGCTTATTAGTTTTGCCAGCTTTTTGCTGAAGTTTTTAGGGTGTTCTATATATAAAATCATGTCATCTGCAAACAGACAATTTTACTTCTTCCTTTCCAATTTAGATGCCTTTTATTTCTTTTCCCTGTTTGATTGCTCTAGCTAGGACATCCAGCACTATATGGAGTAGAGTTGGTAAGAGTGGGCATACTGTATTTTTTCTGATCTTAGAGGAAATGTTTTTAGCTTTTCAACGTTGGGTATAATGCTAGCTAAGAGCTTGCCCTGTATGATTTTATGTTGAGGTAAATTTTTTCTTTATCTAATTTGTTGAGTTTTTAGTACGAAGAGATGTTGATTTTGTCAAGTGCCTTTTCTGCATCTATTGAGATGATCATATGGGATTTATCCTTCATTCTGTTAATGCAGTTTATCACAACTATTGATTTGTTTATGTTAAGCCATCATTGCATTCCAAGGATAAATCCCACTTATTAGTCAGGTTGAATGAGCTTCTTCATGTGCTGCTGAATTCAGTTTGCTAACATTTTGATGAGGACTTTTGCATCTGTGGTTTATCAGGGATATTGGCCTGCAATTGTCCCCCTTTTTTTTTTTTTTTTTTTGTAGTATCCTTGTCTGACTTTGCTATCAGGGTAGTGCTGGTTTCATAAAATTAGTTTGGAAGTGTTCCCTCCTCTTCAATTTTTGGAAGAATTTGACAGGAATTGGCATTAATTCTTCCTCAAATGTTCAAAAAATTCAGAAGAATTCATCCATGAAGCCAGCCCTTTCTTACAAGATGCTATTCTACAGGATATTCCAACTCATCTTGTGGGATCATCAGTGAGAAAAAGGCAACTACAATAAGTTCTCATTTAACGTCATCAACAGATTCTTGGAAACTTCCACTTTCAGCAAAACAACTTATAATAAAACCTTTTTTCCCCTCATCAATGTTTTAATGAAATGACATTATTTGAGGACCTGCTGCACATCCTTTCACTTAAAGTTGCAGTTTTCAAGAACCTATGGATGACGTTAAGTGACAACTTACCATAAACCAACATAAAAATAAGCAATTTTTGAACAAGTATTTCACAAAACAGGAAATCCAGTTGGCCGACTATCACAAAATAGTATTCAACTTAGTAAAAGAGAAATGGAAATTAAAATCATGAAGACTGTAAACATCTACTGCATTGGCAAAAATGAAAAAAATCTAACAATACCATCTGTTTGCAGGCAAGGATGTGGAGCAACAGGAACTCTCATACGCTACTGATTAGACTGTAAATTGATATAACTACTTCTGAAAATTTGACATTATCTTTAAAATGATGTAGATAAGCATGTGGAGATATGCTCACCCCATGACTTGACAATTCCTCTCACTGGTATATATTCAAGTGTGTGAATATATATACTGTGTTGTGTGTATACTGTGGTGTGTGTATATGCACCAGGATACATATTCACAGAATATACATATCAGTGTTGGTCATGATAGAAAAAAATCTGAAAATAACCCAAATATTCAGCAACAAGAGAATGGATAAAGTTTTGGATATCATACAATGGAATATTAAATGACAATGAAAATGAATGGGCTACAAAAATATGCCACAATTTTGATGAATTTTAAGGCAATATTAAGCAAAAAAAGCGAAATGCAAAGGAATGTGTAGCATTTAAATGCATTTACACGAAATTCAAAAACAGGCAAAACAAAATCTTTTTGTTTCAGAGTATATGCTTATGCAGTTAAACTATAAATAAAAGCAAGGATGTGGTTAACCGTAAGAGTTAAAATACTAATTATTCCCTGGGGGAGAAGGGGCTTGTGATATGGACAGGATACACAGGGAGCTTCTGCTTGATCATTTGATGTTGTTATTATACTATACATCTACATTTTATGTACTTTTTAATATGCTGGATCTTATAATAAACACTTTTTTAAAGCAAGCCCAGAAGTATACATCATAATCCTGATTTGTAAAACAACAGTTAAAAAAATTCCCATGAATGTATACTTAGATTTGTGTGTGTATGTTTTTATATGATTTTTCACGTAAACAAGGAGAAAGACATGGAATGTAATATGTGCAGCAGGATGCCAAATATTAATTTTGCCTGGTGTGAAAGGAGGGGAAGGAGGAGAGGAGAAGCAAAAAAAAAGTGCCCATAATAAAAAGCAGTATGCATGATATAATCTATCTATGTGTATATGTGTATGTGTGTATATATATATGTGATCATATAATAAAAAATATTGGAATTTGATCATTAATATGTTAATGAGAGACCTAAGTTTTTAATTTCCATTTATTTATATTGCTTGAAGTGTTTTTACTAGGAAAATATATCACTTAAATAACTAGGCAAAAAAAAAAAAAAAGCCACTTTATCATGAAGGAGAAAAAGAAACGGGAAAGGAAAAGTAGAATCTGGGATTTGAGATGAGAGTCCAATATCTAGTTCATCCTAGTGGAGAGATTTTTGAGATATACTTTACCACCACCTTGGCAGTGTGTGTGTGTGTGTGTGTGCGCACATGCACACAATTTTGTTTTTTTAATTTTAAAGTAACGTAAGTACATTGCCCAACATGAATCACCTTAGAGGTAGGAATTGAACCCAGGTCTGTATGATTCCAAATTTCATGTTCTTTCCATAAAGTAAGCACCATTAGAAAGGAGATCCCACTCTCCACCCACTATCCCTGCCCACTTCTCTGATGGTATAATTCAGATTGACTGAAAAGAAAAAGAGAAAAACCTAGGAACGGAGGGATTTCTAGATATTTTTATCTGATTCTCAAATATTTATGAAAGAAAGTGGTTTTTCAAGTGAAACGACATTCTAGAAAAACAAATAAACCAACCCACTGATTTTTCCCTTTCTTTTTTAGGACTCCTTGGAAGAGTCTGAAGAAAGCATTGATGCCTTAGTGTCCTCGCAGTTATCTACAAACACCCACAGTCTGGCAAGTGGCCTGTCGACTGTAAGCAGTTCACTAGGACATGCGGAAAGTTTCTCTTCTCTCTTTTTGATTTTCTGTGCATTTCCAAAGGAGATATAAATGTTCTTAGAACAATATGTGATAATGAGTTAAAAGTCATTGTAATATCCTGCTTGCCCTTTGCCCACAGAGTACCTTTCAGTCTAATTTGGTATGAGTTTTTTCTCAGGCTCCTGATTTCTTCCTTCTTCCACAGTCCTCACCCAAGTTTTAAAATCTCCTCACTCCCTAGTTCAGACTCAGTCAGCTCAAGCCTATAAATTGTTTTTCAAGTATCTGCTGACACATTTCCCTGACACCATTCTCTAAACTCCCCAACTGTCCTCCAGACTGTTGCCAGTCATTTTCCTAAAACACATGCCCAGTCAGGTCTGTCCACTGCTCAAAACCCGTCAATAGCTTCCCACTGCCTACAAAATAAAGTCCTTTCTTATGTTAGTGTTCAAGGCCTTTTCTGAGAGGAAGGCCCTGTGTCCTTGTATCTAACTGTGTGTCTGTAAGTCTTTTTCTTGGCCTCTCTGATTTCTGTTGCTCTGACGCTCTTTTTCTTTTGATCTTTGGATGACTTCTCTAAAGAATTCTCAAGCAGGTTCTGACAGGAAGTGGACCTACCTAAATGTGCCTGATGCTGACTCAGACACTGTGAGTTTTCAACCTTTCCTTTTTGTTCTTTCCAACCATACTTCACAAATTTCATGGCCTGGGAACTATGATTAAGCAATTTGTCCTGTATTTATCTTTTTCGGACTTATATACAATTAACCAGAGGTTAGCTTTCAAAAGATTGATGAGGTTATCAGAACCCAAGTATTCCAATTCATTAAACATTGGAATCCAAACACCACTCAAAGACACATGGTCTAAAATGATGTATTGTCAACAAAACCTTTGAAGTAAACATCTATTTTAAATCACAGCCTTAGCTTGGTTAAGAGCATATAGTTTAGTTAGTAGTAAAATTGCCATAGCTGTCTTAATTTCTCACAAGCCTCTGTATTTGTGGGCTCCTAAATTTCCTTCTATCCATAGGGGCCCTCTGCTTACCGAGGATTTTCTTTGAAAATGTGGCTACAGAGATGTGGTATAGACACAAATCAGTGATATAGGGAGGTAATCAGGTATGGTGGGGTAGTCCTCAGACTAGAAACCTGGAGATCTTGCTTTATTTCTTGGCCCTACCAACAATTTTTGTGAGCCAGAATTTTCTCATTTGTAACATGAGGAGGTTGGGGCTTATTCTTGAAACCTTTGCTACTCAAATCTCCATGGACCAGCCCATTGCATCACTTGGAACAGATACCCCAAAACTTTCTCAGTTCAAAAAGCCCCTAGTGTCTCAGTAATTCTTTCCTGGCACTCCTACACTAAAAGTAGCACCTGACTAGTCCATTTATTAAGTAGTTAGACCCAAGCAATTTAATAAGCACTGTATTCTAACAACTAACTAGCCATTTGAAAAAAATGCTACAAGTAAATGGAAAGAAAAATAGTATTTTTATTTCATCCTTAAATAGTACCTATTACTTACCACTAATAGGATATGTGTGCCTATTGAGCACTACACAGTTACCAAATCTTGGAATCTGATTGGACATCACTACTTTCATTTCCCATTTCATATTCATTTTTATGCAATACTTGCTTTTTGTTGCAGCAACTGCCGAAAACTCAGCTTCAAACAACTGGGAGTTCATTGAAAAGAATAAAGTGTGTTTTAATGTTGACACTGTGAATTACTAGTTAGTAGCTTACATGGTGTCTGATAGGAGTTTTTGTGTTTCCCTTGAGAATTTAAAATCTTTCTGTGATTCCCCTGTGAGTTTGCTGTGGTGCTCTGTGGTACCTCGATACACAGTTTGGGAACTGCAGGCCTAAGAGTTTGTTAGAACAGCCAAATCTCAGACCTCACCACAGACTGAAGAGATAAGCATTTTCAGTTTAAAAAGGTATCTGGGTGATTTCTATGCAATTAAAGTTTGAAAAGCACTGCTCAAAGCCACCTGCTAAACATGAAAATTCTGTTGCTTTGTTTTAGGAATAAGAAAGACAGATTAGGTCACTCACTGACTTTTTTTAAGCTGTAATTTCCAAATAATTATGGAATTATTGGTCTGCTCTTGCCCGTGAAGAAGCTTAGAAGACATGTGACCATATCACCCACATCCTGTTCTTTGGTCAGTCTCTACTCCCAGAAATTGGTGGAACATAATGGCTTTTACCAAAAGCAAAGTACAAAAAAGAGGACAGTCTAAGGTCCCTGTGTACTTACTGTAGTCTTGACTTCCCAGTGGTTCACAGAAAAGTGGTTTTGAAACTATTGGGTCAGCCATGAAATACCTCCAGGTGGTCTTTTGTGACAGTTACTAAGATACACAGTTTTCACTTCTAGTGCCAAAGCACAATTTTATTACATTTACAGTAGTCACCTTTATCCACAAATGATACATTCCACCCACCCCAGTGGATGCCTGAAACCTCGCATAGTACCAAACCCTAGCCAAGAAGCACCAAGGTCACATCTTCACTTAAAGAAAGCACTTTTGGCTTCTCTTTGACGTATATAAATTACTACCATCATTACTCTTACACTTTGGAGTCATTATTAAGTAAAATAAGAATGAGTTGAACACAAGCTCTGTGATAGCGGGACAGTCAATCTGATAACTGAGACAGCTAAGTGACTAATGGGCAAGTATCATCTACAGTGTGGCTCCAACTGGGCAAAGAGAGGCTTCACATCCAGGGTGGGAGGCAGCAGTATGATGTGAGAGTTCATCATGCTGCTTGTGAACCCTGAAAATCTGAGGCAGGTCTCAGTTAATTTAGAAAGTTTATTTTGCCAAGGTTGAGGACCAGCACCCCGACACAGCCTCAGGAGGTCCTGACAACATGTGCCCAAGGTGTTCAGAGCACAGTTTGGTTTTATACATTTTAGGGAGACATAAGACATCAATCAACATATGTAAGATGAACACTGGTTGGGTCCGGAAAGGCGTGACAACTCCAAGTGGGGAGGGGACTTCCAGATCATAGGTAGATAAGAGACAAATGGTTGCATTATTTTGAGTTTCTTATTAGCCTTTCCAAAGGAGGCACTTAGATATGCATTTATCTCAGTGAGCAGAGGGGTGACTTTGAATAGTATGGGAGGCAGGTTTGCTCTAAGCAGTTCCCAGCTTGACTTTTTCCTTTAGCTTGGTGATTTTGGGTGCCCAGGATATTTTCCTTTCACATATTCAAAACAGCATACAATTTAAAACTTATGAATTGTTTGTTTCTGGAGTTTTCCATTTAATATTTTTGAACCGCAGTTGACCATGGGTAGCTGAAACTACGGAAAGTGAAACTGTGGGTAAGGGGGACTACTATAAATTAAAAGCTGTCTCATGTCATTAGTGTCTGGTCGAAAGCCTCATTGATTCTGGTAGATTTGGACTTTTTTAAAAAACTTTTTTCCTGATTGGTTGGTGTGTGATTTTATTGTGTAGTGGTATATTTTGTGGGCTGCCACTTTATACAGATTTACAAAGCCATGGTCTTATAGTACTCATGTAATCACACAGCTAGCTACTCAGTTGAGGGAAATCACGGAAGCTGTGCGTATGTGATGTTCTTCTGGCATGTCCTTGTTAAAGCTGCAGTTATGGCTCCCCAGAGACTGATGGGATGCTCCATGTAGGTGTCAAAGAAAGCAGTATGTGGCTCCTGGTAGCATAGAATATGAGATAAGCTATTCTTTGTCCCAATCAATGTATTCTACACCTTGTAGTAGATTGAACTTGAGTCTACCAGTGAAAATGGAGAAAGCTGCAGGGATGGAAGAGAAGTGAGATTTGAAATGCCTCAATTACCATTACTTCTACTAATGTATTCATTAGTAGAAGTGAGTAAGCAAAGGGTATTCTCTAACCCAAGAAGGAAATGCTTCCCCTCTAAGCAAGTTTTCTGCCTTTTCTCCTGAGGGTACTAGCTCTGTTGTCTTTTCTCCAGCTGGGATTTTATATAATACCAGCCAAACAAGTGACTCTTGTTTTCTTTCCTCACCCTAGACTTCCATGCTCATTATAAAGAACAGGAACTATAATTGAATGAAGTCGGTTGATTCTGTGAAAGAGATCATTAGAATGACACTAGATGCCTTCTTCCATCTTATTTATTTCAGACCAGTCTTAACAGCATGATGAGTGTTTACAGTGAAACTGGAGACTATGGCAACGTGAAAGTCAGTGGTGAAATCCTTCTCCATATCAGCTACTGCTACAAAACTGGTGGGCTCTACATTTTCATCAAGAATTGCAGAAATCTGGCCATAGGAGATGAAAAGAAACAGAGGACAGATGCGTAAGCACATAGCTTGTTCCCCAGACTATTTCAATCACTGCCTTTTTTGTCTGTATGTGTGTTTCCTTTTCAAAAGAGTCTTAGCATTCTTCTTGATTCAGTCTTCTCAGAGAGTTGATTGTCACGTTCCTCCTATACCACACTTCCAAATATTCTCTGAAGCACATGTATGCTGGTTGTGTCCTTGATTAACTGATTTTTAAAACATAATTCCGGATTGACATATTTGAAATTTACACAGAGGCAGCTCTTTGAAGTAGAATGCTGACATGTTGGCACACCCAGGATATACAAAAGCATCTTGTCAATTTTTGTTCTGGGAAATCCTCCAGAGAAAATTACCAAGCTGTTACCCAATTAAACAACTCAAAAAGGCAATTATGAGGCTCTCAGGATTCTAGAGATCAGCCCGGGAGGGCAGGTATGGACCATAGCACATTGGAGAGAAGCTAAGGGGTCCTCAAGACCACTGCCAGGTTCAGTGATTCATTAGGAGGACTCAGGACTTTGCACGCAGTTATAATCAGCAAAGAGGCACATGGGGCAAAGTCCAGGGGAGATCAGGCTCAAGCTTTGCAAGGGTCCTTTCCCAGTGGAGTCACATAGGATGCATTTAATTCCTCTGGCGATGAGTTCTGACAACACTTGTGAAATGTTTTCTACCAAGGAAGCTTGCTGGAAATTTAGCTGGTCACATACCAATTTCCAGTCTCTCAGAAGGAAAGAACCTGTTCAGCATAAGCCATTTTCTTTGTACAAACAATTTAGGAACAACAAGCCACTTTTATCCATTCTGGGAATGGTGGGAATCCTCCTGAAATCCAAGTTGCCAGGTGCCACCCAAGGACCAAATTTGCAAGCAGGCATTTAGAAGAATGATATTCTCAGGCCCACTATGTTAACCCTTTTCTGCACAGTAGATGACCTAGGTCCAATAAATAACTCAGTGAACCTGGTTCCAAATACCCTGAGATAGACAAATGAGTGGATTCTGACTACAAATTGGTCCACCTGCCTCCTCAACTAAATTTCCAAAGGCTACAGGACCCATGTAATTATTTTGACTAGCTTGGAAAGGGGTGTTCTAAAACTCAACAGATATTCTGTAGAACTCTGGTAGCATCTTACACATTTCAACCTCGTACACATCTTGTACATTTCTGAGTCTACTGTGATACCCTGCTTCAAGAGGTTCTTGAGATAGCTCAAGCTAACGTGTTGGGTAGAATTGCTATCACTACTTCAGGTTGCCGTTGTTTATTTTGTCTTTTTCACTATTTTCTTTCACTCACCCATTACCATTGACCCCACTTTGTGACATCAGAAGGCAAGACTAGGAATAGAGAAGCATCTAATCCCAGAAAAGTTTGTGAGACCGTTAACATTAATAATGTACTACATTTATTGAGTAGTACAATATGGTAGCTCCTTGGATGTGTCAACTAATTTAATCCTCACAAGGCCATCAGTTAGACACTGTTATTTTCCCAGTTTTACAGATGAAGAAACTGAGGCACAGAGTGGTTATTTAGTAAATTCTTGAGGTCACCAAAACCTCTGAGGCATGGAGTGATTCAAAACCAGGTGGCTTGACTCCAGAACCCACACTCTTTTATCATTATATTTTACCACTTCTCTCTTATGGAAGGCCCAGGGTTCTCATTTTAAGGTATCCTCTTATATAGACAAAATTCTCTTTGGTATTTCCTCTCATGCACACTGGCCCTTTGCCCCTTTTATTCACAGTGAAGTCTTTGAACATTTCTTGCAAACAGATGTTTCACAATAATTACATTTATATTTTCTTACCTATAGTTATGTCAAGTCATACCTTCTTCCTGACAAGTCCCGGAACAATAAGCGTAAGACCAAAATCAGAACAGGCACCAATCCAGAATTCAATGAAACACTAAAGGTAATTAAGTATGGTCTCATAGTAGCTCATGTGATACTGTTTACAACTTCAATGGTTTAGAAGTAACTACAGAGAATATTTTATTTGCATGTCAAGGCTTGTATATGTTTTAGAAAATTAGAATTTGAATAAATTAACATAATACCCTTGACTTTTCTAACATCTTTTGAGGAAACGAAAACACTCTTATTCTGTTTATGTCTCTGCTGCTACTGAATTTGAACCTTGAATAGAGATGATCCAGTCAAACTGCATCTGTGCTGATGCATCTTGCCAAAAAAATCGGTTTTACCCTTGGGCAAACAGTGCTTTTTCTGACTTCCTTAAAAGAAGTTTGTCACAGTTTTGACACTACTTAACAGTCATTTTGCACACATTCATTATTCTGCTAACATAGCATAGATCTATACTGTTTGTTGCTAGGATTTCAGAATTTGACTAAATATAAGTATGTGGTTAATGAATAGTTGAAATGAAGAGCCAGATTTGAGAAATCTCAACAAAAGTGGCCTAGATAAAATATAGCCCAATCCAACTCAATGATCCAGAAAATTGGAATCTCTTTCCAATGAGCTTTCACATAATTAACCCCTTCTCTTGCTATGGACCAATCTGGCCTGGTAAGAAACATCCAGGGAGAATGGAATGAAGAAGTTATTGCCAATTCTATGGAAATTTATGGGCTTGTGCCCAAGAATGATGGAGTCAGAGTCCATTTTAGGAGGAAATTGGTAAGGGCAGAAAGCCATGAGCCTGCATGTGTCAGTGGGAGCATGTGTGGAAGCAGGAGCTAATATTAAGGCAAAACAAACTGAAAAATGAATAAATACAGGCAGAGGGTATATTCAATGGCCATAACAGGATTGAAAAGATGAGCCCAAATACAGGGAGAGGGTAAATTTAGGAAGCAGGGAGCCAAGGTTAATTATGACAATAACAGCAAGAACAAGAATAGATACTAATCCAAGATCAGGAGTCAGTCAGTCTGAAGTGTGTCCCAGATGGTGGTTGCATAGAACAAGCAGAAGGTTGGAGGGTGTGTGAGCATGTGGCCCTGGATAGTGTTGTTACCAAAAAAAAAAAATGCTAGCCTAGCAACATCTTCTTTCTGTTTAATATACATGTACACCTTTTCACCTCTGCACTTAGGCTGGACTCTATAAAATTTGGTGTTTGTGAGTTTCTCGTTGTCAATTCTTTTCTGGATTTGGGGATTCTCATATGAATAAAATAAGAAAGAAGTTGGAGAATTTATATATTACACCTTGAGTTTACAAAGTAGGTGTGAAAAAATAATTAAGGAAAATGAAAAACCAATAAAACTGGAAAGAGGATAAGCTTCATCACCTAATACTTTGTATACAGTATCTGGAGTTTACCTCTACCTCAAATACTACCTCAAATATCTTCCAATGCTAAGTCTGGCACAAAATGAGTTTATGGCATAGAACTTCAATTGTAGCAGAAACAAAGAAAAACAAAGAGTTTTCTTTGGGTTTGTTTTGTTCATATTACTGATGTATATGATCTGAAAGATGTTGGAAGTAAATTTCAACCTGTTGTGGAATTGGATAGAGCTCTCCTTGTGGAATGTAATGTTGTAAATGTTTGCAGTACACCATCAGCCATACCCAGCTGGAAACAAGAACGCTGCAGCTGTCAGTCTGGCACTATGATCGATTTGGACGTAATAGCTTCCTTGGGGAAGTAGAGATTCCTTTTGACTCGTGGAACTTTGAAAATCCAACTGATGAGTGGTTTGTGCTTCAACCCAAGGTAGGAAATGCTCTTAGATTAGTCAGTTATGCAATGATGCAAGTTATGAACGAAATTGATGTCATAGGCCTAAAGAACTCAAAGACTTTCAAATTTCAAGTGATAATCTGCAAAAAATTTGTACAGCAAATTTTGGAATAATATTATAAAAATGTTGTAAATCCACCACTTTGGAAATTCTTTGTCAATATAGGTCTTCTGTATAATGAAAGCCACATAACCATATATATTTTTTGCTAAAAACTTGTATTATTTGACAGTCTCATTGGATAACCGAAAGCAACACATTATATGATCTTATTAGAGAGTCTTCATTTTCACATAGGCAAAACCAAATTCATACGCATGAACAATCTCAAAACATGACCTTTATTTCTCATTCTCCACAATTCAGACCATAAGCAGGAGTGATCTTGCCTTTGCTTATACAAGGGAATAACCAGTAGCTAAAGTATCTGATTTTCTTATGTTCCTACTTTTGGGATTCATGACCCAGGCCTTGAGTTACATTCAGAAAAAAAATCTTAGAGCTGATAATTAAATGCCAATATTGTATAGCATGTTCTAATCTAGACCAACAGTGCCTTGGATTCACTTTAAGTGACTGGAGTCTCTATGCATTTACAGTACCTTTTAAGCCAAAATGGAGGTGAGTAAAGGTCACATTTATGCAGTCAAAGATTATTCTTTATATACAGAAAGGCAAAAACACATTATGATGAAGACAGTGGACTCAAATCAAACTTACTTGGTTCAATCCTGGCTTCATGACTGCCCATGTGACCTTGGGCAAATTATTTAACATTTTATGCCTTAGTGTCCTCAGTTGTAATATAATCATTGGATGTAGCTTATAGGTCTGTGGTGAGGCTTGAATAAACATTGTATACATGGCTGTCAGCATTTTATCTGGAACATTGTAAGCTCTCAGTAAATGTTAAATGGTATACACATGACTTGGGAGTCCTTGTATTGCAATTGACAGAAACTCCAGCTCATACTGCTCAAAAAATAAAGGGAGATTATTGGCCAGCAGTGATTAGGCATGGCTTGATCCAGATGTTCAAATCTTATCAAGGTCTTGGAATTTCTTGGTCTCTCTTCTTAACTTCATTGGCTTCATTTTCAGATTCCATGCAGTGTTGTCCTCCCCGACTAGCTCCAAGCATGCCTCTCTAATGACTACAGTGGCTGAAAGCCTTTCATCTTTGCACCACACTGTTCAGAAGAGGAGAGAGTTCCTCCTCCTCCAACAGCCAAATCAATGCATTGGGTCTGGTTCTCCTAATTGTAATTCTATCATTTGTCTCTTCTAAGCTAATGACTGTGGCCAGGGAGGTAAGATGCATTAGGTGGCTTAAGACAATCAGAATATACCCTGGTTCTAAAGGAGGGAACAATAGCATCCTGCCAGTCAATTTCCTGGAAATAGTTGAAGGACTTTGCTGGAAGGATATGTAAGCTCTCCTAGATCTCTCCCAGGCATCCTTTGTGCTTAGAAATCAGCATTTTCCACAGTAATCACTTCCACATTGTCAATGAGTGGTTCACAGCCTATCATAAGAGGGAAGCATCTCTGAGTGTTTCTGAGCTTACTGAAGGTAAAAAAGTTCGGATTGCATTCACTGTGGAATACCATGGGTCCTCTGCCAGATCCTCTTAGGTTCCTAACCATGTCTGTTAGGAGGTTCGCCGCAACAGCCTCCACCTGAGAGCATGCCTTTGTGCCTGTCCTCCGCCTTTTTCAGAAGACATGATATCTAAGCACGTCTGAGTCTTCAGCTTTTTTTCTATACAGAACAGAGGAAGCTGGGCAGAGGAAGATGGCAGAGGTTAGAAGCTTCCTCTGTTCTGTATAGAAATGAAAACGCGGAGGACAGGCACAAAGGCATGCTCTATATGCTGCCTTGTGCTTCATTAGTGGCTCATCCTCAGGCTGAGCTGGGCTCTGTGTGGTTGGTTATCAGCCAGCTATGTAAAGTGGCACTTCAGTTTCAGTTTCCTGCCTCGGTCATTTCAATGCAATTGTCACTCCAGCAGCTGCAGATGTAGTATGAGCAGCCTTGGAGACTTGACGTTTCTTGTAGATTATGCAGTCGAGAAGGTGAAACGTGAGTTATAGGGACTGATTTCCCTAGTAATAGGGGATCAGAATTAATAGTCCTTAATAATTCAGAAGTACTGACATACTTCTGCACTAGGAGTGCCAGAAAGGCATGGTGCCTTATTGCTTATTGACTCTGTTAGTGAAGTTTCCTCAATATCTATCTTTGTATGGGCTAGGTCCTACAGTGCTAAGCCAGTGAGGAGGCTGGTGCAGAGAAAGAACTCAAGATGCCAAACATACTGTAGTTTCACAGTATAACTTCCATTTTACTTCATGGCATGGGGTTATTTATTAGCTATAAATCATTATCTTTCTGAAAGGCATGTCAGGTAGTTAGACAAGAAGGTTTTATCGGTATGAATTGCCTTTCAAGCCTTCCCAGAGTGTGCTATTATAAACCAAGGACATCTGAAAATCAACAGCAAGCTTACGTGGTTTTCCAAGGAAACATTCTCTTATTCTGCCTTCAGGCAGAGAGTAAATGTATGTTCCTTCGGAATTATACCTAGATTAAAGGCTCTCTCTCTTTTTTGGCAGACTTTTGTCTGTAATTCCTTACTCCATGTTACACCTGTAAATGCACTGGGAGTCTCTTCCTTACTCCGACGGAAAGTGGACCTCTCTTTTTTTTAGAAAGCAGAAGGTGGTGGGTGTCATCTGCTTATTTCACATCCCTGCTCAGATAGTCTCAGTGGTTCCCTACTGCTTTTGGATATGGCTTGAATAAATACTAACCCTCACCCTGGCACTCAGTGTTCTGTTGAATGGCCCAGCCTACTGTAGCAGCAAAAGATGTTAGTTCTCTACCCATACCCATTTTCTTGCAAACAGGGCTCCCCATTGCTTTCACTCCCACCAACCAACCCCTGCCAATCATTGTAGGAGGAGAACCCTCAGGCTGCTAGAGAGGGCTTGGTTTGCAGGCCAGAAAAGCCAACATAGCCTGGGTATTTAAGTCTCCTGGGGGTGAGCAGAGTCTTGATCAATGACTGGTGGATTAAGGAGCATCAATACTCCCACGTTCTTGCATCTGATTAGAACAGCTCTGAAGCGTGATCTGTCACATCTCCAGAGTACCCCTATGGGACTTAACAAAAGTTACTCTCCATGGAACTTTGCCTGAAATCACATCCTTAAACCTCCTTCACTTTCACTCCCCCTTCCCCAGTACCCTTCCTAATAAAATACTGTAACTTAAATTAGTGCCTTAGCATCTTCTGGGAAACCCTGAGTTGACACCTTATTTCCATCCTCCTTGCTACTACCTCCCTGTACACACTCCCCTGATCACATGTGACTTTCTGTCAGTCCCTAAACATATTCTACACAAACCCCATCATATTTTGCTCATACTGCTTTCTCAACGTGGACTAACCTTCCCAATCCATCTTTATCTGTCATCGTGTCTCCCATCCTTCAAGGACCAGGCAAGAGCTACCTGTTTTTCCCAATCTGGATTAATCTCTCCCTTCCCATAATAGTTTCTTTTTACTTGTGTTGGAATAACTGTCACCATTTATCTTACATTGAACTTTCTGTATAGTAGAAACCCTTTTCCCCTAGAAATTACCACCAATAGTAGGTCAGTTAATAGACAACATCACAGAAATCACCCACATACAAACACACATACTCAATGCCTTTCTTTTATTTTTAATTATTTTGAATTAACACATAAAAATTGTGTATAGTTATCATGTAAAATGTGGTTTTTAAATATGCATATTGTTTGGACTAACGGAGGCCGGATGGTGCACTTCCGGGTTCTTCTTCACCACCAACTCTTCCCGTGTGTGCGAGAATGCAGCTGACGCCCGGGAAGGTGCAGATTAATCAGGCATGCACCAGGTGATGTCAATCCGAGGAGACCAAGATTTACCTGGTGGCACCTGCGGAGCAGCCCCCCTCCCCCGACATGCCCGTGCCCCGCCTATTGCCCTTCCACTCCTAGAAAAGTCGCTCCCAGCAGATGCGCCTGGGGCGGGCTTTCTCAGCCCCCACTCTTGTCGGGACTGTATTAGAAACTTCACCCCCCCCCCCGCCAGCTCCGGTCCCTGAAGCTAGATGACCAAAGAATAAATTTGCAGTTTTGCTCCTACACTTGCCTACTCGATGGTTCTTTTGTGCCCTCTGGGCTGGTCTTAGAAAAAACAAACCACATATATTATGGAATGGCTACATCAATCTAGTTAACATATACATTACTTCACATAGCATACTTTTTTGTGGTCAGAACACATAAAATTTACTCTCTTAGCAATTTTCAAGAATACAAAGCATTGTTATTATTAATAACTATGGTCACCATGTTGTAAAAGAGATTCCTCAAATTTATTTCTCCTATCTAGCTGACATTTTATTTTGTTTGGCCAACATCTCCCCCAGTTCTCCCCACCCCCAGCCCCTGATAACCACCACTCTACTCTCTGCTTCTATTAATTCAACTATTTTAGATTCCACTATTTTAGATTTATATCTATTTTAGATATAAGTGAGATCACGCAGTGTTCATCTTTCTGTGCCTGGCTTATTTTAATTAACATAATGTCCTCCAGATTTATCCACGTTGTTGCAAATGCAACTGACAAGATTTTATTTTTTAAGGCTGAATAGTATTTCATTGTGTATATATATCATATTTTCTTTATCACTTCATCCATTGATAGACAATTAGGTTGTTTCTATATGTTGGCTATTGTGAATCATGCTGCAATGAGCAGGAAAGTGCAGAGATCTCTTTAAGATACTTATTTCATTTTATTTGGCTATATACCCTGTAGTAGGATTGCTAGATCATATATACGGTGGTTCTATAACACTCACTGTATTTAGTCTTTTTGATAGTAGCCATTCTAACAGGTATAAGGTAATAGCTCATTGCGATTTTAATTTGCATTTCCCTGGTGATTAGCAGTGTTGAGCATTTTGTCATACACCTGTTGGCAATTTGTATGTCTTCTTTTGAGAGATATCTATTAAGATCCTTTGCCCATTATTTAATTGGATTATTTGTTTTCTTACTATTGAATTGCTTGAGTTCTTTATGTATTTTGGATATTAAATTATTTAACTTAAACTATATCAGATGTATGATTTGCAACTATTTTCTCTCATTCTGCAGATTGTCTCTTCACTCTGTCGATTGTTTTCTTTGCTGTGCAGAAGTTCAGTTTGAGGCAGTCCTATTTGCCTATTTTTGCTTTTGTTTCTTGTGCTTTAAGGGTCATATAAAAAAAATTTCCCAGACCTATGTTATGGAGCTTTTCCCCTATGTTTTTCCTAGTGGTTTTACAGTTTCAGGTCTCATGCATAAGTCTTTAATCCACTTTGAGTTGATTTTTGTATATGGTGTGAGATAAGGGTCCAATTTCAGTCTTCTGCATGTGGATGTTCAGTTGTCTCAACACTGTTTACTAAAGAGACTGTCCTTTCCCCATTGTGTATTTTTGGCACTTTTGTTGATAATCAATTGACCATCAATTTATTTCTGGATTCTCTATTCTGTTCCATTGGTGTTATGTATCTGTTCTTTTGCCAGTACCATGCTGTTTTGATTACTATAGCTTCCCAATGCATTTCTTAAACATTTATTTTTAACTTAAACCAAATAAATGTACATTCATTTGCAAGTCTTCTGATACAGAGACAATTAATTTTGTTTGAATTTCATTCAGTAAGTAAAATTCTGCCATATATTCCTTGCATAAATTATCCTCCTAATGCATCATCATCAGCAGATTCTAATTTGAGTTTTTCTCGAATGAAACAAGAACATAAGAATACATTCAAAGTAAATCAAATGCAAATTCTTCTCAAAAATTTATGATTTTTTCTAACCTTTCATAGATTCAAGCCCACATATAATCCAATAGCAACTTTGTTTTCAAATCTTTAGTTCTAAAGTATTCAACAGAATTGTTACAGTAGCAGCTGTCTTTTGCACTCATAAATTTATGTGACATTAAACTATATAATTACAATCACAAATATGCCTGGCCTAAAGAGTTTGGGGGACTAACTAAGGCAGCTGACTCTCAGTGTGCATACAATTCAACTGATGGGAGCAGATGCATGTTCTTTGCAGGAAAGATTCTGCTATTCACTAGGGATGAAGAACACTAATTAAACTGATGAGTCAGTTAACTAAGTGTGAATTAATAGATCCTGCTACTGCAAATATGTCTACTAGATAGACTGAAAACTCATTGAAAGCAGGGTCTGTCTCATGTGTCCCCACAGCACTTAGCAAAATGCCTTATAAAAATGTAAGCATTCCATATGTGTTGGTGGACTTGAATTGAATATGATTGGATTCTGCTAACTTTTTCTGAGTAATAGTTGGTTGGATAATTACAATGGTGTTATGCCAGGAGAGGGTGTTGCTTAGGAATTTCCTGACAAGGTATAAGTATCAAAAATACCCTAAGACATTAGACATGTGCAGGCTGCAATATGACTCTCCACTTTAATTTTTTATATGTGATTATAATGCTACAAGCTTCATCATTATTGTGTTCTCCTTTCATAAGACTTGAGGTCTATACTTATACGGGGTCAACAGTATATTTTAAGCTAAAAACCAATGGAACATTGGTAAATCCCAATAATGCATGTTTTTGATCTCTAGTAGTACACTGTATATTAGTATGTGATTCCTACACATATCACTTTTTCCTACCCGAAGATCTCACTCAAAAAGCAAACACAGCCTGCTCTGGTTAACTATTGCTGTATACCGAACTACCTTAAACCTTCGTGGCTTACAGCAAGAATGTATTCTCTCTCATGATTATGTGGGTTAACTAGGCTCATCTAGGTAGTTCTGACTTAGGGTTTTTCATGCCACTGCAGCCAGATGGTTGACTGAGGCTGATGTCATCGAAAATCTCAACTGTATTGATTGTTCGAATTGGCTCACTTCCATGTCTTACACATGATGTTGGCTGCTGGCTGGAAACTCAGCTAGGCCTGCCAGCTGGAGCACCTACATGCGGCTTGTCTCTGTGGCTTGGGCCTCTCTTAGCATGGGTTCCCAGAGGAAGCGTTCAGAAATACCCATTCCAAGAAAGAAAGTAGAAGCTGTCACTCTTAAGACCTGGACCCCAAAACTGGCACATTGTCACTTCTGCCATATTCTATAATACTAGTCAATACTAGTCAAAGCAATCACAGAGCCCACTCAGACCCAAGGAGAGGTCACAAATACCCCATCTCTCATTGATGACAGTACCAAAAAAGTGGTAACCATCTTTAATCTGTCATAACATCCATTATTATTTTCTACTTATGATATTCACCTAAATTAAAATTTACTGAGATTGTCAAAACAAAGAGAAGAGTCCATTTACAAGGAACTTGGTCTAAAATAATCAGATAAATATTAGATGGATAGTCTATTTTACCATATATTCTCATTTTTGCCCCGGGTAAGAAGGTTGAATAAAATATTTCAAGCATTTTTCCCACCCTTACTAGTAAGTTTTACTATCACCAGCAGGAAAGAAAAGGGAGAGTCAGGCAAGGATTCCTTTTCTTTTTAATAGTCTCAGTAATTTTTAATTTTTTTTTTACTATTTATTTGTTTATTTATGCCAAGTCTTGAACAGTCTCTGGCTTATGAGTCTCTAGCTATGAGTGGGCTAGGTTTCTGAACTCTCATTCTGCCCTCTCTGAGAGAGCAGTTCTCTGCTCTTGACTCAGAAGTCAGATCTCTAAAGGAAAACCTGGACAAAAGTTTCCTTTCCTGCTCTGCCTGTGAAAGAACTCAAAGTTCAGTTGACTCAATGGCAAGTGGGAGACCTATAGAGCAGAGGTTCTGGGTGCATGTGCACATTGATTTTCTTTAATTTGAACTTCATATTTTGAGATGATTGTAAATCTACATGCAGTTATAAGAAATAATACAGAGAGATCCCATGCACTCATTACTTGATTTTTCCCAATGGTAACCTATAGCAAAGCTGTACTATAATATCAAACCAGGTTTTGCTTAAATTTTTAAAGGCAGGGCCTCACTCTGGCATCCAGGCTGGAGTACAGTGTCAAAATCATAGCTCATTATAATCTCAAATTTCTGGGCTCAAGCTATCCTCCCACCTCAGCCTCCCAAGTAGCTGGGACTACAGGTGCATGACACCATGCTTAGCTACTTGGGGTCTCACTGTGTTGCCCAGGCTGGTCTCAAACTCCTGGGCTCAAGCGATCCTCCCACCTAGGCCTCCCAAAGTGCTGGGATTGCAGGCATGAGCCACTACACCCAGCCACAACCAAGATATTGACATTGATATGATCCACCAATTTTATTCAGAATTCCCAGTTTTGTACTCATTTGTGTGTGTGTGTGTGTGTGTGCACACGTGTGTGTATATTTAGTTCTAGCAATTTTATCACCTTTATAGGTTTGTGTATCTACTACCACAGTCAAGGTACAGAACAGCTCTAATACCACGTGTCCCTCAGGTTGACCTTTTATAACCACATCTAACTCCCTCCCACTACTCACATCCCTAACTTCTAGCAACCACTAATCTGTTCTCCATCTCTATAATTTTGTCATTTCAAGAATGTTACTTAAATAAATGAAATCATAAAGTATATGTCATTTTAAGACTGGCTTTTTTTCACTCAGTAGAATTCTCTAGAGATTCAACTTGTTGCATTTATCAATAGTGTATTCCATTTTTATTAATGAATAGTATTCCACGGTATGGATGTACCACAGTTTGTTTGACCATTCACCTGTTGAAGGAAATCTATGTGGTTTCCAGTTTTTTACTATTACAGATAGAGCTGATACAAATATTAGTATACAAGTTTTGTGTGGATATAATTTTTTCATTTCTCCAGGATAAATGACCAAGTGTGCAATTTCTGGTTAGATGGTAGTTGCATGTTTAGTCTTTCGAGCAGCTGCCAAACTGTTTTCCAGAGTGACTCCACCATTTTACATTCCCACCAACAATGTTTGAGTGAACCACTTTCTCCATGTTGAATTTTGATTATATGAATTACCAATATTGCTTTTAACAGTTGATGACTGGCAGCCCCACGTGAATCAAGCATTATTGCCTACTTTTCCCTTCTTGATCACTTGGGAAAGCCTTAAAAGACATCAAAGATGACACGGAGAAGTAATTTCTGGAGGTACTTTCAGTGGCATTTTTATTCCTGCTTCTTCACATCCCAAACTATATGTAAACTCAGTAATAGGTCCAGTCATCAGTGCATCACAGGTGCTCAATGTCTATTGACTGGCCAAATATAAGTTATATGTCTTCTTTAAAATTCCTTTTACTTAAATGTTAAAGGTTATATGCAAATGCCTTCATAGAGTTTTCCAGCCTTTCTTTTCTCTTTTCTCTTACCTAAGGCATCTCTTAAACCAATGAGAGCCAACAGAGTTGAAATGAGAATGGATTGTCACATTTATGCCACCAAGTAAATATTGCACATTCAAATGTGGACTACAATACTAAGCAAATCATTCATACTCTTTCAATTTACTTGTTTCTCCTTGGCCAGGTGGAGTTTGCTCCTGATATTGGCCTTCAATACAAAGGAGAGCTGACAGTGGTTTTACGTTACATTCCCCCGGAAGAGAATCTGATGCTTCCACCAGAACAACTCCAAGGTAGAGTAAAAATCAGTGACTTTGATCAATGACATTCTGTTTCTAGAAGTGTGATAGTGGGAATCAGGGATTGGTTGCATTCTATGTCTTTCATATTACACAAACAAAACATAGATGGTTAGGTGTCACTGTCTTTTGGGGAGAGTTGAGATGTGTATACCGTATATGGAAGAATGCAGGATTCTTACAAGGAAAGGACAAAATTCATACTTAGAAACCAGCCTTGGTGGTCAGATTTGTTTTCTGTTAGTCCCAAAGATATAGGATCTTCCCCCAGGGTTGGGGAAAGGCAGGCTGCTGGGAGGCAAGCATAGGAAACTGCTCCATGGATTTATGACATTCACAACTATTCAGGGAGTCTTGATGAAGAAGTTATTCTAGAACACAGGATTTAAAGGAAAAAATCAGATGGAGTCAATTTATAAATCTCTCTTCCCCTTTGTATTAAGCTGTTATTGCATTGCTATAAGAAATACTCAAGACTAGGTAATGTATAAATAAAAGAAGTTTAATTTGCTCATGGTTCTGCAGACTATGTAGGAAGCATAAAACAGGCATATGCGTCTGAGGAGGCCTCAGGAAACTTACAATTATGGCAGAAGGTGAAGGTAGAGCAGGGGTCTCACATGACAGGAGCAGGAGCAAGAGAAAGAGAGAAGGTGCCACATACTTTTAAACAACCAGATCTTACAGGAATTCACTCACTATCGTGAGGACAGCACCAAGGGGACGGTGCAAAACAACTCATGAGAAATCCACTCCATGATCCAATCAGCTCCCACCAGGCCCCACCTCCGATAGTGGAGATTACATTTCAACATGAGATTTGGGTGAGGATACGCATCCAAACTATCTTGCCCTTCTTTTACCATCAACTCTTGCAGGCAGCCTCCTGTGTCCTCCCATTCACTATAACTCTTTTCAGTGTGAGCTTGTGCAAGTAACTCACTATCTCCTGACTTCAATTTCCTTACTTCAAAGGGTTGTTGTGAAGAATAAATAGGTTCATATATGTAAAGTGCTTAAAACGGTACTAAATAAACGTGCTGGTTGTGGTACTGGTGTGTATCATTCATGTTGAACGTATTTCATAGAATAGAAAAGTGAGGTGGAAAAGAGATTTCTCTCACCCTAAAATGTAACTGCTTGGGCTGTAGCCTCTAGAACTGACTCTGACTAAAACTGACTATTTGTAAGACTAAACTATCAAAGGGAGTTATGGAATTTTCTCTTTCGGAGTTGTGGTGTGTGTATATTGCTTTCATCATAGTTATTTCTCACTACGAGCAGGAATGGTGCTCCGGAAAACTCTTAGGCATTCCATGCCTTTATACCCTGTGAAAAGATACGCTTTGTAAGGGAGTGTTTAAAGTTTTAAACTTATTTGTTCATTTGTTTCAACAAACACAAATGAAAGACCTATCTGGAAGGAATCCAATGGCGGCAAACATGTTTAAATGAATAAAAATATACAATAATGTAAAGGCCCAATTCAGTCAGCAAATGAAATATATCTTTGTATATGATCTTTGTAAATTTTGAAATGGAACCCATGATTTATCTATTTTTTTCTCTCTCTCCCCACCATTCCCTCATTTTGGTGGCTGACACAGGAAATAAGACTTTTAAAAAGGGAAAGAAGAAGGAGTCACCTGTAATCTCTGGAGGAATACTAGAAGTGTTCATCAAAGAGGCAAAGAATTTGACAGCAGTGAAGTCAGGAGGCACATCTGATAGCTTTGTGAAGGGGTAACTTTGTTTTAGCTCTTTCTGGATGATACTTAATAAGAGATGAAAGGATCTGTGATCCACAAGCCAGTGGTGGCTGTGAGCCTTCCGTGTTCTGTTTACTTGAAGTGTATGGGTGAGAACTACCCTTGAATGCTGGCTCTTACATCTAAAACAACACAAATGTTGAGGGAACTGCTGATTCTAGCGGTCACTCTCTTTCCAACATATTTCAGGAATTCCCATCACTCTTACTCTCAAGACAGTCAACTTTTTTCTATAAGATTCATTTGTTGAAAAAGTGGAAAAAATATGATTTTCTAGGTGTAATGTATTTTTATTGTTCGTTATTATCATTTTGTACTGGCAATGTGCAACGATAACCAAAATATCAGATCCTTGATATTTTTCTTTCTTGGGGGAAATTGTAAAAAGTAGAGATGTCAGAGCATCCTTGCTGAATTTATCCATTGTCGAGTGCTTTGGAGAGGCTCCAAGACCACCTGCCAGACATTTGTGCCCAAGTTGTGGAGCAAAGGGCAGCTTCTTGAGGGAATGCAGCCCTTAAAATAGATGCTCTTACCCAACTCTAGGCAACTCAAACATCAAATCGCTTTTGATTTCTGACTATTGGATATTTTTATCTTGGAAATTGAGGAACTAAGACTGCAAGGTTATTTTTCATTCATTCGAACACACACAAAAATGCACATGTGCTAAGCACCAGGTGCTATGCTTTCAAAAATAAATAACATATTATCCCTGCCTTCATGGAACTCCATAAAGCACATAAGGTAAAACAAATTCCCATGATGCCAGACCATGAGGTTCATTCTTTGAGTCAGATGACAATATTGTTCCTCTTCTCATGCTGTATTAGAAAAGTGTATTTTTTGCTACAAGGAAATGGTTTGGGTTCACTCTCACATGTTCTAACTTTGCCTTTTTGTTGTTTTTTTGTTACGTTGTTTTTTTGTTTTTGTTTTTGTTTTGAGACAGAGTTTTGCTCTGTCACCCAGGCTGGAGTGCAGTGGCACCATCTCAGCTCACTGCAACCTCCGCTTCCCAGGTCCAAGTGATTCTTATGTCTCAGCCTCCTGAGTAGCTGGGATTACAGGTGCGTGCCACCATGCCCAGCTATTTTTTTTTTTTTTTTTTTTTTGTATTTTTAGTAGAGGTGGGGTTTCACTACATTGGCCAGGCTGGTCTCGAACTCCTGACCTCAAGTAATCTGCCTGCCTCAGCCTCCCAAAGTGCTGGGATTACAGGCATGAGCCACCGTGCCTGGCCACATGTTCTAACTTTGGTAAAGCCAGTAGTGGGGAGAAGCAGTTCTGGGGCCTCCCCATGGGTGAGTGTGTGTGCCTGAATCCTGGCACATCTGCCCTTCACTCTTTCTTGCGGTAGATTTGAGCATAGAAGAAATGCTTTCTTTGGATACTGCAGTTACAATTTGTGCCATTAGCCCCACCATCCAGTTTAAGCCTGTGCTGCTCACTGTCTGGGGTGGAATGAGGAGATGGCTCCCAACCTGTGGCCACATTGTGACCTTGCGGTGCTACTTGACATCTTCTGGAGCAGTATTCACTTTATCTTGTGGAAACTTTATAAAGCAGAAATAATAAAAGACTATTTTTGTTCTAGAAAGAAAAACAAAAGCGGTAAATTCTGTCTATAACACTACTTAAACATTAGGCTGATTCTAAAGACATGAGTTTTTTTTAAAGACAGTGAGGGAGCAAGAGTAGACCCTCTGTAAAGTTTAATAATATAAAATATATCCATTAACAATATGTCTGGCTGTGAGCCAAAAGAACAGTGGCTTAAATAAGACAAGCTTTTTTTTCTCTCTTACATGTAAACAAAGACTGAAGGTAAGGTCTCCAGGGCAGGTATGGAAGCATCATGATTATCAGGGACCCAGGATTTTTCCATCTCATTATGGTATCCACCTAATGGGTTAGGATAGCTGCTCATGTTTCAGCTATCGCATACAAATTCCAGCTGACAGGACACTTTCCAGATGTAAGAAGTAGTTTCATAAGCACTACTTCTTATATCCCATTGGCCAGAACTCAGTCACATGGCTATTCTAGCTGCAAGGAAGGCTGGGGAATGTAATCTTTATTCTGGGCAACACTGCGCTCAAATAAAAACACAGAGTTTTTTAGAGGAATACAAGGAGAGAATGGATATTAGGAGATAATCAGTCTCTGCTTGGTACATGAAATGAAATCTTAAGTGACTTAATGTACCTTCTTTATTGTAAAGTCATTTGCTTGTAGCACTTTTCATTTTTGTTCCATGTACTAATTCCATATGTACGTATGTCTTCTTTTCTAAAGTATGCTCCCCGAAGGGGGAAAACAGCCATTTTTATCACATACCTAGAGCCTCATACAGTGTTTTGACCATGGTCGAGAAAACCTAAGATACAGGTGTTTTATTTGAAGAGATTTCAGGAAACACCAGTGAGGAAGTGGAGAAAATGAGACAAGGAAGAAAGAGAAGTTGATTAAAACATGTAATAATGGGCAGGTTACCACTGTGGGCAACTGGAGCTTGATTCCATTGGGGAAGCAGTGAGGAACTCTGTGGAATATACCTTAGGATTGTCACTTCGAGGGACAGGGAAGCTGGGGAATTATCCACCAATTTCTCAAACTCATCAATTAAAGGTTGCCCCAGGGGCATTAAATTCCAAGTAATCCCAGAGTTTCCTGCACATAAGCTGAGCCAGCTAACACAACATCAGATAAATTCCTTAATTAGAGGAATTTATTCCTTGTGTCAAAAGACACAGGCACTTGAGGTAGGAAGCTGAAAGCATATCAGGAACTTCCCATCCTGGCTGCAAGTCAGCTCCAAGGAGGGCCAAAAAGATGTGAAACAGGGCATACAATAGTGTCTACTGCAGGAGGTATTTTCTTTTCAAGATGGAAGGAAGCACGAAAATAGGATTAGAAAGGAGAGTGAGGGCATTTTACTATTGTCCCACTTGCAAAAAATAATAAGTCATCCCACTATATAAATCCAGATTTAAGCATATAGAAGCCTGGAAAGGAAAATCAGATAGACACCTCACACTTGCGTGCACGTTGACATTTTCTGTCTGCTATCTTACTGATGGTTTGATTGTTTTTCCTCCTGCAGCTACCTGCTCCCTGATGATAGCAAAGCCACCAAGCACAAAACTCTAGTAGTAAAAAAGAGTGTTAACCCTCAGTGGAATCATACATTCATGTTCAGTGGCATCCATCCCCGGGATATAAAGAATGTTTGCCTAGAACTTACCATCTGGGACAAGGAGGCCTTTTCCAGCAACATTTTTCTGGGAGGAGTTCGTTTGAATTCTGGAAGTGGTGAGGGATTTGGGGACCCACAGGGATGGTCTGTGACTGGGCCCATTTGGGGGCACTATTCTTGCAGGTGTGATGTGCAGTGGATATACATATGTAGTTTCAGCTAAATCCTGAAATTACCACAAATGCTTCATTCCTTTAGCTAAGGATCTGTTCATTGTTAAAATACAAATATAACTACAGTACCTTTGTATCCTTAGGCTAGAAGATTGGAAGATATAATGTTTATATTCAGTCCTTTCGTAGACTAACATTTACACTTTAGTCTAAGTGAATTTTAAGTACTTTCTTGGACCTTGCTTCAGATTTTACTCAGAAGATGATTACCAAGACAGCACAGCCTCCTAATAGGAGGAGAGCGACTTTCAAGACCAACATTACTTCATCATCTTCTCAATTCTGTCCAGCACTTGCAGCTATTATTCATACCAGTTGAATTGAAAAGAAATCATTTTTTCATAAAAATAACACCAATGTTGTTAAAAACAGATCAAGGAAACCCACCACTGGTGCCACAAGACACAACTGTAACAGGGTGAATTGGAAGAGGGATTGCAGTAGTAGAGCACATGCAGTCCCCCTAACTCTCATTATCCCATAGCCTAAGCCAGACATAGATGAGACCATCTGCATACACCATGGTAAATATTTCTGTTGAGGAAGTTCTTATCACTATGATAATTACTTATTTATAGATTAAGGGGAGCCAAGAATATCTATACCACTAAAAGGAAAACTCCCCAGGTCAGAAAAGTGTCCTTGTTAGAAAAAGAGAGCCAAATTCATCCCGTTCTTCTGTCATGTTAGCACAGTCCAGATGAACCAGCTCTCTGCTAAAGTAGGGAGCAAGTGAGTCACCAGGGCCACCCTGATTTGCCTCACATGGCCTAGGCATTAGAGAATAGTGCAGGCTGCAAATGATTGATTCAATTCTAACACCACTCACTATATATACTAAGTGAGAACAAGCCAGTAAAAGGTACTCTGGTCAAAAGGCCCCCTCAGAAGTTGATAGATGCCTTGCAGGAGAGAAAAACATTTCGTGTGTGACATATAATGTTCCCATTTCGTTTCTTCAGGTGTGAGCCATGGGAAGAACGTGGATTGGATGGACTCTCAGGGGGAAGAGCAGCGCCTTTGGCAGAAGATGGCCAACAACCCTGGAACTCCTTTTGAGGGTGTACTCATGCTTCGTTCCAGCATGGGAAAGTGTAGACTCTAAAGGGACCAGTTCTCCAAGAATGAGGCCACCAGGGCCTATCTGGCTGTCTTTTCCTACCAGTAGCAAACTGAGACCTGGGATTCTGCTTCCCTGCCATTTCTCATCTGACAGTATTGGGACATGAAGGGAGAGATGTCAGTAGTATGAACATTTAGGGCCTTGTTGAGTGCCTAAAAAACATATATTTTCATCCAGTCAGGGCCTTCTTCATTGGATGATAGAAAATGTACTACTCTGTCCTGTCAACGAGCAAATTGTGCAAAGGTTTATAGGGTTTATACCATAAAAGAAATGGCACAAGCTCATTTGAAACTACAGTTGAGATTGGGGTCATCCATTTGCTAATTATAAGTTACTTTAGATTTCCTCAAGTCCTTTGAAGAGAAAGGGGACCACTGAGAAGGCAGATCACTTGAAAAGTTAGAAGAAATGATACTGGCCAACTTTTACTCACCCTAGGAATCCACATGCTCTCAAGAAGGCATTGTGGGGATGGTTGCTTGAGCAAGGGGGTTGTCCTGTTATTGCAGCAAACTTGTGGATTAACCAAGTAGTATTTCAAGATGGACTGACAGGGCTTTCTATGATTACTATAGAATTTATCATCTAAATCAGTTTATTTTTGAGAACAAAGAGAGCTAAATAACTACATCAGAACGATTGATGTCGATTAGAATTGACCTGGGAAAATTGGGATGTGGGGTCACCCTACTGATGACCTAAGAGTTAGCTCTGTTGTAAACATTTATTTTATAAAATGTTCTAAGCCATTAACTAAAAGGAAATGAGAAATAATGGTCAATTGATGTACCTTTTCAATTGTGTTCATTGATGAGACTAGTTTAATGAAAAAGGAGGTACTCTACCTGCTATTTTACTTCTGTTTCTCTTCTGCCCTGTTATGGGAAAGAATCAAAGACTCCATCTGCTCTCTGCCCCCTTGTTTTCTCCTTCACTGAGTTTTTCTTATTTCCTTTTGCAGTGGTTAACTATTGTCACAATAATGCTGAATGAAAAAAATACACCAAATGTCAGTGGCTTAAAATGACAATCCTTTTTCTCATAGTTCTGAACACTGACTATGGCACCTCTGCTTCCTGCTACAGGCCTGAGGTTCTAGGTTGGCTTCTTATGCCTCATCCTCTTTGAGCCCAAGGGCTAGCCAGAGCATCTGGATGGCAGAAGTGCAATAGGATGAGCCCCACTGCTCAGGTACATTTTCAGCCCCTGGTTGTGTCATGTCTACTGATATCTCATTGGTCAAAGGAAGTCAGATGGCCAAGATGAAGAGGCAGGGAAATATGCACTGCCCACAATGAAGCCATGACAAGAGTGAGGATGCAGGAAGGGATGAAGAATTGGGGCCAACAGTTCAATCTACCATATCTTCTCTCACTTGGAATTCCAGATGCTTGAGCCACGAAACTTAGATGCAAAGAAAGTTAAAGCTAGAAGGAACCTCAGGCCCAGTTCCTCATTTTGCAGATTCCAAACGTGAATTTCAGAGGGCTGAGATATCTTGCCCAAGGCCATATAGAGGCTGTGACTAAATCTGGACTTAAATCCAGGCTATCGATCTTAGGCCAGTGGTCTTTTTTCACTGCAGTCCTTGGCATAATGCTATGCTTATTAAGGTGGATAAGAGGGCATATGTCAAGAAATTTGGAGCAGAGTCCGATTACTTGAGCATGAACATACCTGACCAAGGTATGTTCTGGAGTCATATTCTAGCCTCTGAGCTCATTTTTTCATATGAATTCATAAAAAATCCTCAAAAGTTTAGAAATGAGTTTTAGTAGTAAAAGAGCTAGAATCATCTTCAGGCTTATTCCTGCTAGTTGTTCCGTATTTCTAGATTTCCTCTTGAATTTTGAAAACTGATTTAAGAATATATTTAGTATTATTATTAGTAAGGGAATAAGCAATCCAATTTCAATTTTATTCAGAAATAGGTCACCTAATTCTAGAAAATGGTTATTAGTCTAGTGTCGCTTAGCAAGGTACTTAAAAGAAAAACTGTGCATATCCCTGTGTTGCCCTTCTTAAAAACAGAAAACAAAAAGTGTAAGATCATCATTGCTTCCCACATAGGAAAAATAAAATGTCTTCAGACTTGATATGACTCATTCTGTCTTCAATTACATTTTTAGGGGAGGTAAGAGGGTGGTGATGGTGAAATCTGGAAGCATATCTGGAATAGACACAACAAAGTGGATTTATTCATTAATAATAAATATGAAAAATAATACATTTTAAAATTTATAACTTGAACTCAAGAAGAGCATGAACTTTATGTGTTCAGATCTTTGCCACACATAAAGCAACTCTCTGTATCATGATTTCATAAAATCCAACATCTAACTAGGTATTCCCATAATGCAAAACTCAAGTATGCAAAAATATATCAGAAACCTATTGGTGTTGCTCTTGGAAATAAAAGTCAAAAGTATGGTCTAGAACTACAAATAGCATTTTTAAATATAGGTAATGCATGTGAATGGCACAGAATTCAAATAGTTCAAAATTGTGAAAAGTTAAGTCTTCTTCTCTCCTCTTCCATATCAGAAAATACTACAGTCTCATTCTTCTTTATGGCTACAAGATATTAAATTATAGGGATGTATCAAATTTATTTAACCAGTCCTACCCACTACCACGTTAAATATGGTTAACCAAGTTATCTATATTTAATGGCTTTTCTAAGCAATCTTTTCCTTCAAAAAATAAACACTTTGAAATTCAAAATGAGCTATAGATCTTACCCAACCATTCCACTTCTGAGTATTTTTCTTACAGAGATAGATGCATATATGAGAAAAGAGTACATACAAGGATGTTTATTGAAAGAGATTGGAAACAACCCAAAAGCCCATCAATAGAGGCCTTGTATAATATCACATGACCCTGATTTTCTGCTTCACAAGTCACTGCTTCATCTTTGTCTTTACTCATTCTCTACAAAACTATTAAAAATTGGATTCCTCAGTGCTCAGTTCTTTTCTCCTCACTTTATAGAGCCTTCCAGGCATTATTGTGTACCGTACTCTCAAGGTTTCATATGCTTTTCACTTCCAACTCACATCTCTAACCCAGATCCTTCCTGTCAGCCTCAGACCCAGATCTAACCGCCCATATGATATCTCCACCAGGATACTTCATGTTTTCAACAGATTAAAAACTGTACTCTTCATTCCACCATCTGCCTCCCATCATGTATTCCTGCACCAGCCTGCCCTGTCTCAGTACCTGGTACCATCATCCACCCAGTAACAGTAACCAAACACCTGGTATTGATCTTTGGTTTCTGCCTCTTTCTTATCCTGAGGTAAAAATCAATCAGGATATCGTATTGATTCTCCCTCCTAAATATCTGTAGAGCCTGTCCAATTCTCACTGTCTGCACGGCACCACCCTAGTCCAAGCCACCATCACCCGTCTCCAAGATTATTGCAGCAGTCTCCTAACTGCCATCTATACCACCAATTTTATCCTCCCTTAATCCATTCCTCTTACTGTGACCAGAGTGATTTGTCTCAGCATGTTATTTTAAAATGTTCAAATATACAGAAAAGTTGAAAGAACTTTATAGTGAACACTCTTATGTCCACCACCCAAATTCAGCTCTGCCATTCGCATTTGACTATACTTGCTTACCATTATTGAGCTATCTGTCCATCCCCAGAGTGATCTGTAAAACCCTCCATGGCTTCCCATTGTCTTGAGAATAAAATATAAATTCCTGCTCATGGCCCTGCATAAGATGGTCACTGCCAGTTTCTCCCAGGCCATGCCGCCCCTCCCCTTCTCTTCAGTCACAGAATTCATTTTTCTTCTTCTCAGTTGTGCCAGGCTCTATCCCACCTCATGGCCTTTGCCAGGAATCTTCTTGGTCCATCTTTTCTTCAGCCTGATTCCCATTAGTCATCCAGGTCTATAATGTTACCTCCTCAGAGAAACCTTCCCTGATGACTCTCTACTGAACCAGGTCACAGCAGCCTGCCTCTATTTCCCCTTCAGTGCACACATCACAATTATAATAAATTATGAATGCAATGAGTCCTTTAATATCTGTGTCTGTTTCCTCCCTGCCACATCCCTACAATGTAAGATTTGGAAGGGCGGAGACAATATTTATATTTTTTACAGCTATGTCCTGGTCCTTAGCTCACAGTAGGTAACCAAAAAATATTTGTGGAATAAGTGAAAACAAACTAATGTAACACCATAGAATATTAGACGTAGGCATCTTTAGAAACCACCACTTCTAACTCCCAATTAACAGATAAGGAAACTGGGGCCCAATTAGATCAAGAAAAATCTCTGATTTCGTTTACTGATTGGTCTTTTAAAAGCCACCTTACTATAGTTGCCATGCTGTGCAATGACACAGCATAATGACTACACTTAAAAATAATGTATATTTCAAAAAAGCTAAAAGAGAGGATTTCAAATGTTCTCACCACAAAGAAATGATAAATATTTGAGGTGATGGATATACCAATTAGCTTGGTTTACTCATTCCACAGTGTAAATGTGTTATCAAAACACCACATTGTACTCCATAAATATATACAATTATTATTTATCAACTAAAAATAAAATTAATTTTTATAAAAGCAACCTTCCAACAAGTACTATAGTTACAACCCTAGACTGTTGGGCCCAGCTTGTCTCAGCATAGATCAAAGCACAAAGTATGCTTCCAGCCCCGCATGTCAGCTTATCAGAAGAAGAGACCACAGCCTTGCATGGGACGTCCTACTCCTTCTTTGAAGATCTCAACTGTCTTTTTTCCCTCAGATAAATCAAGTTGAAAAGGGACATGGACAAGTCTAAAACCCTGATTTTATCCATGCACACATAAATAACACATCCAGGATGTGGTAGATTCATTCTGTTAATCAGCTATCCTTTCATTTATGTTGTTATTGTCGCTGGACTCATCAGGATGTAGATTTTCCAGGCCATGAAAACACCATAAAGAAATGTATTTTGAAGTAGCCTCATACTCTTGGCCTCTTTTTCCTTAAGAAATGTTCACAAATGTATAGCTAATAATCATTAAGTACTTAGGTAATTAACGAATGAATTGAGCCCACCTGATTCACAGTCATATTAGTCTCATCGTTACCTACTGCTCCAAGGTTTGCCTTTGGTGAAGGAGGAGAAAACCATAGAAGTAGTTAGAGTAAACCCCACCTTTAGAAGTAAAGTGTAATGAAATATCAAGTCCTAGAAGCATCTGAAAGTGAGAACTAGTAGCATTTTGGGCTGTGATCAATGTTTGTTTTTCTCCCATGTATACATTTCACATTAAAGTGAAAATTGTCTCTAGAAGTTGCCAGAAGGGTTTTACTCTTACAATAGTGTCATGTATGACCTCTGAAATTGAAGAAAAATAGGAGGGGAATGTTCATACAGGCAAAAGTACAACAAAAATTAGATCTGGAAAGGTTTGAACAATAGCCAGGAAAATTGTACTACATCAAGGATTCCAAAGGACTATCTGAATCATCTGGAGTATGAACTGAATACGTTTATTCCAGAGCATTGCTCCAAGCCTACTAAACAAAATCTCCAGCAATCCCAATCATTTTAATCAAGCTTCTTGAGTGAATCTAATACAAATGGATCACAGTTTGAGAAACACTGCATTTGAGGACAAATTATATCAACTCTATTCTTCAAACCAACTCTACATCATGATGGCTGCTTGAATTTGATCTTGAAGTAGTCTATCTTTTGCATACCCAGAGATCATTAATTGCAAGGCAACCATGAAGGGGTGGAAAGAGTCTAATCTTCAACTCAGAGAATACTAGTTCAAGTCTTGAATTGAGTGCTTACCAATCATGCGACTTCAATCAAGTTAATTATTCAGTATAGGCCATGTCTATCTGCCTGTAAAATTCAAATAAATAGGTTACTTTGGAGTAACTGAAGATATCAAACAAGGTAATATATGTAAATATGCTTTGCAGATTCTAATCCATTGTTTTAAAAAGGTCATTATTGGTGAGGTAGTTCTATTACTCTGTGGTTCATAATTTCTTATGTCCCTCTTTTCCTAGATGCTGGGTTAGGTCTTAAGCATTCTATGTACAATTAAGTGATCTTCAGTGTTTAGGTGCAGCAAACATAAAAAAAATCTGTATTTTGTGCTAGGTTACCCCTTGTGGGTAATATATTTGTTTTAGGCTGAAATTTCATACTTCATTGGATTAGATAATAAATATTACAAAAAACATTTAATTTCATGGGAAGAAAAATTGGTCAGTTTCTTGGTCCACAGATTACGGAACCTGCAAGCAAACCATCTTTCCTCCCCTTTCTTCAACACTCTCTTCCAGTGTAATGACCATCTCTTTCTATGTCTCATTCCCTATCCCCCATGTCAGGATATCATAAAACCTGCCAGCTTCACAATAATGTTGTGTGGAGTCATGTTCTTTATCTACAGAAGGAAATTTACCATGCTGTCAAAACAATTTCCTTAGAAACGTAAACTGCTATTGTCGCTATGAGTAATGCATAGTGTTTCAAAGATTAACAATTGTTCCTCATTTAGTTCACCAGAATTTATCAAAATTTTCTGGGGGAGGTTTCTTTTATACTTGGAAAACTAAAGTCGAGTATATGGTTAGTATTGCCTATAAATGCCAAAACACTCATATGGGGTAATAGATCATACTTTTCTCTCAAGTATTTCAGCACAAGTAAAGATGTGTCTCTGATTTCCTTTTTCTCTGAAGGAGACAGAAATTAATACAGCACATAAATCAAATATTTCATTATAGTAATTAAAGCAAAAGTTTAAATAATTAGAATTTTCTGAAAAATGTCTTCTTATAGGAGGGCAGAGAACCAGATAGATATTTAAATCTAAATATTTTATTTTTCCTCTTTATTGTGAGATACATTTACTTTGGGGAAGGATTCTGATTTCTCCTTCCAAACATTTTTTCTACTTAGTCAATAGTTCATTTTGTCTGTAGCAACTTGAAGCTCATTTGTGCAAATCCACAGGAATCGGTAAGTCCCAATAAGTAGACTTATTTTTCAACCTTTCTCCTTTGGAAACAAGGAAGGAAGCCATTCCATCACAAAGCAGTCATGGCAATCATTCAAGATTGAACCCGTAGTGGAAATGATTGGGGATTGGGTATGTATATTTGTTTCCATCCTTTCTTAGTATTTATTATTCATAAATGGACATTTTTAAAGAGAGATCATTGGCTTTCAGTTGATTTGAAGAAAGAGATATCTGGACTTTTCCTTAGTCTTGACTTTTGAGCTTCCCCGCCACCTCCATTAATTTGGCTTCCCTAATACCTAAATATCTTCTTACATTGTCCCTCTGGCTGATGGCGTGCACACCAGAATCTTAAGAGATGCCCTTCATGCTTTTATCCACATGGGCTTACGGAAATATTATTCTTCATTTTCAGCTCTTTCCTGTCACCTCAGAGCCCAGTTCTGTTAGAGTCACTTGCTTGCAAGACATCTGAATGCACAGAGCCAGGCTGAGGAGGGGGCTTCTGGGGAGCTTCCCAGGGTGCCAAATTATAAAGGGTGCTAAACATCCCTGAAAATGTAATGAGGTGGAGAGCTCCTCTCAGGAAGAATATAGTATTAGCAGGAAGAAATAATGTCTGCTTGAATAGATAGATGGGGTGAGGAGCTCATGCGTGAAGAGCAATTTATGGCTGATAAATTGCCTCCTAAGACAGATCTGTTTAGATGTGGGGCTTTTGTTTTGCTGAATGGTGCATGTAACCTTGGGCGGCACAGGAATTGCGAAGGACATTGGGAAAAGGAATATTTGCCTTCACTGGGGACTTCTTTCAAATCCCTTCCACCAGGCAGGTCCACCTGAAAATATGTGTTGTACAAATTCTTAAAGAGTATCTGAGAACTGCACCACGTAATCAGCCCAAGTATTGGCCCAGCTCTTTGAATGCACTAGGTCTCCCTTCCTGGATTGAACGTAGTAGTCATGAGGAGAGTTTCTCTCTGGGACCTGAAGATAAGTTCAGGGGTTTAGTGGGCTGGAGAAGGAAGACGCATTTTCAATATCTAAGAACATCTAAAACCACTGGGTCGCTAAACATTGGAATGGGGGCTCTTCTTTGAAAGGAATAAGGGATAATTTCCAAACTCTGCCATAGAGTGGGTCACCTACACGTGAGTATGTTCATTTCTGCTTTGTCATGGCATTCACTTGCTTCCGCTGCCAATGTACTCTCCTACACGCTTGTTCTAAGAGGAAGTTGGTCTCTTTTGTTTGTTTGCTTTTAGGTAGTAGACTTAATTTCTCAGAGCAGTTTAGGTTTAGAGAAATGCTGAGCAGAAAGTACAAGAGTTTCCATATACTGCCTTCCCCCTGAGTTTCTCCTACTATTAACATATTGCATTGATGTGGTACATTTGTTACAACTGATGAGCCATATTGATTCATTATTATTAACTGAAGACCATACTTTACATTAGGATTCACTCTTTGTATTTTAGTTCTATTAGTTTTGACAAATTTATAATATCATGTATACACAATTAGAGTGTAATACAGAATAGTTTCACTGCCCAAAACATCTCCTGTGATTTAAACCATGGGAACCACTAGTCTTTTAACTGTCTCCATAGTTTTGCCTTTTTTCAGAATATCATATAGTTAGAATTATGCAATGTGTAGCCTTTTTGGATTTGCTTCTTTTACTTTTCAATATGGCATTTAAAGTTCCTCCATCTCTTGTTGTGACTTGATAGTTCATTTCTTTTTATTGTGGTAAGAAGACTTAACGTGAAATCTACCCTCTTAAATTTTACGTGTAAAATGTAGTATTTTTATTTGTTTTTAAATAGAGAAAAGGACAAAAGAACTCTGAGGAAACAGTAACAATTTTTTAATTGTTAATTTTTCTGTTTTTATTTATTTATTTATTTATTCTACTAGATTTTTTTGTTATTATTGGCCACAAATAACTGTTTCTGTGTGCTTGTCTTGCCACATTTACTAATTGCTTGTCTTACCATGCTACTAATTGCAAAATTAGTAGCAATACTTAAATACCTAACATGCCTACTTCTAAGCTTCTGTATGTAACATGCATCCCAGACAAAAGCTTTGTACCACCCTGAACTTGCTGCAAATTGGAATTTTTTTCTTTAAATTCACTTTCCTAATATCTCTAACACGTTCTGAGTTATTTCTGAGTTTTTTTTTAACTTTTATTTGACATTCAGGGGTACATGTGAAGGTTTGTTATATACGTAAATTGCATGCCACAGGGTTGGTATACAGATTATTTTGTCATCCCAGTAATAAGCATAGCATTTGATAGGCAGTTTTCGATCCTCTCTCTTCTCCCACCCTCCACCCTCGAGTAGGGCCTGGTGTCTGTTGTTCCTTTCTTTGTGTCCATGTGCACTCAATGCTTAGCTCTCATTTATAAGTGAGAACATACGGTATTTGGTTTTCTTATTCCTGAGTTCTTGAAGATGGGTTACATGTCACCTATTCCTCGTGTCTTTATACTTATTTGTCTTTGGAGGAAAGCACATTTGCTGAATTGACACACAGATTGGATTGGTGCCTGGTTGCTGTTTTAAAAATAGAATGATGTTAAACAACCCTTCTTGGTGCTCAGCTATTGAATCTGCCTTCCCATTTCGGTTTTGGCTCATTTATCTTCCTGTACGTCTAAACTCTGACACAATTACTCCCTTTGCCCTCCCCTCGATAAATCAAGGGAAGGGATCAGAAATGACATTTATCGAGCATCTACTATGTGTCAAGTACTTTACAAATTGTTACCTAATTTAAGGCTGTTTTTGAAAAAGAACTAAGAGGCTCATAGAGGTTAAGTAACTTGCCCAAGTTGAAAGATAGTATGTAATACAGCCTCACCCAACATGGAACTTCCCAGTTCAGATTCCAAAGCCCAATTTCTTTGCACTACACTAAACTGCAATCCAAATAGAAACCTTGTGTTTGTCATGAGCTGGAGACGTGCCTCTTAAAGTGGGATTCATGAACCAACAGCATTACCAGAATCTGGGAGCTTGTTGGCAATGCAGAATGTGGGGCCCCAGCCCATACCCACTGAATCACAATGCTCATTATTAAGATCCTTAGTTGATTTGCAAGAACAATGAACTGTGGAATGCATTGGTGTAGAGAAAATGGCAGAATTGATATTGACACTTGAGACTATGGCCTGTTAGTTGTAGTTGATGCCGACATTTGAAACTATGGCCTGTTAGTTGTAGTTGATGCCGACATTGTCCTAAGATACTCCCATTCGCCAGTCTTTTCTTCGAGCCCCTTTTACTCCTTGATTTTTATTTCTTGGCATACACACATGCTTGATTACTAACATCCTGTGTGTGTGTGTGTGTGTGTGTGTGTGTGTGTGTGTGTGTGTTCTACTGTCGCTATCCTAAAGACATCCCTCAGTCAGGCAATCTGACTTTATTTCAGAGTCCTTGAAATGAAAGGCCTAAATATTTTTTATTCTAGATGATTCTGATAACCTGCTAAATAGAATGAGGACCAACTGACTTTGGATACAATCTCCCCTAAACCTGAGGAGATAGTCCCTGAAAGCTTTATTCCATAGGACTAATCACACATCTTCTAGCTGGTATCTTCTATTTTCAATCAAGACTCAATATTTGTGTTGCTGCTGATGATAAACTGCAGAGAAAAGCATTTGGATACCAAGTTGGCTTAAGTCAGTGATAAATGTGAAGTTTAACTCAAAAGTACATTTTGTTTAACCCAAACTTGAAAGAGGATGATGTGTTATAAAGAACACTGAGTTGATAGTTAAGAAACCTAGCTCTTTCTCCAGGCTATGCTACTTGCTGTGGCTTTTAAGCAAGACAGATTCTCTCACTGAACCTCAGTTTCTCATCTGTAAAATGGGAGACTTGAACTAAGTGATATTCAAAGTCTGCTCAAGCTCTAAAGTCCTATGACAACTTACATGCGCTAGAATTAATTTACTCTTTGACACCATTGATTGTAAGAGGTAGCCCTACTTTACATACCACAAAGGAAGAAATGAATGTTGTCAATCATAATGTTTTAAGATTCTACATCTGTTCCTGCATATTTTCTCTTTGCTGTTTTCACGCTGTTTTATGCCCTAAGAGGTGAACCTTAATGATTTACTTCAATGTGACTCTCTTAACTTCTGGATTTTGGTTGGGTTTGGACAAAGAAAGCCAGAAGTAGGAGATTGAATGGTGTGAGGAAAGTGAGACTGGTATAGTTATCAGCCTGGCTCGCTCCTGCTGGGTCACCAAGTGATAGTGACTACATTCCTCTACTCAGGGCTATCGTTCTTGTTAGGTTACCTTCTCCTGCAGCTAGAGCTACAGAGCCACTCCTGCCCTCCAATCCTTTAGGCCTGCTAGTGGTAAAGGCTCCTAGTTGTTGTTAGTATAACCATCCCTTGTTGTTTTCCCTTGACCCTGACTGCACCTTTATAAATAATCCCTCTACTAATCTTTCCTCAGTGTTGCAGCCACAGTTTCAGTGTTCCATTTGTTTCCTGCTGAGACCCTAATTGACGCAGTAATTGACATTAGGCCTGTTCTTTAGGAAGCAGGCTCTCAAAATAGAATGTCAAGATTGTATTGCTCACATATTTGAGAAGCATTCCCAGCACTTGGCACATTAATATGTGCATAGTACATGTTAATGTCTTTGAATAAAAAACAAACCAAAATAACGTCTTCCAATCGCTGTGCCTCTGTTCACTGGAAGAAATAGAAAGTAGCCAAAAATCAAGATGGATTCTCTTGTAGGTTTCCTAGAATGTGTAAAGATGGTCATTTAGCAAGACAAAAAACAAAAATAAAGAAACAAAAACAAGAAAAACAAAACAAATAAAGACGGTCATTTTAAGATACATGTTCCCTTGAAAAGATTTTCTGTGCTCTCTCAGCAGATGCCCTGCTTCTGATTATGTTTGTTGATGGTAATTAAAAAGAAAGCATTTCCCCAGTCAATAGCTGGATACCAGCTACTAGCGACTTTACCGTTTTGCTCTAGTAAAGATACCACATCTGGAACTGCAAAATGTCGTCACTATAATGGATCAGAATGCTACTTTGTATATAATGGCAATCAGGGTCTCTCTAGAGTACATTATAATAGAGATTAAGATAGATGATGTAGCCTTTAGATAATAAAGATATACTGTTCTACTTATTATGTGACTCCACCACTATACTTAAGACTCAAAGAATATCTTACACAATGTTACCTCTGACCAAGAAATTCATTTTGCACTAAAGAAAGCCCATCTGTGGGCTCATGCCATGGAATTTATTAGTCTTACCACATGCCTTATGACCCCAAAATAGCTGGTTTCATGGAAAAATGGAATGACTTGATCAAAGTTCAGTTATCGAATTAGCTGACAGACAATATTTAGTGAGGCTGGGGTGTTAACTTACATGGTATAGTATATGCTTTAAACCAGCAGCCAACATATGGTGTTGTCTCCCTGGTAGCCAAAAGGCATTGGTTCAGGAACTAAGATCTAGAGCTTGAATTGGCCCCTATTGTGATTATATAAACAGGTTATTTAAGGCATTTTTCCTACCTATCTTCATAAACTTGGGTTCCACGAGTCTAAGTGTTCTACCGTCTAAGGAAGGAATGCTTACATAGGAAACTGACATGACTCCATTTCATTGGAATCTGAGAATGCCTCTTAACCATTTCAGGCTCTCCATGCCACTGAATCTATAGGTAGAGAAAGAGTTATTTGTATTTGCTGCTGGGTAAGTAATTGGTTTATTCATGCACAATGGTTACAAGAACTATGCCTAGAGGTCAGGGGATTTACTGAGTTATCTCCTACTACTCCTTTGATCAATAATCCTGGCCAATGGGAAACTACAACAATCAATAAAAACAGGAACATTAAGGAATCATATTCTACAGGAATGAAGATTTGGGACAATCCCCCAGATAAAGAAATCCAACTAGTTGAAGTGCTGGCAGAGAATAAAGGATAATTTAAAATGATTATCAACTCAGATACCATGACCAGCCACCAAAGAGGGACTGAAATGTCTTTATGTTGATTAACTGTTTCTTCCAACCTCTATCTTCCCCAGCTCTCTTATGTGAAGGGAACTGATGGCAGCTAAGGTTTTAGGTTTCATGTGGGAGTATAACAGAACTAGTATTATCTGGCATTAATACAGCAGTCACAGGTCAGAAAATTTTCTTAAAGGACTACATAATAAATAGTTCAGATGTCCCTTGTCCTGAGAACATGAGATTTTTATTCAAACAAAAGAAAAGAGTAGATGCTGAGAGTAAAAGGGATGAACTGAGATGGGACACAGAATTTTCCTATTATCTACTTCAGAAGTCAGCAAACTACAGCCCACAGGCTGGTCATCTGTTTTTGCAAGTTAAAATTTAATTGGAATGTAGCCATACGTAATCTTTTACATATTGTTTATGGCTGCTTTTGTGGTACAGTGGCAGAGATGAGTGGTTGTGACAAAGACCACATGGTCCATAAAGCCTGAACTATTTATTATCTAACCCTTTAAGAAAATTTTCGATCTGTGACTGCTGTATTATTGCCAGGTAATATTAGTTCCATTATATTCCCACATGAGACATAAAGCTTTAGTTACCATTAATTACCTTAACATAAGATAGCTATGTTCCTCTGCCACAGCTCCTCTCCTGTGACCTCTCCTAAAATTATACCTACAGTTCACCCTAGGTTCTAGTATTCACTGCCTCCCCTTGCCCTTCAGGCCTATGGTAGAAAATGTCCCCTAATGCTGGTAACTTTGAAGTCCTTCAACACCACTTATTGAGTTCCTTTTACCATGCCCACACCATTATAGATAATCCTTTCAATCTGTCCTCCTCAATTCCCATTTGAGTCTGTCATGTTTCCCACCAGGACCTTAACTGAGAAGGATGTCGTTAATTGTAAGACACTGTCCATTTCAGAGATGTTAAAATGTGAACAGAAAATGTGCACCTTAGGATCAATGAATTATGCTAATTGGCAATATACTCCTGGGGAATGAATGAACGAGTGATCAGCATTCACAGGACAGTTCATCTCAAAGACCAACATAGTGTAGTGGTGTGATAGATTATGCATTTTTCAGAAATCAGCATCAATATTTCTTCTTCCTAAGTACCTAGATGCTCTTTCTCAGGCTTGATTCTGGTGACTAACAAGAAAGCCATGGCCTTGCCCGGAACTCCTAGTTGTTACACTAGGGTCAAAACATTAAAATGCTATTTAGGCATTCCATTCTTATGAAATGAGATAATTCCAAAGCAAATGCTAGCAACATGGGTACAATCCTGTTTTCTGCAAAGCAGGACAGGTTACTGTTGTTTTTGACCCTTCACAAACCTATTTCAGAGCTTTCTGCAAGAAGAGAATGATGCACCAATTTGGGAACACATCAGATTCCTCTGGGGTTGCAGTTTATTCACATTCCCTGCCCTAGGGACAACCACCACATACTCTGGCCAAGATAGAATATTAATAGACATCGGTTTTTCTTATCACTTTTATTTCTAAGATATTATTTAGTCTAGGCTCACTGTCTACAACTCACCAATCCTTTAGCAAAACTGCCAATCAAAACTGCATGGGCTCTCGACTAGTAATGACTGAGACTACTCAGTCTGGAATAAAAGCTACTGTGGCTTTGGAAAAGTACATTGCATTTTCCTTCCTAATTTCTAATTTACTAATTGGTCTCTATAGAGACAAAGGAACAAGTGTCTCACCTCTGGCCCTCCTCTAGGGAAATGCTACTCAAGGTGCTGGCCCATGATAAGACAGGGAGCTTGCATCAGAATGTAAATCAGTGTGTGGCTTCCTTCATGGAAAGTTTTGCAATCAAAAACATCAACTGAACTAAATAACAAATTTGTTGACATTGTTGATTTCCAGTCTTGGGCAAACTCCTTATCTCCTTGTGAACAAGTAATAAATGGTGCAGGGACCAGCAACTAATACAAGGACCACATTCTGAGGAGCATTGCTCTAGAGGGTCTTGGAACTCAGTCCCTTCACAAAGTTCACCTTCTAAATTGTTGCCACTTGTTGAGAAATAAAACTATTTCTTCTCTTTCTGGTTTTTCAAGAGAGAGAGAAGTAACTTCTCTTTCCAAGCCTGGAAGTTCATGCTTAGTCTCAGAAAGCATCAGAAATCCACTTAGCCTGCCCAAGAGTCAAGTGGAATAGCATGAAACTAAGCGACACATTGGAAGATGCTCAAGAGAGAAAGATTCAGATTTGATCTGTGACCAGATAATGGCATTTCAGTTCCATTTGAAATCAATGTGTTAGTCTCACAGCACTGCTGCCTAAGCACAGCACCATCCTTCACAGAAACTTGTTTCTGATGTAGAGAGAGACAATACAACATTTCAAACATGATGCAGAGAAATTAAACTTTCTTCAAGCTCCAATGCAGCCATAGAGCAAACAGAAAAACAAACCCTTAAGCTGTTGAGCATCTTCAGAAATGACACCATAGTAACAGAAATGCATCCGTACACTACACATTCATCAGTAAAACTGATTCTGATGAACAAAGCTAGGTGCTTTGCAACATTCTTGTGGCTTTGTCCTAAGGAGAAACAAGTGCCATGTTTTAAATGAGTTAAACATAAGTTTAACTTTGTAATGCAAACACTGAAAACATTGGCTAAAGGCAGAGAAACAATAACAAGTGTTTCTCCAAAGGGGGAGGTGTATTCCCATCATTGGTTATACCTGGCATCTTTCTCACCTCGCCCAAAACGGTGGTTCTCACCCTTGGCTTCACATGAGAATCCCCTTGGAAGCTTTTAAAATCCCTCAAGTCCTGTCTGCACCTAGATCAATTATATCATAATGTCTGGGTGTGGCACCAAATCATCAGTATTTTTTAAAGTTCCCCGAGTAATTCGAATGCATAGCCAAGGTTAAGGCATAAAGTGTATTGAGAGGACTGGTAGGCCAAGGTTGTCATGCTTGCAGTTTTGCTAACAAAGGCACCCGCCTTACTGCAGCAACCCTTAGGAAACAGCTGTACAAGAAGCCCTCAGTGTCCCTTCTTCAGTTACTATAAGTTCCAGCTTTAATACTGTTAACAAGCAAGTAAAGCTGGGAGGAGATGAAATATTTGTGACTTCTTGTGAAGATTAAATGAGAGAATTTGAATGCAGTGTTACAGTTTAGATTTTTTAATTTAATTTTAAGTTCTTGGATACATGTGCAGCACGTGCAGGTTCGTTACATAAGTAAACATGTGCCGTGGTGGTTTGCTGCACCTATCAACCCATCACCTAGGTATTAAACCCTGCATGCATTAGCTATTTATCCCAATGCTCTCCCTCCCCCACAGTTTAGATTCTTGATGAGCCAAAAGGGTCCTACTCATCCCTGCTATTCATTTCTGATTAACTGAGCTAAGGATATAGAACCTATCAAAAGAAAGATGGCTGCAAAGAACAAGAGCAGATGCAGCACACGTGGAGAAATGTTCCCTTAAGTGTGGGGTCTCTACAAGGCACACAGCTATTAGGAACAGTCCCCACAAGACCTACCAGAGTTAAGAAAGATGCCAAATTTTGAGTTTTTTCCATTCCTTTCTATTCCAGGTTCCATCACAGTTCCAGAATTATATTAACAATAGGGGTTCTTCAGTTTAAGGCAGTACAATGTTTGGTCTTCGGGCTCCTGGGTGTCCTAAAACTTTTTCAAGGGGTTAGCAAGGTCAAAACTATCTTCCTTACTTGCTCTTTTCACTGTGCAAAACTGTAGCACTATGGCTATGAATCAAGGCAGTGCATATTTTTATCTTCATGTTTTCTTAGTAAGAAAAGTAAAATACTAGTTTTATTTAAGAATGTCCCCGATGAAGCAGTAAAAAATAATGTTATTAAATCTTGACTCTTAAGTACACGTTTTAAATATTTTCTGTGCCTACCAAAGTACGATGCATTTTTTTTTCAGCATTCTTTTTACTTTAAAGAACAAATAACGAGTTATTCAGGCTTGAGAATTTGGCAGACATTTTTTCAAAATGAACAAAGTGAGCCTGTCACTTCAGGGAAAACAAATGACAGTACTTGTTGCCAATAATAACGTTCAAGCTTTGAAGCAAAAATTAGAATTTTAGAAAACTGGTATCCACCATTGTGACTGTGACAGCTTCCTAATACTTACACACTTTTCTGATAAGATTGGTGATGGCATTAACTAATGTGATATTCCAATATTGTGTAATGAAATTTATCAATCTTTGGAAAAGCTACTTGATTCAGTGAACCAGTGTTTTCTAAGTGACCGATGCATGAGTTACAAAATTGTGCATAGATAAAAGATACATTCAAAGCTCAAGCTAGACCAATGAATTTTAAAGCAATAGAGTACAAAAAGTTTTCATATCACCATTAATCTTTACGGAACTACCACTTGTTGACTTTCGGTGAAGAAAAAAAGTATTCACAGTTATCTAAATAGGCTATTAAAATACTCCTCCCTTTTCCAAATACATATATGTGTGTGCGTGTGTGTATATATGTGTGTGTGTGTGTATATGTGTGTGTGTGTGTGTGTGTGTGTGTGTGTATCTGTGAAGCCAGATTTTCTTCTTATATTTCAATCAAAACAACATATTGCAGGAGACTGAATAGGAAAGCATATATGAGAAACTAGCTATCTTCTATTATGCCAGACTTTGAAGAGACTTGCAAAAATGTAAAATAATGCTGCTCATCTCACTTTTTTGTTTTGCAAAACAAACTTAGGTTTTCTCACAAATATGTTATCTACATCATCATGCAATAAATTTATTTTTTGAAATGCATAGAAATACAATTTTTAAAATTTCTCTGTTTTGATTCCTAGCCTGGTAAATATTGAGAGATGTAACCCACATAAAGAAAAGTACTTTGGAATCCTTCAAAGGTTTGAGAACTGCTGGTTTAAGGCAATTTTTATAGACCTAGGCTGTTCACATTTTTGTTTTTGCAGACAGTTAAATTACTAATTCACCCAGCTTGATATTGTGGAAGCTTGATTTTAGGCTTTGTTGAGGAGGTCTACTTTGATTTAACTTAATCCTGAGCCTTGTTCTTTACTTTTGAAGAGTAGTCTTGGATTTTCGGTGGAAGCTCAACCTGTTCACTGAGCTCCTTTAACTTGAAAGGATTTGACCTCCAAACTATCTCTCCAGCACAAATTAGCTGCTGAGATCACTGCTCAGCTCAGGTCTTTCCCTTCAGCTATTTCGTTTTCCTCCTAGACTTCTTGTAGCCTTACTCTGTGCATGCACAGCTCAGGGGTCAGTAAAAGATTTGAGGGGAATGTATACGCACATTTGGGTTCTCCCTCCCAAATCCCACCCACTGGCTTTCTCCTTTCTCATATCTCCTCCATTTCCACACTCTCTGGTCATCCTGCCTTCATCCTCTGAATCCTCAGCCCAGTAAGAGTACAGCCTTCTGCTTGAGTTTCACATCCAGTACACTAGCAAATGGAAAAGTCTTCAAGGGAAAAGCCAACCAAATGTGCATCTTACCCAATGTGCTTGCATTCTTTCAAGGTCATAGTGCTTTCAGTCTCTGCCTGCTTTTGATTGAGTGTTAATGAGTTCCAGTAACTTCTCTTTCTATATTTTGTCCAGAGTTATAATTGTCATCAGCAGAGAGGTTAGTGTGATATGGGATAGTCTGCCATTAAATGAAATTTAATTCCTGTCTCTTCCCATTTTGAACTAAGATTAGCAAGGCCACGTTCTCATCTGTGGGGTGACAGCAGAGCCATACCAGATCCTTGAACAATATATCCTCCTCCATCTGTGCAGTGTTCTATAAAATCTATTTCCCCACAATCCACTCAGTAAGTCTGGCTTAATATCCTCTTGCTGGGGTGGTTCTGATGTTAGGCCTAAGGCCATCATAACACATCCAATTGTCTCACAATCTTTTTTTTGACAGGGTCTCATTCTGTCACCCAAGCTGGAATTCAGTGGCGTGATCGCAGCTCACTGCAGTCTTAGCCTCCCAGGCTCGAGTGATCCTCTCACCTCAGCCTTTCAAGCATCTGGGACCACAGTTGTGTGCCTCCACACCCAGATAATTTTTAAACATTTTTTATAGAGACAGGGTCCTGCTATGTTGGCCCAGGCTGGTCTTGATTTCCTGGGCTCAAGCAAACCTCCCACCTTGACCTCCCAAAGTGCTGTGATTACAGGTGTGAGCCACCACACCTGCCAATTGTCTTACAATCTAGTAAAATCAGTGTGTTGAAGACATATCTGCACTCCCATGTTTATTGTGGCATTATTCACAATAGCCAAGATAAGAAACCAAATGAAGAGTCCATCAAAAGATGAAATTTTTTAAAATGTTACATCTGAGAATATTCTTGCCTTTTGACAACAGCAACAGGCTCTTTTTGAGTTTCCCTGCCCCACACATAGAGCCAAATACTCTCTAGGAAGTCCTGTCTCCTTGTGGAGTTCAGGATGATTCCTGTGTAACCTATGCTAGACCCTTCAAGGCAGGAAGAACCAGGCCCAGCCTCCACCATAAGGTCAGTTCTGGCCATGGTCGGGGCTGGACCTGACTCTTCCTGTCTTGGTGTCTAAGATAGGTTACCCAGGAATCACAAGGAATGTCAGTTATGGCACTAAAACAATTGTCCTCTGAAAATGGGAACCTCAAGGCCTATCAAGTTCATCCATGTCTCTGATGTCTATAATCCTCCAGTTACAGACATGAGCTATCTCCCTCACTGGTCTTGTTGTTGTCTCATTCTCATACTGCTCTGAGTGTCTCCCAGCTCAACTCTCTTCCAGACTTTGATGCCTCTGAACTATTGCCACACACACACACACACACACACACACACACACACACATACACATTTCATAGTAAAGTGACCTTTTGTCTTAGTCCATTTGTGTTGCTATAAAGGAATAGGTGAGGCTGGGTAATTTATAAAGAAAAGAGGTTTACTTGGTTCATGGTCCTGCAGACTGTACAAGAAGCATACAGCTAGCATCTGCTTCTGATGAGGGCCTCATGCTGCTTCCACTCATGGAGGAAGGTAAAGGGGACTTGGTATGTACAGAGAATACATGGAAAGACAGGAAGCAAGGGAGAGGGGAGTGCAGTTGGAGGCTCTTTTTGATGACAAGTTCTCAGGGGAATTCTCACAGGAACTAACAGAGGAACAACTCACTCCTTACTGCCAGGATGGCACCAAGCCATTCAGGAGGGATGTGTCCCTATGACCCAAACATCTCGCATTAGACCCCACTTTCAACACTGGGAATCAAATATCAACATGAGATTTAGAGGAGTCATATATCCAAACCATAGCACCTTCCTATAGCTTTAGTATCTTTTCAAAATATTCTTGAGTAAATGCTTGTTTTCCTCTTTGTCTCTTTTCTTACAGCAGGTTGCTCTTTCATACTCTAATATCTCTTGGTTGAGAGGTAATGTCAACATCTGCTCAATTCCCCACAGCTCCTTCTAAATTGATCATTCTTTCCTAATCTGAGCAAAAAACCTTCTCTGAGAATCCTGCCATCTACCGTATCACTTTCCATCATGCTCTCCTTACAGTCACCTATCTATACACAGTTATCTCCTCCACTGTATATATCCTTGGAATTTGACTCTCACTTATCTCCTTTGCCTTAACTCTTGCCAGTATCCACATCACCCATATGGATAATTTATTCAACTTCCAAACATCACAATTTCAATATTTTCTTTCTCTCTTCCAAATCTCTCATATCTTTATACTGATTATATTCACTCTTAAACCACATTAGGATCATTAGCCTTTCCCTATATTCTTTGAATATGTCAGTGCCACTACTGTTTTTTTGTTTTGTTTTGTTTTTGTTGAGATGGAGTCTCGCTCTGTCTCCCAGGCTGGAGTGCAGTGGCGCAATCTCGGCTCACTGAAAGCTCCACCTCCCGGGTCCACGCCGTTCTCCTGCCTCAGCCTCCTGAGTTTCTTTTTAGACTAATTCTTGTCCTTGTGTGTAATCGCACAATCCATTTTGTCAATACTACAATCAACTCCCTCCCCTTGTCCTGCCACCATACCTTTGTCACAACCATCTACCCCTAGATTAGTCTTTCAGTATGCCTTCTCTCTTCCTCAATCTGTGTGACTAAGCATTGCTGAAGAAAAATGGTCAGTTGTACTGAATGATTTTATCATGACTTATAAGATATGTCTTCAAGAGGTGCTTGATATTACTATTAACTGTGGAATTGCAAGGAAGAGAAGTCCAAGAAATCCAGTGTTTCAAGACTACATTTTTAATTTTATTGTCTGTATCATTCAGGACTTAATTACAGAGAATAGAGTCATTGCAAGCTAGTTCAAAGAGAAAGGATTTTGTTCTTATCTAGAGTGGAAGGCTAAAGAAATAGACTTTATGCTGACTTTCCATAAAAAAGTCCCTAAACCACCTGGGACTCCCAAGGGAGCTGCTAAGAAGCTGTAAAATTGGGAATTTTCCTACCAATTTGGGAAGCCACAATTATATTTGTTTGTTCTAGAACTACTCCATGTTTTCTACCATAAAGAAGCCATGTCCCTCATTATTAAAATGTCAAAAAAATAAAAGATGTTAATGAGGATGTAGAGAGAAAGGAATCCTTATACATTGTTGGTGGAATTGTAAATTAGTCCAACCTGTATGGAAAACAATATGGAGATTTCTCAAAGAACTAAAAATAGAACTACCATTTGATCCAGCAATCCCACCCCTGCGTATATACCCAAAGGAAAAGAAATCATTATACAAAAAGACACTTGCACTTGTATGTTTACAGCTGCACTATTCACAAGAGCAAAGATATGGAATCAATCTAAGTGTGCATCAACAGATGATTGGATAGAGAAAATGTGATCCCCCCCGCCCACACACACACAAATGGAATACTACTCAGCCATAACAAAAATAATGAAATCATGTCCTTTGCAGCAACATAGATGGAACTGGAGGCCATTAAGTAAACTAACTCAGAAACAGAAAGTCAAATACTATATGTTCTCATAAGTGGGAGCTAAATAATGTGTACACATGGACATAGAGTGTGGAATAATAGTAGAGTTTCAGAAGGGTAAGGGTGTGTGGGGATGAGAAATGAGAAATTACTTAATGGATATCATGTGTACAGTATTTGGGTGATAATGATACCAAAAGCCTAGACTTCACCCCTATGCAATGTATCCATGTCACAAAATTTCACTTGTACCCTCTAAATTTATACCAATAAATAAATAAATAGCCATGTCCCCAGTTAAGAAGTTGTCAGCAGCTATGGGAACCAGCAGAAGCTAGCCTTCAAAATAGGTCCCAGTGATCTTTATCGCTTAGTATCCATCCTATTGTGTTGTCCTCTTCCCCACTGAATAGGGCTGATCTGTTGGATCAACAGGATACTGCGGAAGTAACAGTGTGTGTCTTTTGAGACTATGTCATAAAAGATGTTGTCTCTTCCACTTTGCTTTTTCTTGGATCACTTCTACCAGAGGACGCCAAGTACCATGTTATGAGAACATTCCTGCAACGCTCTGCAGAGAAATCCATGTGGAGACAAACAGAGATCTCTTCCAACAACCAGAACCAACTTACCAGTCATGTGAGTGAGCCACCATAGAAGCAGATCCTCCAGCCCCATTCAATCCTTTGACTGCAGTCCCAGCCAAGACATGACAGCAATCTCAAGAGACTCCAAACCAGAATAGGCCAGCTAAGTTGTTCCCAAATCCCTGACCCACAGAAATTGTGAGAGATAATATGTTTGTTGTTTTAAGACACTGATTTTTTTTACTGCAGGAATAGTATAGGTATCAACATCCTGAGCATTAATCTTTGCTTCAGTGTGCACTGCCTTTCCTCTCCTTCATTGCCCACGCCAATGATCTAAGCTCAGGAGTTGAGAGTTTGTAGAGGTAAATCTGCAAAAAAAAAGTTATCTGTGAATGGATTACACAGACTCTTCCACCTTCTAGTTCATCCTTCACTACTAGATTTCTAATAACAGTTCCTATTGGACTAACCTCCCACAGACAACAACTATATCTGGATATATATATATATTTGTGTGTGTGTGTGTGTGTGTATACACTACAATCTGCCCTTAGGCAAAAATTTTTAAAATACATTTATATAATGTATGTATGTGTGTATATATTATATATAAATAGATAGGTATATATTTTTGTATGCACACACTACCTGAAGACATTGGAGAGAGGCCAAAAAGCAGACAGATACCGGAGTGCAGTCATCACTTGGAAGGCAAATAAACTTGATTAATCATCAGTTTTTTTAAAAAAATTTTGCCTAAGGGCAGGTTGTAGTATGCACCATGCTGCAGTTGAAGGTAGAGGAGGCTTAAATGAAGACAGAAAGTCTGCAGTCTTACTGGCTTAACAAACCTGAGGAGACAGGAAGGGCAACCATAGCAACTGAAGAGTGAGAAGCAAAATCTCAGAAGGGAGAGAGTCTGACAAGGGGAGCCCTAAATTCTGTATGTAGGCTGCCTAAATTTCTGATTGATCACCGAACCATACATGTGCAGACTAGGAGTGGAGGCAGATTCCAAGCAGTCCAACTAAGTTTAAAAGAACTGAACTGAGATTTCAGCTGTTATCTACTGGAGACAGTTTTCCATTTGAGTTCAGCCCATTTAACTGCCTCCCTCTTCCCTACACACACACACACACACACACGCACGCGCGCACACATGCATGGTAGAAGTTCTGCAGTACCAAACTGTGAGCAAGCAGAACTAGGAATTGTGTTTTTGTTTGTTTGTTTTTATGAGGTCCAAAAGGTGCATAGAAAAGTTCTGCAAGATTTCCAGTGGGAAACTGGTTCTCTGGAGAAAGGCTATTAATTAATCTTTAGAAATGTCCCCAAATTTTGATGCAGGGTATTTATTTTTAAAATACCATAGTGCATTCATTGATCTTCAAATAGTCTGTTGATCTTATTGGGAAAAGTGCTTGCAATATTCCAAGTCATCAGGTAAATTGGTTTGAAGAAATCCAAGTAGTTCCTTAAATGTCAGCTCATCTTCAAGGCTTGAACCTTTCAGGATATGGGGCAAAGGGCACAGGCTGACTTGTCAAAGACAAGAGAGCTTTAACACAGGTAGAGGCAGATATATGCTTGCTTAATTGCGACAAATGACCTCTTGAACTTTTCTTTTTTCCTTTTATTTCCATAAGTTTTTGGAGAATATGTGGTTATTTGGTTACACGAGTAAGTTATTTAGTGGTGATTTGTGAGATTTTGGTGCACCCATCACCTGAGCAGTGTATACTGAACCCAATTTGTAGTCTTTTATCCCTCACCCTCTTCCCACCCCTCTTGAACTTTTCATGGTTTCCAATTGCTCACTATTTGACATTCCTCTATGAGCCATGCCATGACGTTTCTGATATATCTGAAGAAAACAGAAGTCAAAAAGTGGCTTCTAGTATGCTTTGTGAACAAAATCAAGCTTGTAAATAGAGTGTAAACCTATTGGCAGTTCAGCAATCGCCCTGCCTAATATTTTTTAAAAAAGAAATTGTTAAATCTGCTTTCTGTGTTAAATCTCTGTATGTTAGAATTTATCTATTGTTTCTATAAGGTCCAAAAGGTACACAGAAAACTTCTGCAAGATTTTCAGTGGGAAATATCATTCACTTAGTTATTTTGCTTAGGAATAGATTGTGAACCAAACTGATCTTCTGAAAATGGAGGAAAAACTTCAAGGTTTGCATGGGAGAATTGAGGAGTCTGGCTACTGGTTAAAAACCAATATGTGATTTTTTCAGGCCTGACCATAGGTGATGACAAACACTTTACCTGGCAGGCTTCACCGGAAAAGCTGCCCTCCACATACCAGACTTGGTGCATAACCAGTCATATGGCAGTCTCTGTGGGGTGTTGCAGTCAAAGACTCAGACCCCCTGGCCAATCACACTGTTTCATATATTTACATTCCTAGCCCTGTGCTGTCATTTCTAGGCCCTTTATCTGAGGCCTTGGGCAAGAGGTCTTCAGGTTCCTCTGCTGAGATCTTATGGGGTAAGGAAAAGGGGAAAAATTTGAAGATACTTTCCTTCTTTCTGCCTCAGTACCCAGGACTTTTCCACTCCTACCCCACCACATGACTCCAGGGTCCGTAAAACTGCCAGAGCCTTTTGTTCGGCGCTCCCTCAATAGAAAGATGATCCCACATCTGTGCTGCTCCACTTGAATCTTGACCAGTGTGCTGTCCCACAGGGGAAAATGGAACAGTGAAGTTGATGCCTCCTCTGGTTTTAAACTCTTGCTTGTTCCATCACTGTGACTGAAGGCTTAACTCTTTCATTTTCAGCTTGTGGCTTTAATTGGCTACTTGAACACCCAACAGCTCAGCTCTCTCCCAGCTCAGCAGAGCTCCTTAAAAGACTAATTAAATTTTTTTCCATTCTTAAAACACCACTAAGAATCACAACCCTGAAACCACTGACCACACTGAACAAGTATGGCTGGTGCTTGATAAACAAAGTGAGTTCTACTAAATTTGCTCCAAAACATTTTATTAATAAAAGTCTTATTTAAAAAACAAAATAGAAAAGAGTTAGGTATCACATTGAATAACATGTTGATAGCCCGTGTATGGTTATGGGTTCTAATTGCTCTACAAAATCAACCGGCCATGATGGAGTAAAGAAAGTTAGAAAGAGTAAATACAGCCATATAAGTTTTTTGAAACACTTCCAAGTACAAAAAGCAGCATGCTAATTTTTAAGTGCAAAGAAAGCTCATAATAAAATAGACTTTAAAAATTACAAATAAAAATCTGTACATCAAGGATATTTTTAAGGCTTTCCCATGTGCATGTCACTATGTAGACAATGAAGAGGAACTGCCAAGAGAGGAACCATCATGTCAGGTGTTACAGGTCTGGCCCATTTCGGCTTGTAGGACCATCTCTTCTTTTCTCAAGGGAAAAGTGTCAATCAGGTTGAACAGAGCCACAGGCATCACCAGGGAGACATAGCGCTCTTTGTCCATGCCATGCTTATCCACTAGCACCATACTGAAGGAGTAGAGTGGGATTCGCAGCAACAGCCTGCGGCAGACAAAGAAAAGAGGAGACTAAGTCAAACCGTGACTCCCAAGGGTCCTGGTGGGTCAACCAGAGCCCTACTGTGACCGTGTGCAGAGAAAGCTTTGATACCATGAAGGACTGAATCATCCTTTAGACCCTGTCTACTCAAACTGTGACCCTTGGACCAGCAGCATCACATGAGAACTTGCTAGAAATGGAGACTCACATGCCCCACCCCAAACCTACTGAATTACTATCTGCATTATTATCAAGATCCCCAGATGACTGGTATGTATATGAGAGTTTGAAAAGCACTGCTTTAGTTTTAGATTATAGTCAGGAAGACTTCCGGCCTACAATGGTGCCATATACCAACATTTGGTACAAGGTGCATACAAGGCTAACAGATTTTTTTTTCATTAAATTGGAATCAACCCCAAGTTTGGAATCAACCCCAAGCCCACATTTGCTGACTAGTGTTGCATGACCACATACACACTAGGACTAAGTCAGTGATCATGAACAGGGGTGATTTTGCTCCCCACTCCCAGGGGAAATTTGGCCATGTCTGGAGATATTTTTGGTTGTCACAGTGGAGAGTGAAGATGTGACTGGCATTTAGTGGGTAGAGGCCAGGAATGCTGCTAAACATCCTGCAATGCACAGCCAACTCTCCCCGCCAAACAAAGAATTATCTATCCCCATATAGCAATAGTGCCAAGGCTGAAAATCTCTGGGCTAGGTAAAGCTGATTGACATAATTTCCCAGCATGATAGTTCTGGCCTATTCAGTGGCCAGCTCAGGACTGCAGAGTTATAAGGGATTGAGCTTGGTCTATACCCCATGTATTCTGACTTGGTTAATCATAATTTGTACCCCAAATAATTCCAAAAAAGAATATGAAGTGGTTTCAAGTGTCTGGTGTTCTTTCTGCTCTACCACGCTAGAATTTAAACTAAAAAATATGATTTTCGTATCAACACAAACATATTTAGATGAGAATAGCTAGAGAAAGCAAACAAACAGATAAGTTGAGCCCAATGAACAAATGAGCCCACTCACGCTCTTCTCCAGATTTTTTTTTTTTTTCAGTTTAGATATTTTGAGATTGTGTATGAGGCAGAATATACACTGCCATCTGGATTTAAAGTGAAATACGTTTTCCTCATACAAACAGATCAAGGTTAAAAAATCATTACATAAAACACAAACTACATTCTTCTGCCTTTTAAGAGGGAGTTTCAAGGAAGAAGGGAATAATTTGTATCTTATCCCAGTGGGGAGCTAAATCGCAAATTCACTCCCAGTGACTAGAAATGAAAAAAAGAGGACATGACAATGCCTCCGCCAGGTTTCCTGCAGTGCTGAGAGGGGAGCTCAGAAGTAGATGACTGCAAAGTGCATTAATGAGTTCCGAACACGCGAATATAGGCTGCAACGTAAGGTGTGAATGAAGAGATAAAATGCTCTGCATCTTTAAGAGGAAGGGTATTGAGTTTACTTTTGGGAGCATGGAGGAGTTCTGGCACAGGGAGCTCTCAGGAAACAGAGGAATAGGGAATATGGTGGCTGATGCCTGTGGGAAAGGGTGACCAATAAGAAATTGGAGCATTCATTTTTTTTTTATAGTGCTTGTGAGACTAGGATGGGAACCCCCCGCCCCCACACCACCACCACGGTGCCACCATCTGCTACCACACACATTCCTGTGTAAGTCTTGTGCCTTGACTGACACAGAATGTAAAGGGGGAAAACTGTCATGGGAAGAGCTGAGTGGTTGGATCAGCAGGCTAGCAGCAGCCACAGGAATGCATCCCACTAGGGCCGAAAGACCACAGAAATCTTGGGGATGAATGATCAAACACCACACAAAATCGGGGATGAGGTGTGATGCCGACAGTATGTCTGAGCTACATACGTGTCTGTCGTCAGATTGGAAGGAGTTCTTCCTGGAAAATCTTCCAGGGAACACTGTAGACTCAAAGAATAATGTGGGTATAGAAATTATGGCTTTCTTGGTCCCTGTCTTCCTTGAGATTGCTGGAAAATTCCTCTGGAAAGCATGAATCAGATCATACCTCCAGATAAAAAAGAAATGAGGGCAAGAAAGAAGGCAGGTGGTGACCCTGCCACCCCAGGGACCCAGTCTCTTCTTTCTGTTGACTCCCTTCAAGGGTTTTATCATGGCCTCAGTGCTATTTGAAAATAGTCTTATAGCCAGACAAAAGAATTTTTAGATTATGCAGGCATTATGCTTTTCCTTCTCCTCTTTCGCTTCCTATTCTTTGCCTAAACCATCTTTTTTCCTCTGCACTAGACTCCAAGGTGTCTAAAAAAACCTTTCCAATTCAAAGGGAAAAAGTTCTTCCAAGCTCTTTGTTTCTCACTGATATGTCTGATAACACAGGCAGGCCGGCCTGACACAGAATCCATTAGGTAATGCACCTGAGTGATCATTTCTGCATGACATTTACCTGGACTATCATCCAGCTGCAAAATAGAGATTGGCCCTTTTCTTGAAGGCTGCTGGGCAAAAGTTCTATTTCAAAACTGTAAAGCCTTTGGTAAAAAACTAGGCCAGTGGTCCTCACCATGTGATCTCTTGGGAGCTCATTAGAAATGCATATTATTGGGTATAACCAGAGACCTACTGAATCAGAAACACAGTTTACAGCCTACAGTGTAGACTCCAGCAATACGTATTTTAACAGGCCCTCCAGGAGATTCTGATGGAGGCTAAAAGTTTGAGAACCACCATATAATGTATTTAAAATCATCTTCTGCCTATAGAAGTCTATGGTAGCCCCAACATACACAATCTGAATGGCAAGTATTTTTTAATCGCATTTTTCTGTTCTTCAAGTAGATTCAACAGTTTAAAAACACATCAAGATTTTATGAAGATGACACACATACAGACACATTCAATCCAAAACCCATTCAGAAAATTCTGCAACAAGTTTTAAAAAATCATTGACACAGGATATGAGCAAGTAGTACTAAATAAGCAACAGCTTCATAAAACCTACTTTGAAAATATTCACCATAAATATTTAGATATCAACACAACTCTCTGTCTTAAGTTTTGTACAGTTCAACTTGAAGTATTTATACACGAACTGTAAATATACAATATACTTTTAAAAGCTGTTATCAACTCTGGAAATAGTAAGGCTGTTTCAATGAAATTTTGAGTCATTTACTCCACTTAGCGCCAACATGGTGCCAGGTACCGTGCTAGGTACCGAGTAGCAAACATTTGAAAGCTCTGCTACTGATGTGCTACTGAAGTCGGTATGGGGAGGTGCTACATGCAAATGCAGTAAAATATAACAAAAACAAAAGCATATGAGTGTACCCAGCCTTCTCCATTCATCAGCCGACTAAAGAGAACTCATGAATCCTCTTATTTCAAGTTGAACGGTACAAAACTTAAGACAGAGTTGTGTTGATATCTAAATATTTATGGTGAATATTCTCAAAGTAGGTTTTATGAAGCTGTTGCTTATTTAGTACTACTTGCTCATATCCTGTGTCAATGATTTTTTAAAACTTGTTGCAGAATTTTCTGAATGGGTTTTGAAAAGGCTGGGTGAGAAAGGAAGATTTTAAGGAGTTTTGCTTTAGTCTAATTATCCATTTCACAGTGGTCAAGAGATGCAAGTAGAAATTTGGGCTATTCTGAAACTATCTTTTGGTTGTTGAATTCTGCTTCTTTAATACATCATTATTCAGAGACTAAAATCCACGGCTCCAACTTTGTAAGGGTTATGAAAGTAAAATATAATTGTTAAAATAGAGGTATGAACAAGTGTTCTGGAAGAATGGAGAAAAAAGAGACCAAGCCTGGAAAGACTAATTGGATGCGTGCTCTTCTAGTAAGACCAAGGATTGCTTAATTCTTTTTTTCAGGTCCTCCTCTCTTAGCCATCCTTCCTCCACCAACCACACACACACACACACACACACACACACACACTCACACACACACACACGTGCACGAAGCAAAAACGGTTGGTTGGAGGGGGTAAGAAAGAAAACACTGGGCCGGGCACGGTGGCTCAAGCCTGTAATCCCAGCACTTTGGGAGGCCGAGACGGGCAGATCACAAGGTCAGGAGATCGAGACCATCCTGGCTAACACGGTGAAACCCCGTCTCTACTAAAAAATACAAAAAAACTAGCTGGGCGAGGTGGCGGGCGCCTGTAGTCCCAGCTACTTGGGAGGCTGACGCAGGAGAATGGCGTGAACCCGGGAGGCGGAGCTTGCAGTGAGCTGAGATCCGGCCACTGCACTCCAGCCTGGGCGACAGAGCGAGACTCCGTCTCAAAAAACAAACAAACAAAAAAAGAAAACACTGGTAATTACCCATTGCACAATTTATTTGAACAAACAGCAACATGCTGATTAGCATGGTTATAACACTCCCAGAATAAAAGCAATTAAACATTGAAGGCTGCCTGAACTCCATCCTGAATAGAAAGAAACCAGTGAACCTAATCAGTTAAAAGTGCATTCATAGGGGATAAGATTTAAGAACAGAAATTTCCCCTACCTGAGCTGCAGCGCTAGGGCTGGAGGCATAATCTTTGCTCCTATCCTGCCAATGAGAGTCGGGAACACACCCACCAGCTCCACCACGGTGATGTGTCGAAGATCAAGGCCACACTGTGCTTGCTGGGAAAAAGAAAACCCAACGGGAGATATGAGCGTGGCTAAAAAAGACATCCTTATCAAACTAGAAACCGACAGAAGTAGCACTGGCCTGTCTCTGGAAGTTTATTTGCTCACTCTGAACTGTACTGAAAACAGATGAGAAATTGGGGTTAAGCTAGTGGCTATAAAACCTAAATACCTTTCCTAGAGGAATCCTTCCGATATGGCTTGACAGTGGGATTTTGAAAACCTAAGCAAAAGGGCAGTCTATGTATTTCCAGACAGAGTGAGACCTTGAGTGAGTCAAATTTCCTAAAGAGTGTCCAAGACCACCCCAGAGGATTCTAACTTTTTCTTTGCAGGAGAGAAGACTACTCTATTTCCAGAGTCCACTTCTCTGCCCTGTTTCCACTCTCCACACTCCCCTGCCCTATGCCCTCCACACCCAATCCCAGGGGAAAAGAGGATACAAGGTTCCAAGCCTCTAAGCTGGCTCTTGCCAAGAACCTTGGGAATGTGGCCCAGTCAACCACGTGTCAGCAGGGCTCATCAGGAATGGCAATGGCAATAAAAATAAAAAATACCAAAAAAGTAATGTAAGACAAATTAGATGAATTTGGCTAAATGGGAAAAGAAATTTTGAGGTCTTGAAAGATGAAAACATCAAATACGTTTTACCAAAATTCCACTGAAATGTCCCTGCATAAGGTTACAGAACTGGTTGAAAAGCTTAAAAAGTTAGAAATAGGCTTTTGTATTACTCTCACTGAAATGCCTAAGTCAACCAAACCTTTCTTTGAAGGCTCTGGTTAAAATGCAAATGTAAGTATATTTGGAAGAGGAGGTCACACCAAAACATCTTGATATTAAATATCTTATCCAACCAGTTGTTAAGTTAGCAAGTGTCTGAAGGGATGACGGCAATCTTTCTCTGTAAAGGGCCAGAGAGTATTTCAGGCTTGGCAAGGTTGGATGGCCTCTGTCCTAATCACTTCACTCCATCATTGTAGTGCACAAGTAGTTATAGATCATGCACAAATGAATTAGTGTGACTGTGTCCAATAAAAGTTAATTTACCAAAACTAGCCAGGGGTCACCATAGTTTGCTGACACAGAGGAAAAGCAAGTTGTTTGGCTTAATTCATTTTCCTATGGAATAAGAACAGATGAGGAAATGTATGATCATGGAATATAGCCTGCAATGCCAATTTCCCACAAAAGAGAGAAGTATAAGCTTGTCTTTTCTGAAGAGCAGGCCCCTGGCTTGGACAAGGAGATACAAGGGGAGGTAAGCTGGTGGGGACCGGGGGTAAAGATGCAATGAATTTGGTTACTATTAAGGGAGCTCACAAAAATCTTATATGGCTCTTCAGAGTTCACAGGCAATTCTTCAAGTATGTGGGAAGAGTGAAAAGAGAATTCTTATTATACATTTTGTTAATGCTGACATGAGAAGTAAATTGTAGCCCTTGATTAAATCAAGACTGTTTTAAGCACTTAGTTCTATCCACTGTAACAAATGAATAAAATATTCTCAAAAACAGTGTGCAGCACTGTATCCATGGCACAGCATACATCCTGCCTCTTTAGTATTCAGTGAAGTTGGCCACTCTTTTGCAAACCAGCTTCAGGACAAAAGCAAGCAACTTCTAGTTTGATCCTTATAGTTTCTAGTCATCCTTCCCCACACACCCAAGATGCTGGTTGCTCATTTAGTAGCTACAAAATTTACATAGTTGAGAAGGACATATTTCCCAGAAAAGTGCCCATCAAACTTTAGAGTGCTTAGGAATCATCTGGAGATTTTGTTAAAAGTGTAGATTCTGACACAGTAGGTCTGGGAGGGGCCCTGAGAATTGGCATGTCTATCAAGCTCCCAGGTGATGCTGATGCTGCTGGTCCAGTCCATGGATCACATGTTGAGAACCAATGTGCTAAAAAAAAGGGCTGTCACCCTCTGAGAGTCAAAGAAATTCCCTGGGGAAAAATGTGGGGACCGAGGGCTCCTGGATTCCTTTCATCTCTTGGGCCAGCCTTTTGGGCAGGCAGCTAATTGATTGCTTTCAGCCAGGCATATCCTGAACAGGTTCAGCAAAGACAATTGTTCTGTGGCTAGGCCTGGACAGTATGTCAATTAGACTTATTGGTGAAGACAGGCAAACCTCATTAGTTGGAAAACGATTGGGTTAACTCTAAGGAGTCAATGTTAATCAGGTTACGGCCCAGAACCAGAAATGAATGGTGGTAGCTCTAAAGTGCCAGTTCCTGAAACTCACTGTAAGTGGATTAGGCACTGAATCTGGTCTTTGCTTTTAGTGAAATGGCTGGGCCCTTCCTGTTAAAGGTCTCCCTGCCACCTCGGCCCTGCCTCGAGGACTCACCTGCAGCATTCCCAGCTGGAGCCGGTAAAGGAGGTTTCGGGCTGTGGGTGTGGACACAATGAGGAGTCTCCTTTTCTCATAAAACTGATCCAGAAGTGCAGCTGCCGTTCTGACACCCACATTGACGTTCATGGCTGTAATCAGAAATGGCCACATGAGTCAGAAACCTTCTACTTGTTCTGGCTCAACAGAGCCTATGATGACACACAGGACCATTTGTGTAAGAAGTAAACCCTAAGATAAGGATTCAAGTGTAAGTAGTTTATTTGGGAGGCGGTCCCAAGAAGCACTTGTGGAGGAGTGAGGAAGTATATTCATTTCCTCTTACTGCTGTAACAAATCACCGTAAACCTAGTGACTTAACATAATACAAACTTATTTTAGATACTGCAGGTCAGGATCGAAAAGATCCTAGCCTCACGGAGCTAAAATTAAGGTGTTGGCAGGGCTATGCTCCCATGGAGGTTCTAGGGGAGAATCTGATTTCTTGTCTTTTTCAGTATCGAGAGGCCACCTTCATTCCTTGGCTAGTAGTCCCTTCCCCCATCTTCAAAGACAGCACTGTAATATCTTCAAATCTCTCTTCTCTCTGATCTCTCCTTCCATCATCTCTTCCTATGACTCTGACAGCAGTTCTGCCTCCTTTATATAAGAAGGCTTGTGATTATATTGGGCCCACTGGGTATTCCAGGATACTCTTCCCATCTCAAAATCCTTAACTTAATTACATCTGTAAAGTCCCTTTTTTCATGTAAGGTAACATATTCTCAGGTTCTGGGGATTAGGATGTGGACATCTTTGGTGGACCATTATTCTGCTTATGTCAGGAAGTGAGACAGTGAAGGAAAGAAAACAATACCAGTTGGTTATCAAGCAAGTTGTTGCTGTGGGCATTTGGAACTCACTCCCACTGGGGAACCCTAGAAGATGATATACAACATACCTCCAGAATTAACCCACTGGAGGGAACTGGAGTATTTATACAATTGCTCCATCATTGTTGAGGGCTGCTTCTAGGGCACTAGCTCTCCATCACTTCAGGCTGGCTCTGTGCATGGGCTGACGGTGCTTTCATAGCCAGGGAAGAAACGCTCTCAGACAGAGAGACCCACTTAATTGCAGTAAGTAGCCTTTTGAACATAGATGCGAATGTGAAAGGCATATGGGCCAAGCACCATAGTATCTTCTGGGGAAAGGGGTGCAGAGAGGCAGAAGTGTAAGAGAATGGGCAATGGCCAGGCTGGCTTTGGAATGGCTCAGAATCTCTGAAGTCTACCTCCTTGGTGCAGAAGGGACAAAGCAATGTGGGGCACAAAGGCCACAGAGCAAGCAACACAGGCATAGAGGGCATGGGACAAGGCAGTTTTATAATAGGTCTTCCCTTTAAGCAAATAAATGACAACTAATTCTAGCTGTTCAAGGTCAATGAAGGATGTTATATAGATAGGCAAACAAAAGGCTTAGCTCCAAAGAAGAAATAATATGAGAGTAACTAGTAGACGCCATGCATGATTTATAATCTTGGTTTTCATATTTCACATTTTAGGTTTGCATTGAAGTATTTGTTCATTCACACATTAATTCATTCAGCCATTATATACTGAGTGCCTGCCATGTGCCAAGCTCTACACTAGGTACTAGGATGTCACACTGAGTGATACACAGTTCCTGCCCTCTTTCCTGCCCTCTTCCCTGCCCCAGGGGCTCAGAGTCTAGGATAGCTCCGGTCAAGAGAAATACAATGTAAGCCACTATGTTTAATCTTAAATTTTCTAGTTGCCTCATTAAAAAAGTGTAAAGAGACTGGGCGCAGTGGCTCACACCTGTAATCTCAGCACTTTGGGAGGCCGAGGTGGGCAGATCATGAGGTCAGGAGATCAAGAACATCCTGGCTAACACGGTGAAACCCCACCTTTACTAAAAATACAAAAAATTAGCCAGGTGTGGTGGCACGCACCTGTAGTCCCAGCTACTCAGGAGGCTGGGGCAGGAGAATCACTTGAACCCAGGAGGTGGAGGTTGCAGTGAGCCAAGATCGCACCACTGCACTCTAGCCTGGGCGACAGAGTGACATTCCAGCTCAAACAAACAAATAAAAGGAAAAGTATAAAGTGACAGGTAGAAATGATTTTATGTTTTATTTAACCCAATATATCCAAAATATTTCATTTCAACATGTAATCAATATAAAAAATTAAGATACTTTACATTCTTTTTCACACTAAGATTTTGAAATTGGTATATATTTTACACTTATAGCATATCTCAATTCAGAATAGCCTCATTTCAAGTGCTTAGTAGCCACATATAGCTAGTGGCTACCATGTTGGACCACATAGGTCTAGCAGCCTGTTAGACGCCACACCCCAGGCCTTAATGCCAACATGGTGGGCATGAAGTCCTTAGGTAGGGAGTCTATAATAGGTGTGTTCTTTCTACTTTAACACATGAAATTGAAGAATCTCAGGCATTTAGCTGATGGTATGTATGTCTCGCTGTCACTTAACTCTAAATGGGGGCTTCAATTAAAAGAAAGGGATAAAGATGAAAGGGTACCAGGAAATGAGAAAAAGAGAAGTCTACAAACAAGAGATACATCCATAATTTTCTGGCTAGCCCAAGTTTCAGACTCATTACCCACCCAATTTTTGTTCATCAGGAATAAGAGCTGGCATAAGGCTTTACCTGTACCAGGCACTGCTCTATTCCACTGTTCCACAGATGACCTAATTTAATCCTTACAACAACTCAAGAGGTAGATGAGGTATTATTTTCTTCATTTTACATAGGAGGAAAGATTCCAAATGCCCAAGGTCTATGTGACTTTCATGCCAGTGATGCGAAGCAGGTATGATATTGTCTCTACATGACAGTGTACTGGCTTTAGAAACAAGATCCTTACATTTCTAGAACAAAGGAAACTACAGCAAATTTTGCTGATTCATAATGTCACCAAAGGCTGGCCCTAGGTTCCTACCTTGAGCTTCTTCCTTAGAGGACATGAAAGGGAAATTCGAGGATAGGCAGAAGCAAGATGGATAGCAGATGAGATGAGCTGCAGCAGGGATCTAGGGACCATGTTCATCCACTCAGATAAAGAGGGATGGCCATGAACTTCTCAAAGTCTATGAAGGGAAACCTCTCTTGCACTGGAATCAAGAACCAAGGGGTTTACAGGTTCTGCTGCAGGCTGGAGGGGCTGCATACATACCTGCACAGGTGGGCTCTGTGCCAGACCAAGCCAGGTTGGATTGACATACTCGGGCAGGGCTACCCTGGAGCTCATAGCCGCCGATGCAGGAGAACTCACAGGTGGCTCCATAATTATCCCCATCGCTGGAGCACTTCATGTAACCATTCTCTGGGGCATTGAGTTTGCCACAGCGTTTGACTGTAGGGACACAAGTCCAGAGGGGTCTCAGTGCTGAGCTCCCATCCACAGAGTAAGCAGAAAAGGTGAGGATGCAGAGGCATCAGTTTTGCAATCAGGCTTCTACATCAGCCTGTGAAATGAGTGAGGGAGGAGGGATGACTATTTGGTCAGTGGGTGAGCCTTGCAATGGTCACCCATCCATACCAATGAGACCACTGATATCAACTGGTTTAGCTCCTAGTGTTATAGATGAGGAAGTGAAGTCCAGAAGAGTAAGGAGTAAAGATGGTTAGCAATTAGTTGCCCAAACCATCAGGCATAAAATAATCCTTAAAAACATTTTCTTTCATACCAATGGTTCTAGAACACTAAGAACATGTTCTCTTGGTGGCCCAAATTAGGGGGCTCCTATTCACCCTAGTTGTAGATGGACTCACAGGCTTTAGCTGGTCACCTAAGCTCAGGGATGGAAAAATTATTGAATAATATTCTTCCGGGACAGTCAGCTATGGGCTCCTGTAAGACTAGTCCTGGGAACTCCTTAAATAATCTGGCAACACTGACGCCCATCCATATGTGTATCATGAAATTCAGGCATTAAGATAGGGCACTTCCCCAAGCCTCATTAGAGGCTAATCTAAAGCTGGCAAGTCTCCCACTACAGTAGGCACTTGAGAGAGTTCTGGCTTGAGGACCTGCTTCCCTTTGCTCTTCTAAAAGGGGCGGGGAGGGGGGGCGGACAATAAGCAGTATTCTTACCTCTTACTTTAACTCGAAATTTGCAAGTGCCCTTATTCTCAGCTCTGTCATAGACTGTGTACTGGATCTTGTGGTCTCCTTCTGGAAAGTTGGAGCCTGGGGGGAGGCCTTTTAGAATGACACTTAGAGAAAAAAAAAAAATCAGAAACAGGAAAGATGACATTATGGATCTGACAAGCAAGCGATGACCCCCCACTCTTTACAGGACATGGAGAGACTGAGGGGCAACAATTAGACTAGTTTAAGTAGAACAAAAATTTCTTGAAGAATAGAATCTCCTAAGCTTTAGTCTGTTTTAGAAGAGCAGTTTGTGACCAGAAAATGGAAGACCCAAACTACTGGGAAGCTTAGACTTTTTTCCGGCTGTAGGGTAGAATGGTATGGAAGTGGGTAGAGAGGGGAGGGAGGATGAAAAATATAGGGCTCAAGTCTCTTCCTTCAATCTCACTCTTGTTCCAGGTGGGACCTGAATTGCCTCACTGTTGGGAAGACAAGGGAATTTTCTGTGAGGAAAATCATTAGAGAATATAGTCCAAGCAGTCACTGGCAATTTGGGCCTACAGGGTGTACTAGAACTTTCTCTGTTCTTTCTATCTGGGACTGTGGAGACCTAAAGGCAAGTTCTCTGTGATTCCTTGGTTATCCTGATAACAATAATAATGACTAAAAGTGTTCTTTGCACTTACATAAATCTTACATGTTAGGCATGGTTCTAGGCATTTTGCATATATTTATTTAATCCTCCTCATTTAATCCAACAACCCTATTAGGTAGGTAGTATTATCTCTATTTCACAGATGAGGAAACTGAGGCACAAAAAGGCTAAAGAATTTGCCCAAGGTCACACAGCTAGGGTGACTTCATCTTTTTTCTTGGCTGCCTAATGAGAACACCAATAAGTATAGCATGATCAAAATTCATGTTCTGTTTTTCAATATACATACAAATTCCCCATCTCCCTACAGTTCAAGGAATGATGAGAATACGTGCCAATAATGAACATGTGGTATTATCATTGTCACCATTGAGGAAAGCCTTACATGTAGGTGGGTGAGGTGGCTGTTTACCAGGTATGAGAGAGGGGTCGTGGGAAAATTTTGAGACATGCTGCTGTTGGCTTTAGATGCTTTAAGGTCTTTAGAATGCACAACTTAAATTCAGATAAACCTGAGAGGAGTGATACTTCAAATATGAGTAGACGTAACCTCTCTGAGACTTTGTTTCACCGGTGGCATGCAAACAGCAGAAGGAGTAAATAAGGGAACTCACAAGAAGCACTTATCTCAGAGTTTGACACTAGAACCTTCTCCCTCACAAGGGAGCTATAGAGCAGTGGCTTGGATAGGAAATGGTGGAAGGGGTCATAGGAGAAATGCCAGGGCAGCAAGGAGCCCAAGTGAGAGCTGTAAAGGGAACAAGACAGCCTTCTCTGAACTCCGCATCCTGTTGGAGTGCATTCCCATCGCATCCCTGTAAACCTTTCTGGCCTCTGGGCTGTAGAACCCTGGAAGCAGACAGCTGCTTTGAACAAAGGGACAGGAGAGTACTGAGATGCTGTTTTAAAATGTAACAATCCTGCCAGGTGCAGTGGCTCATAAATGTAATCCCAGCACTTTGGGAGGCCGAGGCGGGCAGATCACCTGAGGTCAGGAGTGCAAGACCAGCCTGGCCAACATGGCAAAAACCCATCTCTACTAAAAATACAAAAATTAGCAGGGTATGGTGGTACACACCTGTAATCCCAGCTACTCAGGAGGCTGAGGCAGGAGAATCGCTTGAACCTGGGGGGTGGAGGTTGCCGTGAGCCGAGATCATGCCACTGCGCTCCAGCCTGAGCGACAGAGTGAGTGAGACTCTGTCTCAAAAAATTAAAAAATCAAATAAAATGTAACACTCCTAACCATATTACACAAGTTACCCACAAAAACAACAAAGTGAATATTCTCACAAAGCTTGTAGACAAATAGAGTCATCTGATGGCTTGATGTTTTGTGTTTATTACACAGGGTTTCAACAGCAGTCAGAGTTGCAAAAATCTAAAAACCTACTATGTGGTAGGGGCTGGGACAGGCATTGTGCTAGACCCTGAAGAGTCAAAGGTAAATAAAACCCAATCCCTGATTATGTCAACTTACTTTTCAATTCTGATTGCCTACATTTTCTCCAAAGGGATTCATGGGATGTGTATGTGATAGTGAATACTTTTGTAATGGTCAAACTTTATCTTTGAGAAGTTACAATGGGAGAGCATAACGAGTAGTATTACTTAAGCTAGATGAGGCACTGGGGGAAGATGATTGGAATGTAGGAACAAAATGTCCTGCCTCCTCTCACTAGAAAATGTACTGTTATTGCCTAATCATTGTGTAAAAATGTTTTGTCATGCACAGCCTGGGTTGATAGGATTCTAGAAAGTCTTTTCTTGCTTTATGGATCACCAGGAGATAAATTAGAGGTATCCTTTTATCTACAGATGAAAACTCAGTGGGAAGCTCTAATATGCCTGTAAACTTTAAGGCACAGATATGAACAAGCTAACATGAAGTGGTGGTCTCCAGGGAATATGAAGGCCAACCAAACAGTTGCAGGGATACAGGTCCAAATGCTAGGTTAGAACAGCACATAGCTAACCCTCACAAAGGGATCCACCCATTTTTAAAAGCTTCTTAACAGTGCCTCTCATTGTGGTTGGTAAAATAAACATACCAACAAAAAGCAACTCAGATATATGTCAAACTATGAATGAAATTGGTCCAGGAGAATGGGGTAGAGGTGGGGAAGAAAGCAGAAGATACCTTCCCTTTTTTCTCTTTTTTTTTTTTTTTTTTTTTGAGACGGAGTCTCACTCTGTCGCCCAGGCTGGAGTGCAGTGCAGTGGCCGGATCTCAGCTCACTACAAGCTCCGCCTCCCGGGTTTACGCCACTCTCCTGCCTCAGCCTCCCGAGTAGCTGGGACTACAGGCACCCGCCACCACGCCCGGCTAATTTTTTTTTTTTGTATTCTTAGTAGAGACGGGGTTTCACCGTGTTAGCCAGGACGGTCTCGATCTCCTGACCTCGTGATTCGCCCACCTCGGCCTCCCAAAGTGCTGGGATTACAGGCTTGAGCCACTGCGCTCGGCCGACACCTTCCCTTTTTTTAAATAAGCATCTGTAAGCGTCTGATATGGTCAGGAGTTTTAAAACTAAATTAAAAAGCTTTGAAAGAGATAAATACAGCCAAAAAACAAGGGGTGAAAAAGTTTCTGCACTAAACTGTACTCACAGAGCACAAGAGCGGCAGCCTCTGGCCCCACCTGGGACACACAGATGGCTTCCCAGTGCAGGTAATGGCCTGGGGGCATGAGTAGGGTCTGCCTGGGCAGGCAATGCGGGTTACTCTATCCCTAAATTAACCAACTGGCTTCCTCTTTCCCCTTCTGTTCCTCTTCCCTTCTCACCACCCCTTCTTTTAAATTTTTTTTTATTTTTAATTTTTGTGAGTATGTAGTAGGTATATGTATTTATGGGGTACACGAGATTTTTAAAAATTTTTTTGAGATGGCGTCTCACTCTGTCACCCAGGCTGGAGCACGGTGGCACAATCTTGGCTCACTGTAACCTCAGCTTCACGGGTTCAAGTGGTTCTCCTGCCTCAGCCTCCCGAGTAGCTGGGATTACAGGTGTCACCACACCTGCCTAATTTTTGTATTTTTAGTAGAGACAGGGTTTCACCATGTTGGCCAGGCTGGTCTCAAACTCCTGACCTCAGGTGATCCACCTGCCTCGTCCTCACAAAGTGCTGGGATTACAGGCATGAGCCACCACACCCAGCCAAGATGCTTTGATACAGGCATGCAATGCATAATAATCGCATCATTCACCACCCCTTATTTATCTTTTTTCCTTCAGTAAGGATTTACTGAGTGCTAACTACGTGCTAGACACAGTTCTGGGCATTAAGGACATAGCAGTGAACATATTATAATAGAGACAGGCAATCAACAAATACATAGGTGACATATATAGTATATTAGGTAGTGACCATGGGGACCACATCTGAAAGCATAAACAGACCAGCATATATACACTCCCCTACTCTGGGTAGCAAACATCTCACATAAAAGAGACAACATCATTTTATCTGCCAAGTTTCACTTACTCAGTAAGAATGCCATCTGCTGTGTCTCTTCCTTCGGGTGTCTCCCAGGACACCCGGACTGTCAGTTTGTTGGGTTCTGCAATGCGTTCTTTCACACTTGGGCACTTGATTCTAGGAGGTTCCATATCTGAAAATATAGCCAAAACATTCTCATCATCATCAAGAAATATCTAGTCAAACTAGGGTTCAACACCCAAAGTTTAAAATACCAAAGCTTCTGGGTATTCTCCACTTTCAAAGAGTTTGTTCACCCTATATATTCCCCTTTTCTCCCTTCATAATGCTTTTACTCTCCTGCTAAGTTTTGAAGATTGTTTAAATATTCACATGTGCAGGACTAAACCTGCAATCAACTGGCCTTGCGAGGTGTCCTGTGGGTAATTCATTAGCTACAGCCTTTCCTCCCCATGCTTCCGAACTCTGCCTACTGATGGCCACGTGGCAGTTACTCAGCTGAAACTAGAAGTCATTTGGTTTTAGTGAGTACTTCCTGCTTTGAGGACAGCATCATGGAATATTAGAGAAAGGCACTCTAGCTATCATCTAGTCAGATTCAATTCAAGGCAATAAATTTTTCATGAGTACCAATCTCATCCAAGGCTTCATTCCAACTGCTGGGGTTGGGGGTGCACAAAGGCAAGAGAATCATGTGCTCCTGACATTTCAGGGAATTTGCCATGTATTGGGGGGATTACATTACCACACATGAAATATAACATGAGGTAGAAAATGGCAATGCCCTAGGCAAGGTAAAAGTGAATGCTATGGAGGTATAGAGGAGCCGCCCAATTTTCTCATTTTACAGATGTGCTAACTGAGGCTCAAAGAAATTCAGTGATTTATTTAAGACCACACATGTAGATAATGGCACTGTGAATTATAATCTAAGTCAGGGCACTTGTCACCAGAACAAGTTCTCTCTCTCTTTCTGCTATCTATTATCAACATATTGTTTAATATCTTAAAATAGGCAATGGTCTGTCTGGGTCCATTCTCGCCTTGAACTGCTACTGAACTACACTTATGGTTTTGTGCTCTGGGACAGCAGTTTTACTGTGGCTCTGGACCTCCAAAAGCCTCCCAAATTTCTTCAAGTAGTTTCTCTATGTGGTAACAGGAATTCTGCCTCGATAGTCATAACAAGGATGGGTGGTTAATGAGGGCTCAAAGTAAATGAGATGTCAACTCTACACTGGGTTGTATTTCATCTCATAGCTGAAGTGAAATCACAGGAGGAAGTTCAAATTTCCGCAAATTCTACTTAATGTTTCTGAACAGGTAGAGAATGTATTTAAAGAGGGCATAGCAAATTAAGGACATTCAGCTTCACGTTACTTTACATATCAACTGATAAGTATTAAGTGCTATTACGGCCTTAATGAAAGTTAAATGTCCTTTTGATTCTGAATGACAGATGTCTTTGAGAGACTAAATGCACGAAGCAAAATTCTTTATATACTTTCTCCTGTGTCTTGTCTAATAATTTCTCATTTTATTTAGGGTAAGAAGTTATGAATAACTTATTAAACAATTTCGCCTTCAGCTATCCAAATTCATTTTCATTCTATGTCATGCTTCAGTGGGGTGTGAACTTAACAGCTTTAATGCACCAATCCTAAATTGAATAACCACCACATTTTGTTGAATCTAAGTCACTCCTAATTGTGAAATGCATCCATATTTCGGGGATATTAAAAGGTAGAAAAAATATGCTTCTCAGAATTGATAAAATAAAGTATACAAATACTATGATGAAATGGAAGATGCCTTAAATGCATTCAAGATGTCTATTCTCAGTTGCTAAGTTTTTTGAAAAATAATTTAATTTTTTACTATGATAGGTGAGAGAAGACAAACTTATAATTCAGATGAACATTTCACAGAAAGACAAGTATTTAATGACTGCCCCCTGCTGGTCAAATATAGCTGGCAATTACATTATAGAAAGTATATTTATTAGCATATAGATTTCACTGTAAAATTACATTGTGTTACCATATTTTCTTGGAGCAGCATGGTCAGAGTGAAAAGCAACTTAGTCTCTGTCAGGTAAACTAAATGTCTGGGTGATACATTGTTGTTTGTTTTCTGTATCTAGATGTACTAACAGTGTAAGCACACAGGCTCCAAGATAGGTTATCTGGGTGAAGAATCTCAGAGTTTCCCAAAGCCAGCTTATCTCTAGCTAATAATGATCAGCTGAACTGGCCAAGCTTTTCAGAAACAGTGTTCTTCCAAAGAAGAAACAAGAAGAAATAAATCATTACAAATAATAACTAATGTTGGAGGAATCCTTCCTACATGCCCACCCCATGCTAAGTATCTTCCCTATATTAATTTACTGAATTTGCACAACCATCCATTAGACTAAGCAGTGTTATTAGCGTCCCCATTTATAGATTGGGAAGAAGCATTTCCTCTCTTTTGGAATTTCTTTGTGGTCTGGGATTTTTAAATGCCATTACATATTTTGAAGTTATTTTAATAAACCAAACCCTTTTGTGTGTCTGCCTGCTGCTGACCTAGTGTTTTCCGCCAACCTTTGCACACATACGATTTTGTGATGGCCTGTCATAGCTTCCCCATGAACCCTTGAAGAGCCTCCACAGGACTTGATCCTGACACATTCTCAAGCAGCTGCCTTCTCTCTCAGCTGATGAGACCAGCTGGTCTGCCCTTCAGCTGATGCCCCAGAGACCTAAGTCTGTTATTACCCAGATTTGGCCCCGATAGCATTTTATAAGTTATACATTTCCATGAATGAAAGGAACAAAGTTACTATAGAAACATAATTACTATTCCCTGTTGAATTAGGATGCCTGCAATTTATAAAAATCTTGAAACCTTCAGTGAAAATTCTGGCCTCTGTGCTCTGCCTTATTCATTGAAGACATCTGACAAACGGTCTCCCTTCTCTGTGCTCTAGTTTTCTCTGTGCATATAAAATATGAGAAACAAATATATTGCATTGTTATCAACTACTATTTATCTAAGAAGCTGGATTTTTTTTTTTTTTTTTTGAGACAGGGTCTCACTCTGTCACCCAGACTGGAGTGCAGTGGCACAATATCAACTCACTGCAGCCTTGACCCCCCAGACTCATGTGATCCTTCCGTTTCAGCCTCCCAAGTAGCTGGGATTACAGGCATGCACCACCATGCCTGGCTAATTTTTTTTATTATTTATTTATTTATTTTTTTATTTATTCACTTATTTTTGTAGAGACAAGGTTTTGCCATGTTGCCTAGGCTAGTCTTGAACTCCTGGGCTCAAGCAATCTGCCTGCCTTAGCCTCCCAAAGTGCTGGGATGACAGGTGTGAGCCACCAGCACCCAGCTGAAGCTGAACTATTTACTTGGAAATCCTTGACACATCTAACCAGGTAGGTAGTGGAAAGAAGGAAGAGGTTCAAAAGGACAATGTCTTGGCCAACAGATAACAATAAAATGCAAGGGAAGCGACCCTGTGCCAGTTCCAGACCCAGGCCCTCAAAGAATCTGGTGCCTTCTGCTTTCACTATGTTAAAAGTCAGCTGCCATCTAAAGAAGTCCAATTGACTGGAGAGGCCATGTAGTCAGGATGAGAAATTATAAATGAGAGAGAGAGAGAGAGAGAGAAAGAGAGTCAGCCAGACCCCAGTCAGTACAACTTTTCCCAACTGAGGTACCAGACCTGTGAGTGAAGCCATCTTGAATCCTCCAGCTCCACTTGGTCACCTCAGCCATTACCACACACAGCAGAGATAAGCTGTCCCCACAAAGCTCTGCCCAACTTTCCAACCCATAGAATCTTTGAGCAATAACATAGTTGTTTGGAACCACTAAGTTTTGGGTGGTCTGTTGTGCAGCAACAGATCACTGATGCAAATATAAAATAGTTTGAGTTTGGTGACAGAGAAAGAAAGAGTTCTTTTCAAGGGGGCATAGGAAGCGAGTGACTGCCAAATTCAGAACAAATCTGGCCATTGAAAAGTCACCCAGTTGTTTGCTTCCCCCAGCCAGAGTGTAATCTCTGTGGATGGCTCTGGGAAGTGGTTTCCTCTGTTTGGCACCATACAAAAATCCAGAGAACTTTCCAAAACAGACAAAAGAGGCAAGACGGGAGGCAATGAAATCCACATTTAAAAGTCATGATCATAGCCGGGTGTGGTGGCTCATGCCTGTAGCCCCAGTTACTCAGGAGGCTGATGTGGGAGGATCACTTGAGCCCGGGAGTTCAAGACCAGCCTGGACGACATAGCAAGAGGCTAGCCTGGGCAACATAATGAGACCTCATCTCTAAAAGTCAACATCTTCACAAGAAAGAAGCCCAAATAAAAATTCATTGGTGATACATTTATATTAGAGAGGGCCACTAAAAGTTGACCTGTTCTGTTCGTACTAACAAATCATGTAAGGGAAAAAGTGAATCCGTATCTCAATCAATCAAGTTGCTTTGACACTGAAACTAGCCTCTGAAAGTTTGCAAAAGAATGTGTACTTGTCAACCCAGGAAGAATTTAGCACAATTTAACATCATTTGCAACAATGCATGGATACATTTATTCTTAGCCCTACTGATGTTTGCATCAACTGAACAACGCAATGCAGCCCAGCAATAATGCAATGATCCCATTCCTATGGGTCATTGGGTAAACCAGCTGTGAGACAGCTGGGACACGAGACACGTATGCCATCAATTTCCATATATTACATCTCTGAAATTTTTTATTCCAGGATTTCATTTGTGTTAATAAATCTCCACCTATTCTACTGTGTAGAAAACAAAAAAATAAGGGAGCATATATATTTATTAGAAAATATGTTTTCCTCGATAGAGAATTAGAACTTAAATGTGTTGTCTGGTTACTTTATTACAATCCGTTCAGCGGGGCAAAAAGGAAAGTTTGTACATTGTCTTTTGTTAAAGCAATTTTAAATGGATACTCTCTGCATGTCAAAAGACCTTTGCTGGTTTTTCATTGTCCATGGTTTTTAAAGTATCTTTAATTTGTTTTCTTCCTGTTTTGGCCTAGGAAGAAGTGTTGGTCTAAAGGAGAGATCATGTGTCTACTCAAAATATGGTCACTACATGAGGACTTGTGATTCCAAGTATCCATTGTTCTATCTAAATGCCAACATAACCAAAAATAACTGAAAATGGAAAGAAAGAAAAATATCCCCCCAAAACAATAGTGGTTACATTCTAAGGTTTATTTTCTTCCAGATCAATGGATGTTGTGGCTCTTCAAAGAGTTTACCCTCCTGCAATTTGCAGTATTTTTTTTCCTCCTACATTGACTTATTTTTATCTATATCTGTTTCTGAAATAACCATGAATTTCAGCCCATTGCCAGAGTATGGTCGGTGTAAGAGAATTAATTTTAACTTGTGGCACCTTCAAATTAGCCAGACCACAGAACTGACCACCTCAGAGTCAAAAGTAAGCCCAGTCTTCTCTCTTCCCTCGCAGGCTAGAAGAGAACTGGGACAACTTTCTCACCACTCAGCATAGCTCTGGCCAAGACTGTTGAAGGCTGTGTGGAAATCTGGGAACTACTTAGCCACTATGTGTCAGCTCCTAAAATAGGTTGAAGTTCTGAGTTACACTCAAGGACCCCCTACTCCTGCCAACACAAAAACAAATTTATTAAACTATTTTAATATATTAAAGCCAAAAAAATAAATGATACCCCTAGAATAAAATCCACTGGGGACAAACCTCAGCTTGTTTGTCATGAAAATCAAAGAAAGAACTGCCTGCTTGCTTTGCCCATTTCTCTCTGTTTTCCGGGGAGCTCTAGGCTCTCTTGTGGATCGCTCTACCCCTTTTTGTCACTCCTACCTAATTGCATGTATAATCCTCCTTCTCCCAAATATGCCTGAACCTTGTCCTGACAAACTGTAATATGAATCTCCTGAATTCGGGGTTCATTCTCTCTCCCTCTGGGAAGGTTCCAGGCCCATCTGGTCCAGCTTAAGACATGCTGTTGCTTTTTTAGAACAATCAGCATTTTCTTTCCATTGTTGCACACAATCTGGAAATTTCAACAGTATGAGCCCTAGAGTACTCTGCCAAAGCTTGCTTAGCAGAAAGATTTTAGAGCTTCTCTCCTCCCACCATCACCTCTGCCCCTTCCAATATGAGGGAGTAGATTCCATTTTCTTTTTGGTTTGTTTTGAAGAGCTATGCACATACCAAATCACAGGGAGGACACTGAAAGCAACATCTGTGAGGTGCCCCCTGTGGGCAGTGTTACTGGCAGTTACTGAATAAAATCCAAGGATTCTGCTAAACATCCTGCAAACAAAAAAACAGGGCTCCACAACGAAGAATTATTTGGCCCCAAATGTCCATCATGCTGAGGTTCAGAAACTTTGCCCTAAAGCATCGTTTAGCCGAATCCTAGGCCCTACCCCAGACCTGCTGAATTTAAATCTGCATTTTTCCCAAGGTCCCTGGAGGACTTCGCTGCACAGTAAAGTTTGAGAAGCAGTGCCTTAGGTCAGTGGCTCTTTATTTGAGTGCTTCACAATCCCTGGAATGCTCATTAAGAAACAAAGTGCTGGGTCGGACCCCTAAAGTTTCTGACTCAGCAGGTGGTAGGGGTGGGTTGGTGAAAATTTGCATTTCTAAACAGTTCCCAGGGGATGCTACTGCTGCTTCTGCTCCCAGGACCACACCATGGGAACCACTCACTGCCCAACAAACCCAGAGGCAAAATATCCAAATCCCTTCCAGCTGAACAAATTGAGTGCTTACTGACCACCAGAGTCAATGACAAAGGAAGTACACTGGGGCTGAAAGACACATAGATGTTCTCTACTGGACTGTCCCTATAGTGTCAATAACTTTGCTCAGGCCCCCGAACTAAAATCGGCAGGTGTATGCCACATCTCTGCCAGCCTGTAGTTGCCTCAATAGCAAACCAAGAAAAAGACAAAAGTCAGATGGAAACCATCCGCTATGAAGTCAGCTCCAGGATAAACACTGAGGTTAGATCTAGGGCTGAGCCAGAGAACCAGTGATGCTACTGAAAGCAAAGTTGCATGCTTAGGCCTTACAGGAGGAATAGTGATGCTCCCTTTACAATCCACGATACGAACACCCCCTGCTCCTCCCAAAGCAAGTGCCTCTTGAGGGCTGTGGCATTTTCTTACCCACACAGGAGGCTGGCCGACCGCTCCAGGCCTTGTTGTCCATACATGTAACGGTCCGCTCCCCTTTCAACGTGTATCCTGGTGAACAGTAATACTCACAGCGGGAGTTAAAGTAGGCACCATCTATACACTTAAACCCTCCATTTGCTGGCATGGCAAGGGTAGGACATCGCTTTTCTGAAAATGAGAAAAATCAGATATTCAGCATTTCTTAGTTTTGTCTATAGAGCTTCGTTTCAGAGTCTAGAAACTGAAAGCATGGGATGAAAAGTTAATTTAAATATAACAAGGCCGGGTGCAGTGGCTCACGCCTGTAATCCCAGCACTTTGGGAGGACGAGGCAGGTGGATCACCTGAGTTCGGGAGTTCGAGACCAGCCTGACCAACATGGAGAAACCCCATCTCTACTAAAAGTACAAAATTAGCCAGGCATGGTGGTGCGTGCCTGTAATCCCAGCTACCCGGGAGGCTGAGGCAGGAGGATGGCTTGAACCCAGGAGGCGGAGGTTGCGGCATGCCGAGATTGCGCCATAGAACTCCAGCCTGGGCAACAAGAACAAAACTCTGTCTAAATAAATAAATAAATAAAATGGAATTTAAGAAACAACAGATGGTTTTATGTCACACAGAAGAGACAAAGTTTCATATCACACTGGCTTGGGTTGGCAACACAGCTAAGCCACTATCTTAGGTTGAGCTTCCCAGAAGCTGATTCTGAGATACAGATTTATGTGCATGAGGTTTAGTAAGAAAGTGTTCCCAGGGAGACTAGTGAGGGGGTGAGGAAAGGAGAACAGGGAAGGGGAGAAAGCCAGGCAACATGAGATCTCAGGCAAAGTCAGCAGCAGCCTGATCCCACAGGGAAGCTCTGGAGTGTGAATGACAGCTCATTCTGCCCTGCCCCCAGGCAAGGAAGCTGGGCTTTCAGAATTCTTTACCAGTCAGTCATTGGGCAGCTACAGGCTGCTCGCAGGAGATGCTCTCTCTTGTGAAAAGAGAACTAGAGTGAGAGAGAGAGACAGAGAGAGAGCGGGAGCAGTCGTCTGAAGGAGCAGTCTTCTGAATAGGTTGAAGTTGCAAGTCTTTAAGAGCAAAGTACTCAGAAGCTGGGTACTGGATACACACAACTAGGAAAAGGCATTGAGGAGATCTGGGTAGAGCAGATTGTCCACTACAGTCACCCAGTTGCAGAGTTTGCATAGTCTTGATGACATGGCTGCAGCCTTGAAACCTCGGTTTCCCCGATAATGAAATTAACATAATGGCACCCATATTGATAGTGTTACTGTAAAAATCGAATGTATGTGAAATTCTTGGCAAACCATAAGTGCTCAAAAAGTGGTGGCTGTTTTGAATACCAAAGACATCTAAAGTGTGCTTCAACAATGCTGTACCGCTTGCAGTTTTCCAAATGAGGTATGACTTGTCATGAAGCTAAAAGCCAGCCCCTGAAACGCTGCTCCTCTAATCTTCTCCCCTGAGGCACACTCACTTTCATAAATAAGCATCACTTCTTCTGTGACTCTTTCCTGCCTCCCTCAGCCCTACTCCTTGGAAGAACACTTTTTTTTTTTTTTTTTTAAGAGACGGAGTCTCCCTCTGTCACCCAGGTTGGAGTGCAGTGGCGCCATCTCGGCTCACTACAACCTCCGCCTCCCGGGTTCTAGCAATTCTCCTTTCTCAGCCTCCTGAGTAGCTGGGATTATAGGCCCATGCCGCTACACCCGGCTAATTTTATGTATTTTAGTAGAGACAGAGTTTCACCGTGTTGCTCAGGCTGGTCTCGAACTCCTGAATTCAGGCAACCCACCCGCCTCAGCCTCCCAAAGTGCTGAGATTCCAGGCATGAGTCACCACGCCCGGCCGGGAGAGCACTTCTTTAATCTGCTACTGACTTAGTACCCTTCTTGTACTTTTTTTTTTTTCTTTTTTTTTTTTGAGACAGAGTCTCACTCTGTCGCCCAGGCTGGAGTGCAGTGACTGGATCTCAGCTCACTGCAAGCTCCGCCTCCTGGGTTCACACCATTCTCCTGCCTCAGCCTCCTGAGTAGCTGGGACTACAGGCGCCCGCCACCTCGCCCGGCTAGTTTTTTGTATTTTTTAGTAGAGACAGGGTTTCACCACGTTAGCCAGGATGGTTTCAATCTCCTGACCTCGCGATCCGCCCGTCTCGGCCTCCCAAAGTGCTGGAATTACAGGCTTGAGTCACCGCACCCGGCTCCTTCTTGTACTTATCTCTCAGTTGACACCTCTGCCTTGCTAGAGCCTCTTCATGGCAGGACCCATGTGTGTCTTATTTGTTTCTAAATCCCCAACACCTCTTCAGGATCCAGCACTAACTGAACAAATGTAACTCATTTTCTGAACAATGATCTTCTCTCCCCTTTTCTCAAACAGCTGATCATATCATCCTCTCTGAGAGGAGCCATCTCACTTCCACCATATCTTTAGAATCCCCCTGTTGTCCCCCTGCTCATAAAAAGAATTTTCCTCATCAATGTTCGGTGAAAATCCTCAGTCTTGGAGCAAAAGAACGTTGGCTCTGGTCATCCCTGAGGACCCAACACAGAGCTGGCCTACTTACGTTTGCAGATGACCTTGTCAGACCATCGTTTGTTTGACTGGCAGATCAGTAGCGAAGAGCCATGCAGCTCGTAGCCCTTCTGGCAGCGAATGTCACACCTGGTTCCCAGGGCTGTTTTGTAGTATCCTCCTTGAGGGGCCCTGCAGTACACATCCCCATACTTCACCTTGATGGGGGAGCACCACGGGGTATCTACAAGTAGCAGAAACAAAAGAGGAGATAAATACGAGTAGCAGAAACAAAAGAGGAGATAAATACGAAATGACACTTTCAGAAAATGTGTCCCCTTACTCTCACTGTCCCAGGCTGGCTACATTCCAAATTGTGGACCTTCAATTAGTGCCCCATGTTTTCTTAGGTGTCTCTGGGTAGGGAGGTTATAATCATGGGACTAAGTGTCGGATATATCTGAACATGAATCTGAGTTCCTCTATAACTAACTGTGTGATCTTAGACAAGTTAGCTAACCTCTCTGAATCAATAACTACATTTATGCCACAGTGCTGTTATAAGGACTAAATAAAAATTGCATATCAAGCAGCTAGCCCAGTGCCTAGCACATAGTGTATGTTCAATAAATGCTTGTTCTTTTTTAGTATTTCCCTTAACTAGATACACAAGATTTTTTATTTTTATTTTTTTAGATAAATAATTCTTTCAAGAGCAATTGATGTCATACATAGTGGCGGGGATTCAATAATTGGTTAATTTGCATTTCTTCTAAGCTGTATGCACATTCTCTCTAAAATGTTGTAATACTGGCATTAATCTAAATGATGCTACAATTTCCAGGTTTTTGCAATAATATATAAATTTGGCCTAAAGTCAAAGAACAATTGCTCTCCATAGGGAAGTGTCCCCAGTTATGCCCCATTTAGGTAACAGGGTGACACCCTCCCCAGATGACAAAGTTGCAGGTGTTTTGATTTTGGTCTCATAGTTGCCCAAAGCACAGCTAGGATGAAATGAATAAATCAGAACCTGCCTGCTGTGCTTTTGAAATGTTATCTTTGAGATCCACAAAATATAAGGGCAACACTAACTCCTTGGTGGATAAGTTCCTACAGTAGCCACTACCCCAATGTCCCACAGTCGATGGGGAACAGTGAGGAGTTCACTAAAGTCTGCCAGGCTCTCAATGCCATGAGTAGGAGCCACTTCCCTGCAGCTGCCTGGCTCATCACTCCACCCAGCACCTGAGCTGTCAGTGAGTGAGGTAAGACCGCCATCATGTGGCCAGGAAGGAGGACAGACCCTGTTTTACTTTCCCAGGAATTCTCTTCTGAGGATATGCCTCCAACTGCCTCTCAGTTACAAAAACCAACAGTTCTGGACACGTCTTATGCATAGACCACTGTGTTACTTTTGCCTTCACATTTCCTTCGGCTAATACTTTCTCTTTTTTTTTTTTTCTTTTTTAGAAACAGGGTCTCACTCTGTCACCCAGACTGGAGTGTGGTGGCATGATCATTGCTCACTGCAGTCTCGGCCTCCTAGGCTCAAGTGATCCTCCTGTCTCAGCTTCCCAAGTAGCTGGAACTACAGACACGCACCACCGTGCCTGGCCTGGGTAATACTTTCATCATATAATGTTTTGCAGACAGCTGCAAGTGAGTCCTAAACTCAAGACTCAAGTAATCTTCCCTGGACTTTCTAGGTAAAAGTGATGTCCTGAAGGCTTAACTAGAGCTGATTAAATTTGACCGTGTGGATATAAACTTGCAGGAGCTCACACAAGGCCTAAAGAACTTCCTTGAATAAAGTTTCCTTCCTCTAAGGGTTTACAGATATAATCTGTATGTACTACACATATTTGTGATATACAGTACTCCCCCTTTGCCCACGGGGGATATTGGATACCTGAAGCCTTAGATAGTACTCAACGCTATATATACTCGTTTTTTTTCTTATACAAATATACCTATGATGAAGTTTAATTTATAAATTAGACATGGTAAAAGATTAACAACAACTAATAATAATATAGAACAATTATAACAATATGCTATAATGAAAGTTATGTGAATGTACTGTCTCTCTCTCAAAATATCTAATATTTTTGGGCTGAGGTTGACTGAAGGTAAGTGGAACCTTGGAAAGTGAAACCGCAGATAAGGGAGAACTACTGTATGTATATATATGACCTGCTTATACATACATCACAAATTCACTCAATCAGTATGAATATATGATGGTATTCCAAGCAAAATAATCAAAAGCCATGATTGCCACATACCAGGAGCATCGTAAATGTTGGTTACATTTAATTTTCTTTCCTATTTTACTTTAATTCAAAAACACTTTGTGCTGGACACTGTGCAGGGGCCTCAGGATCTAAAACTAAACCCTCAGTTAATAATGGCTTGCCTCTAGTTTTTAAAATTAAAAAAACTTGGCCAGGTGCGGTGGCTCAAGCCTATAATCCCAGCACTTTGGGAAGCCAAGGTGGGTGGATCACCTGAGGTTAGGAGTTCGAGACCAGCCTGGCCAACATAGTGAAACCCCCGTCTCTACTAAAAATACAAAATTAGCTGGGCGTGGTGGCGTGTGCCTGTAGTCCTAGCTACTCGGGAGGCTGAGGTAGGAGAATTGCTTGAACCTGGGAGGCGGAGGTTACAGCGAGCCGAGATCGCACCACTGCACTACAGCCTGGGTGACAGGGTGAGACTCCATCTCAAAAAATAATAATAATAATAAATAAAACTTAAATTTTACTATATAAAGTGTACAACATGATGTTTTGATATGCTTATACATGCTGAAATGATTGCTACCAGTAAGCAATTTAACTGACAATAGAAACAATGCCCCAAGAAAATTTATTCTTAAACATTCAGGGTAAGTTCTAGGGCAAGCACACATTTTGGCCATCTGGTCTACCTGTCACAGTTGCAATGCTGTGAGGTGAGGATGGACGTGAAAAACAATGACCTGAGGGTACTAGGCAACCCCTGCTGTAGATGTGAAGGGTCATCTGTGTATGCATGTGTTTCAGGAAGATTTTTCAACAAGGGACTCAAAGAAAAAAAAAAGTCTAAATCCATAGTTAAGAAGTTTTGTGAATTAGAACATTTCTTTACCACAAACATCTGATTAACATATTGGTGCTTTGCTTGATTGGTTAATTTCTGAGGCTATGAAGATAGAAACTATAGGTAGGAATGAGTATTTGCATTCAGATGTCACAAACAAATGTGGTAGGTGGTGGGAAGCACACCTGGACATGGGTGCGGGGGATTCAATATTTGAATATTCAATATTCAATTGATATTCAATATATATCAATTATATTGGAAGTATTGTTGACTTGTATAGAAAACAACTGAAGGACATCTCCAGCCAAAAGCTGTCCAGTCCTACCCTGATTCTCCTGTATCTGAGACACATCACAACAAACAAGGGCCACGTCCTCATCCCAGGAATTAGGAAAAATTTCCAGGGCAAAATGCCACAGTGGAACTTTGTTCATCTTTTTTTTTTTTTTTTTTTTTTTTTTTCAAATTCTTCCTCCACTGTACGAGGAACTAGATTCAGAGCGAACGCATCTCTAAATTTACCTTCATTTCTCCCAGGTTTCCCTAAACTTCAGAGAAATGTTTCACCAGTAGAAATATTTGTGGACCTACTTACCTGAGTCTGCATAGAAGGTTCTTGTTTAGGCTTTTTATACCTGCTGGGGAGTGGATTGCTGCGAATATGTAGAGATGGAGTTCTTTATCATTAAGTTAAGTTTCATTTGAGCAACATACTTTAACATACCGTTTCAGGAGCCATGCTGGGCTCAGAAAGAGCACGATGAAATGAGCTTATGAAAATCAAGTTTTCTCATTCCCCATTCATCTTAGTACATTATCAGCACTTGGTCCAGATTTGACCTTGGGTGGTTTACTCTGGATGATTCTGGCTGTAATGTGTGAATTAGGCAGAACTCATGGCTTGATTTTCACTTTCATCAGCTACAGCTGCCTTTGCAGAAGTGAGGACAGTAAAGAAACTTATGAGAATAAAATGACCATTGGGATGCTGAAAGACAGCATTTCAGAGATTTCCAACGCATTTTGTTTTATTTCCTTTTTTAAAAAAGGGAGTAGCCGGGCGCGGTGGCTCAAGCCTGTAATCCCAGCACTTTGGGAGGCCAAGACGGGCGGATCACGAGGTCAGGAGATCGAGACCATCCTGGCTAACACAGTGAAACCCCGTCTCTACTAAAAAATACAAAAAATTAGCCGGGCGATGTGGCGGCGCCTGTAGTCCCAGCTACTCGGGAGGCTGAGGCAGGAGAATGGCGTAAACCCGGGAGGCGGAGCTTGCAGTGAGCTGAGATCCGGCCACTGCACTCCAGCCTGGGCGACAGAGTGAGACTCTGTCTCAAAAAAAATAAATAAATAATAAAAAAATAAATAAAAATAAAAAAGGGAGTATACATATATTTTTTTTTTAAATACTTTTTCCTTGATAGATAATTAGAACTTAAATGTGTTGTCTGGTCACTTTATTACAATCTGTTCCGCAGGGCAAAAAGGAAAGTTCTCCTGGCATCAGCAGGTCCTCATTAGCACACAAGCAAAGCATTCACCTTTATATCTAGGGTGTGAATACCCGACTTCATCGTCTTCTAGTGGTGAGTCTCCCGATCCTACAATAAAAAAGAACAGAAACTGCAGCAAGAAAAGCCACATAGTATGGATGCATATTTCAAAGCATTGCTTGGCCACAGACCATGCAGGAGATGCTATTAGAATGCAGAGCCAAGAGTAAAAGCTTCTGTGGCCATTCATGAAGGAACAAACAGGGGATCTCTCAGAGTAAAACTGGCTGAGCTGAGATTGCCAAAAACCAATCAAAATGAGCCTCAAACTGTTTTGGAATCACCATATGCCAAGTGAAATTCTGGAAGAGGGAAATAGAGTCAACTTCACTCTGAGAAGATGCCAATGTATATGAATCTCATGCCAGGGGAGATGCAATAAAATGTGTGCATCAGACACAGTCCACAGCTTCCCCAGCAGTCAAAGAAAACCCAGTAGAACTGGGTGTTTATGGTACCTGAAAACAGGTCCATCTTGTGAAATAAATTTAAATGGAAGATAAGGAGGTAAATCAAATGTCTTATCTTAATGACAAAAGAAACACAAAATTGCTTCTACATACAGTATTTGTAGGAATTGAGATCTGAAATAGACTGTGTGCTTATTTAGAACTTCTCATGAAGGTATGGCTTAAGTAAAATTTCTTTTTTATTATTCTTTTTTTTTTTTTTTTTTTGAGAGAGACAGAGTCTCGCTCTGTTGCTAGGCTGGAGTGCAATGGCGTGATCCCGGCCCACCGCAACCTCCGCCGCTTGGGTTCAAGCGATTCTCCTGCCTCAGCCTCCTGAGTAGCTGGGATTACAGGCACGTGCCACCATGCCTGGCTAATTTTGCATTTTTAGTAGAGACAGGGTTTCTCCATGTTGGTCAGGCCGGTCTGGAACTCCCGGCCTCAGATGATCTGCCTGCCTCGGCCTCACAAAGTGCTGGGATTACAGGCATGAGCCACCATGCCCAGCCAGTAAAATTTCTTCATGAGTGTTGCTACCAATAAAAACCACAGCCTCAGAGAGAACGTCTGTGTATTATTTTAATTTAACTCATTTGCAAGTTGGAGCTGAATGGTTTTTAGAATATTAAATATTGAATTCCAGTGAGCAGTAAATCCTTAATCCTTGAAGTAGTAGCAGGTGCCAAACTTCAAAACTGTAATCTTAAATTCAGAGAACTTCCCTCCAGACTTCACAGTCTATTCAACGACTAGAGTTAGCTCTATCTTGGTCACGCATTTAGCTGTAGTTACCTGCCACCACTCCACTGTGAGGTTATTCAAATCCCCATGCAGCTAATGAGTAACGGTCCCTGTTCCACTTGTGTTCTGGATGAGAGATGTAGAGTGTGGAATCTGAAAGTGGGGAGGAGATGAGGGCTGGCCTGTGTCCATTAGGAAAAGACCCACAACTACACAAGCCCAGTTCTGTGTTCTCCTTTGCTGCAGATTTCCTCACCTTGTCTCTGCACACCCAGACGTGTACCAAATTACAAACTATTCATTATTGCATATTAAAAAAAATGAGCACTGGAGCCAGGCACAGTGGCTCATGCCTGTAATCTCAGAAACTAGGGAGGCTGAGGTAGGAGAATTACTTGAGCCCAGGAGTTCAAAAAACAGCCTGGATAACACAGGGAGAACCTATCTCAAAAACAAAACAAAACAAAACAAAACAAAAAACCATGAAAACCAGGAAACCTAACAACATGAATCAAAAGCCTATGCTCAAACCCTTTGATCAAGTCATTCCACTTTTAGGAATCTACCCAAGGAAATAGTTGAACTGCATGTCTGCATGTGAACCTTCAATCATTCCAATTAAAAAAAGAGAGAGAGAGAAAAAACAAACAAACAAAAAACCAGATACATGAGAAGCAAACTTCCCCACCCCCCCGCCCAGCCCTCCAACACACATATACACACACACATACATTTTGCCCTCAGTTGTCATCCTGGTTAACTTGTCTACAGCATTTACAGCATTTACTATGAACGACTACCCATTCATTTCATGAAGCTCTCTTCTGCAGTGGCTTCCAAATGACGACAGTCTCCCGATTTTCTTCCTCCTTTCTAAACAGACTCTCTGGACAGCACATCTAGATCAGCCTGCCATTTGGACATAAGCATTTCCCAGGAATCCAGTATTGGTCCTTTACACATCTCCAGACTATTTTTCTGGACCATCTCACTCCCATACTTGCCTCAAACCATTCCTCATGTACTGATGACAAATCCATTGTTTCTAGCCTTGAACTGTCTCCTTAAAAGGCAGTCTAGAATCTTCAACTGTTGTCTGCGTATCTCCATACTCACACTCAACCTGCTCAAAACCAGATTCCTTTTCTTATCACCAAATCTGTGCATCCTCCAGTGTTTCCCATTTCAGCAAATAACCATCTTCCAGCTAGTCTGCCACATGGAAAATCTCAGCCGTTTTTTCTTCTATCTTCTTCATCTACCACATTCTAAGATAGGAATTAACTTAAATATCCAACTACAAGAAATGGTCATATTATGATCCATTCATAACATAATAATGTTCATTTTGAAGAGGTTTCTTAACATGGGAAAATATTATAGACTGCTGAATGAATAAAGAATGAAGCATAACCCCCAAAATGCAAAAATGCATTAAGAAAGATTTTAAAAGATGGCAAAGCTCATTTGTGAGAACAACAATATGGATGAATAAAACTAAAATAATATTGTAAGCAAAGTTGGTCCCAGAAGACTATATACTATATATATGATTCCCTTTTTATAAAGTTCAAAAACTTCTAACACTAAATTGTTGGGAAATATAAAGATACATATGGTAATTTTTAACAAAGCAAGGAGATCTCTTACCCTTTCCTAACCCTCTATTCTTGAACAATTGAGTTCTAAGACCTTTAGAGCAAGGCAGACATCTGTACCAGAAAGGATAGGGAGGCATGGTAGGCCAGAACAGGATGTCAGAGCCCAAACAGGGCACAGAGGGAAAACAGGGGAGAAGAGAGAATGCACATGGGCGGATAGCCCAGCAGGAGAATCACAGATGAATAAGATAAGGAGGGCTTTCACATGGGTAAGGCGGAAGAAAGCCTGGCATTGGGTTGAAAAGTACGATTTCTAGATTCCCTTATCCCTAGGTTGTGAAAGGGTCTACTTTTAGTGATTTGGAAGGAATCAAAGGGAAGGAACTCTTTTCTGCAGTTGTTCATGCAGAAAATAGGCTTCAGCAGATGTGAGTGTTATCAACTCTGCCCACTGTCCCCTCATCAGTTTTGTGTGGTAGGGAAGATGGTGATGTTGGCAGTGGTGATATTCACGGCAGCAACAGTTTCCTAGCCTGAGTGATAAGAGGAGTTTCTGGCACCTGGACTGAAGTCATGGTGCCATTTGACCTTTAATGCAGACTTCTTGACTTCCATTGCTCCAGCCCTTCCAATTTTGTGAGTACCTTATTTCCTGCATTAAATGTTTTTTTGTGTAAAATACCTAGAGAGGATTCTGTTTCCTATACTAAACTTAAGAGATATTTAAGCAAATCCAATTAAGAAATGAATACACGGTTTTATAGTTTTCTCTTAGTAACTGCACACTACCCTAACACAGGGCACACTGCTTTCTACTCACAAGACTTTTGTAGATAAGAGAGGGAACTTTTATGTGAACATAGATGAGTAAGGAGGAAAAAAGGAAAAAAAAAACCTGCTAAAGTCAAACTTACTCTTTTTCTGAATTGGTCTATCTACTAAGCTAAATGCAATCTGATTTCTGTGCAACTGAATTCACATGGGAAAGGAAATAACACACACTAAGTGCCTTTGATATGTGTACTATGCTAGGCAATTTCTATGCACTGTCTCATTAAATCTATACAATAACATTGGCCAGTTGGTACTATTTTAGATTTATCAATAGGGAAACCAAGTCTCTAAGGTCTTTAACTACTTGTCCAAGGTTATGCAGCCAGTAAGCGTTAAATCAGGGATTCAAATCCTGTCTGCCTGGCCTTCAAATCTGTCATTCTTTTTTCACTAGGCCTTACTGCCTTCTGCTCCTACAGTTTCAAAGAAATGAGATAGCTGGCTTTGGGATCACTGATAGGCAAACAGCAAATGGCTTCTTCAGTAGTGTGAGAACAAGTATACCAAGAGTGGGTCCCACAGAAGCAAAATGAAGAATCCATGTGTAGCAGAAGCTGCTGGTTGCCTGTCCAGCAGCCATTCTCCCCTTCCTTCTTACTAAAAGATCACAGGTTGTGTTCAGCAGCAATGTGTCCCTCCCCAAAAGATGAACCACGATGACTCTAAGTCAAAAAATTAATTCCCCTTTGCCAGGAATTGCTCCAGGGATAAGCGTGTAACCCAGTATTGGACAATGGCAAGTAAAACGAAGTCTGTTTAGGGGTGGGGGGAGGGAGCTTATGGGAAAGATTTTTCTTCCTGATAAAAGAGAAAACTGCACAAGGAGAAGACTTTTCCCTCTTTTCTCCCTTTCAGCTTTGGAGGCTACTGTGTAAGGATAAACGTCTGAAGCTGGAGCAGCCATTTTGCAACCACAAGGTAAGATGTCACAGGACTAAAGATTTTCAGTTGAGGATGGCAAAGTGGATAGATAAAAACAACCTGGGATCTTGGATGACCTCACTAGACTACAACATCAACCTAGACGTCTTACCTCCACAATTCTTGTTAGGTCAACAATAAATATCCTTTCAATTTAAGCCACTGTGAGTTGCATTGTTACTTGCAACTGTATGCATCTAAACTGGTCCACAAATGAATAAAAACTTTCCTGCGTATTCTTGATACACACACACACACACACACACACACACACACACACACACACATATATATATATATATATTTGAGACAGGGCCTCGCTGGAATGCCAAGGCTGGAATGCAGTGGTGTGATCCCAGCTTACTGCAGCCTCCATCTCCTGAGTCCAAGAGATTCTCGTGCCTCAGCCCCCTGAGTAGCTGGGATTACAAGTATGCACCACCATGCTCAGCTAGTTTTTTTATTTTTACTAGAGACAGGGTTTCACCATGTTGGCCAGGCTGGTCTCGAACTCCCGACCTCAAGTGATCTGCCCGCCTCAGCCTTCCAAAGTGCTGGGATTACAGGCGTGAACCACTGCTCTTGGCCTTGATAGATGTTTTTTAAGTGAAAAGAAAATAAATGGATATTAGCTGCCACTCTCAGAAAATTTCCAGTTTATTTTCAGCCTGAGCTCATATATTAACTTCTATAAAAATATGATGGGCCTGGCGTGGTGGCTCAAGCCTGTAATCCCAGCACTTTGGGAGGCCGAGACGGGAGGATCACGCAGTCAGGAGAGCGAGACCATCCTGGCTAACACGGTGAAACCCCGTCTCTACTAAAAAATACAAAAAACTAGCCGGGCGAGGTGGCGGGCGCCTGTAGTCCCAGCTACTCCGGAGGCTGAGGCAGGAGAATGGCGTAAACCCGGGAGGCGGAGCTTGCAGTGAGCTGAGATCCGGCCACTGCACTCCAGCCTGGGCGACAGAGCGAGACTCCGTCTCAAAAAAAAAAAAAAAAAAAAAAAAAAAAAAAAAAATATGATGACTAGTCTGCAAAATAGACACCCTGAAAGATACAATAAGTTCAGAGACAGACTCACTTATGTTCAGTAGACTGTACTTACTAAAGCAGCAGAGATTTATGTACATTGGGGAAAGATTTTCCCCACCATTAAAATTTTTCAAAAGGAAAGAAAATAGAGAAAAAAGTTGGGGAGGAGGGGAGAAAGGAGGTTTCCTAGTAAACTTTTCTTTATTTACAAAAGGCTGTCCCTCTAGAATTCTGCTAATTGAGGTTTTATTATGACATAACTATTAATCAGTCTACATATGGTTCGGATTACCACTCTGGAAAGAATGCTTCAGTGCTTCTTCCACACAAATACAAATTGTACGTTGGCTCAGAAATCAGAAACTCAGAGCCATGTAGGATTCTGTCTCTCAGCCATACCTGGAGCCAACTGCATTTATAATTCTGCTCTCCTTGCAAAAACTTTCTCTAATTCAACAGATTTTCAAAGAAATAGCCACTCTTTTTTTTCCAAAGTTCAAAGAAGGATCTTCCTGGCCTACGGAATCCCACCCATTCATTCTGAATGTCCAGGTAGATAAGATCATTGAGGCACCAAAGTCACTCTTAAGTAACACTTATTATATGTATTGAAATTACATCAGGAGTCTAGATTTTTGAAGGCTACTAGAATGTTCCTGCTATCACACCATAAGGTTTCTCACTGTAAGGTGGGGATGTGGTAGAGATTTAAGACTAATGGAAAACTTTGCAAATTTGCTAAAACTACGTATTTCTTTATCGATTATAATACCTGATCCAAATTGGTAGATTTGCTGGCTCTGTATTATATTTTTAGCTCAAAGTGTTGGGTTTCTTAGTCATTTTGAAGACAGTTCTTCATTCTTTATATTTTGTTTCTCCCCTCATCATTATTCTAAATGTAATTTTAATATTGTCAGAAAGAAGCATATTTAATAGTAAATTGCACCATCAATTTTATACTGAAAGTCAATGGGAAAATAAAATTCACTTTGCAGCAAGGTTTCTTAACCTGAGGATCATGGCCTACTACAGAATTAATGAAAGGGCTTTGGAGGTCCCACGAACCCCTTGTAATTGAACATGTTTTTTGGTACACGCTTTTGATACATGTCTTTTGGTAGTACTAGCATCCTTTTTCTAGGAGAAAAAGATGCTAGCTTTCAGTAGATTTTAATAAATGTTAAGAGCCATGATCTTACAGCATTCTTTATTGTTAAGCATGTTAGAATATTTACTGAAGAAGCATGTGGTGTCTTTCTTTTTGATATTTAACTCATTTTAGTGTGGGGGAGAGAGAAGCAAATATGATTTTAAAAAGGATAAATGCTTATCATACTGGTTTCCTCTAGATTAGTGCTGTCCAATGGAACTTTCTGCAATGATGGAAATATTCTTTATCTGTACTGTCAAATAGGGCAGCCACTAGCCCCATGTGGTTATTAAGCATTTAAAATGTGGCTAGTAAAATAAGAGAAGTGAATGTTTTTATTTCATTTAATTTTAGTTAATTTACATTTACATTTAAATAGCCACATGTGGTTAATAGCTACCATACTGGATAGCACAGTCCTAGACCTAACTTTTTAAAAGTATTCTGTAGAGATAAATCATGTCTATAAATTGCTCAGTGGTGGGAACCATGTCTAATTTACCTTGTATACCCAGCGTATGATTCAGAATTGGTAGAAATGTTGGAGAAAAGGAGAAAAATCTGCCTTAAGTTTCTTGCGACACATAAACTGTGGCCTCATGCTTATAATTTTGGATGGTTTTATTCTAATCAGTCCAGCTTCAGTATATAAATTTAAACTGTGACAATACTGCAGATTTGGATGTTTGGAAAATGGCATTTTGTACTACTGGAAGCCATAGGGTGTTTGTTTGTGGGAGCCAGATGATTTAGTGCTAACAAATGATCTGCCAACGGATTACAGAGCAGCTGTGGTACAGAACAGAGGACATTTGAATAGCTTCTGAACAAAGATCAAATCCAAGGCACTGCCGGAAAAACATGATTTAAAGATGAAGGCAAAAATATGGCTGTAAAATCGTTTGTTAAATCATGGTAGTGCCTTAGAGTACCTTCAGTCTTACAAAAGGCCCTTTAAGATCTCAAGATCCTCTCAATTAAACAACAGAGAAGGCCGGGCGCAGTGGCTCAAGCCTGTAATCCCAGCACTCTGGGAGGCCGAGATGGGCGGATCACGAGGTCAGGAGATCGAGACCATCCTGGCTAACTCAGTGAAACCCCATCTCTACTAAAAATACAAAAAACTAGCCAGGCGAGGTGGCGGGCGCCTGTAGTCCCAGCTACTCGGGAGGCTGAGGCAGGAGAATGGTGTGAACCCGGGAGGCGGAGCTGGCAGTGAGCTGAGATCAGCCCGTGCGACAGAGGAAGACTCCGTCTCAAAAAAAAAGAAAAAGAAAAAAAAAAACAACAGAGAAGAGTCTATGTCTATGAGATTTGTTAGGTGGCTAACAGAGTGAATTTTTGTCTAATAGAGTGAACTCTAAGAAGATTCACAGGAGACCCACAAAATTCTTAAAAGAGTTATATATGCTGAAATATCACTAGCTTGACTTAGGAGGGCAGAGACATTATAGAACAAGCAGAGGCCTTTGATCTCCTAAAATTATACTGACAGAAAGCAGGCCCAGTGAATTGCTTAGCTGTGAATAGGTGCTATCTTTCTAAACAAAAGGGGAGTGAGTATATTTTGCATGTTGGGGGGAAATAATCACTGGGTGCCAGAGGGTAGACTCTGATATGCAGCTTCTAAGATGGCCCCCAGTTATCCCTATCCCCTGGCATTCATAACCTTTTGTAACTCCCCACTTTAAGTGTGGAATGAATTTATTAACTTGCTTCTAATGAATACAATTTGGTAGAAGGGACACCATATCTCTTCTGAGGTCAAGTTATAAAAAGACTGTGGTTTCCATCTTGAATATTGTCTCATGCTCTCTCTCTTGGATCACTCATTCTGGGTCAAGTTAGCTGCCAAGTCATGAGGGAGCCCTGTGGAGAGGTCCATGTGTTGAGGGACCAAAAGCCTGCCAACAATCACATAAGTAAGGTTATAAGAAGATCTCCCCAGCTACACACACACATAACACCCACAAGTCGAGCCTTCAGATGAAACTGCAGGCCAAGCCAATAACTTGCTGGCAACCTCATGAGAGACCTTGAGTCAGCTAACAACAACTTGCTTGCAACCTCACGAGAGACCTTGAGCCAGCTAAACCATGCCCAGATCCTGACTTCTAAAAATTCTGAAATAATAAACAGTATTTGTTTTTAAAACAAAAGGAGGAAAAGCTGTAGGAAGAGTAGAAAGTACAAAAGGAGGAAGGGCATTTGCCTTCAAGTCAGAAGATTCTGATGTACCTCTCAGCCTTGGTTTAATAGCCTTCTCTTAGGTCACTATGGCAGATACTGCTTATTCCTCAATCAGATTCCCTCTACTCAGGCTGGTGTGCCCATCTCCTAGCTGCTGGGAGCCTTTGACTGCAAATAACTCACAGTTGCCCTCTTCTCCAGAGAATTGTCCTCAGCTGATAGGAGCCACTTCATCCTCCCCATCTGTTTCCTGGAGGCAACCAATGTTTGACGGATATGGAGAAACATGAAGCCAGACTTCTAGCCTCCAAAGATGAGGTGGAAGTACAGCCTTGCAGTACTTATGTTTGTAAGCACCCTATGGTGCTAGACTTTACCTGAGACTCTATCCTTGCTTAGCTCTTTCTTGCTTCCCTTCCTCAATTACAGGTTTTTTTCCTGAGAGTACTCCCTCAACAAATCATAAGCTTTGCTTCTAGGAAACCAAGCTAAGAGAGCCACTGAGTCTCTCTAAGCCTCAAATACCCCAATTAGGCATGCCTCAACAGGGTTGCCATAAATTAAATGGCATAATATATATGTTTTAGTTTTACAAGTTTCTAATTTGAGGGTTCATAATCACATTTTCTATTTAATTCTGTGAGTATAAACTGAAGGCCTCCACAACCCTGAGCTGCTGTGTAAATGAGTTTCTTGAAAAAATGTAAAAATATGACAAACTTATATCTAGCATGATATACTTTTTAAAGTTTAAGCATGAAGCATAGTCAAGAATCTCAGTGCTTCCAAAGTTTTCTGTGTTTTTAAAAATTCCTCTAACAATCCTGTATGATTTGTGATTTAGAAAATCTTTCATACACATATGTATATATATTCATCTTAATAACCACCAAGAAAATCCATATAGTCCATCTTTTTCAGTAAAATAAACTGTTGTCAAGTTTAGTCTATGAATTCAGATGATCCAGATAATAAAATTTGCTTTAGGAAAAAGTGATTTTTAGGCTCAAGACATGACCATAGTTTATACTCTGAGGCAGGAAAAATCCTGTGGTTCCCTATATGCCTTTATGACTTAAAAACATTTACAAAATGGGGGCTCACCAAAAGTTATTTTATTGCTGAGAGGTGCTATTGCCGGGTCTCTTGTATTCTTGAAGCTCTTGTTAACATAGGTGAGTGTACAAACATTTCTAGTGACAGAAATGGGCTAACAAAAGGGCCTGTCCATAGCTTGTGTGGACACAGGTACAGTGGTAACCCTTCTCTCCTCCACAGCTAAATCTGCAGGAGCTGCTTTTCTGGAAAGTCCTAATTTATAGGGATTTTTGAAGAAGCCTAGAAGTCAGTTCTGCATGCCTGACTAGCAGGCAAGATCCACTCTGTTATACCTTGGCAAAGTTTCAACAGAGGAGAGATGTCCAGGAGATGTGTGTAAAGGTGTGTATATTTGAAGGAGTAGAGCAGAGCAGAAACTTTAGCTTTTCAGAGCACCAGCTTCCACCCCAAGATGAAGGCTCAGAACAAGTACACAGAGAGCCAGAATCTGTAAATGAGACATTCTTCCTTGGATTCCTTACTTCTCTAAATAAGTGGCAGATTAACAGATAAAAGCCCAAGGGTAAGAAAAGAGGGGAAATACACAGAGGAAGATCCTTGTTCCAAATGGAACAAAGGGATCCAGAAAGATTAGTCTAAACCTTTTGTTAATCATGGGGAATAAACTGAAGAAAATGTTTATTACCAGTGCTTTTCTTGGGGCAGAAAATTCAACAGAATGTTCAGATGAAACAAGTTTATAGGACATATCAGACATTCACCTTACCAAATCCCTGTCTTTACTACCATCGTAAGTGCCTAAGCGATACCAACAATCAACTAAGAATCGTATGTTTCAAACTGTTGACCCCATTTAGTAGGACATGACTAGTATTTTTGTAGTGAAATAAAATTGAAAATGTCAGGGTGCACTGCACATAGAAAGAATAAACCTTACTTTGTACAATTTTTGTTTTTATATAGGTGTATGTATGGTAGGGTGTCCCCAGTTTGCATAGCACAGTCCCATTTTATGCCTGCTGTCCCAGCATTACTTTTTCCGCTTTACTGGGCTACAGTGGACAAAATTATATATATTTAAGGTTTCCAACATGATGTTTTGAAATACGTATCCATTGTGATATAATCACCATAATCAAACTAATTAACATATCCATCACCTCACATGGTTACCATCTAACATTATTATTAATAGCGTTCTCTTTCACACTCAAAACCTTCCTGATTTGTACAATAAATACTATATTCACTCTAACAATAGTTCACAGTAGAATATATTTTTTCCTGTGGGTCTTGTCAAAAGTATTAGAAAAACAGTGATTTAAATACTTTGAAAACCTACATTTGTTAAGTTAATTCTATTTCCTCCCTCAGAATGAAGGAATCTGAAAATCTGAGAAAGCCTTTGGGGGATTGGTGGTGGAAGTCTACTTTTCTCCGATTTGTTCAGGGCATAGATGTTGTGTCCCACGAAACAGCAAGCAGATACTGAGTTTCCTCAACTGCTCATGGCCATCCTCTCTGGTAGGATGTAATCATAAAAGCCTTGGGATTAAGCTCCAGTGCCATCCTGATTTGGGAAGCCACTTTTCTTTCCTGAGCCTCAGTTTGCTCATCTGTAAAATGGGGCAGCAGTAGTGTGTAGAAGGGCATAGTACATGTTTTCAAATTATGTTCCCCTAGTACACTCCCATCCTCAATCTCTAGCTGGAACAACAGCAGTCAAGCAAATCAAATTGCCCTCCTCCTTCTCCACCTGGCAATAAACAAATCACCATGGCACATCATTTAAAAAATCTGCCCGGCTCTTTCATTTCCATTGCCTCTTTAAGTCCGCAGTGCAACCTTCTGAGGCAAGTATCATTCAGTGACTAGAATGTAAACCTGGGGAGAGCAACAACTCTTTGCCACTTTGTTTATGATTGTATTATCAGCTCAGAGAATGAAGTGATTATCAGTTATATGAGAACAAGGACTGAACATTTCTGATCCTAAATCTCATGCAATTTCACAACTCCTTGTTTCTGTCTTCACGACTCAGAAACCTACCTGAAAGCCCTTCCCCTCCTCTCAGTTCCTTTCTCGTGTTTAAAGCTATTTCAAAGCCTAGCTCTCCCAGTTTAGCTTTCCTAACCACTCCATTCACATCGATGCACTCTGTTCACATTTTTAAATTAGCACTGATTTTATGTTGCTTTGGATTTTCAGAAGTCATTTCAAGTTCTTTCTTCCCAGCTAGACATCAAACTCTTCAGGGAATACAGTCAGGGTTTGTTTCCCCTTACTGCCCCTGTGAAACTAACAAAGGCTCTCAAAAGTTTTCTTCCCCTTGAGACTTTAGTCTACACGTTACTGATATGCTCAAGCTGTTCCATCAGTATCAAAATGAGACATCCATCTCCCTCAGTGAAGGCTGTACTTACAGAAACAGATACTGTATTTAAGCCACAAAAAAGCTGCCCAAATAAAGCTGTGACTGGTACGTCGTTCTTGGCAGTAACCCAGCAGTATAATTTACAAAATTCTGGCACATCATGGCAAAACTGAGAATAACTGAATTCAGAAAAGACAGAGTCTAAGAAAATAAAATAACATCACCACAGTGTGTACTGATAATTGTAGGCAGTAAACTTTTAATTGCCAGCTGTAGATTGATATTTTAATATAGTACATTAAATGGCAGAAAGAGAGAGAGAACAGAGTGTGAAGAAAGATATTTCCAGAAAACAGCACTGAAACACTGAAATGAACATCATAAGAATGCTTGGAAGTGACAGGCTGCAGTCTGCTCAGCGGAAACCTAAGGCTTCTTCCTTATAAAACATTCTCTGGTTCCCCAACAGGGAATAGAACACGAGCACCCAAGAACAAAAGCCTGGACTTTACTTGAAGTCTTTTACAGATGGCTATTTTGGCCAGTTCTGCCTGTGGTGGAAGGTAGAATCATTTCTTTTCTGGGTAGCTTCTCTCTTGAAAGCACCCATTTTTCCATTCGGTGCCTTTGAACTGATAGTCACACAGTGGCTGTTGTCAGTTATTATCTTCTCTGGGAGATTCAAGCTCTAGTGGGAAAATGAAGGTGCAACTAAGCTGATGGCAATTCTAGTTTTCAAAATGGTCATCTGCAGGCTTTTGGCAATACCTGTTGTGTGAGGCTAAACCCCAGCACACAATGCCTGGTGCTAGCACTTCCTAGGTGTGATGGACATCTATTATGTTCCTCTCAAAGAAACAAGACCCTTTCTTTGGGAAAACTGCATTATTCCTCATGACACCTATGTGATTCTAGTAGAGGTGAGTTTATCTTATCCCTTGACTACAGGAGCAATCATATGAACCAATTACATGAACCAATGAGAATCTTGGAAGGATTTTTTCTCTGGTGGTAAATGAGGAAGAGGTGAGCCCTGAAGCTGCCAATGACAAAGATTAAGTCTCATACAGAATGCTAATTCGAGAGAATGAAACCATCAAAGAAAAGTGGAGACAAAACAGAGAAAGTTAGAGAGAAAGAGAGATCCCACAATATTTGAGCCCTTGGTTCCAGTATTGCTTGGCCCCACCAGCATACCTCTGCCTAACATAAAATGATAAGCCCATCCTTTCTTCAAAGCTTTTTTGAAACTGGTTTCTGTCATGTGCCATCAAGAGTCCTGACTTAAAGAGCAGACCATCAATTTACATTTGAATGAAATAAATGACTAAAACATACAGCATGACATCTGGTTTGGGATAAGAAATCAGTCTCGGCGTATCATTTCCAATTCCCTATTTCAAAACAATACTGTAGCTCAGACTTACCACATTAAAATTAAATTAAAACATTAGTGAGCCATTCCATAAATTTAGTAGGACCAGCTTTATTTGCAATAAAATACATTAGATTAGAATAGGGGAAAGTGGTAGATACTCATAATACACCATACATAGTAAAAATGAGCATTGTTTCATGACACTTTTGTTTCAATTATACACAGACACACACACAATACACACACACACACATACATATATAATATATATATTTTTTATTAACTCTAAAACACTATTTTTACATTTTAATTTCCCTGAACCCAAGATGAGCTCTATAATAAACGGAATGGCATAGTTTAATTGGTATCATTTTTCTTTTTTAGTGATACCTAAAATAATGGTGACTGATGACTGATAGAGTTTTGGATTTGATGACATACTGTGTGCATAGTATAGTGTGTTTTGGATTGTGATATAAAATATATTTATTACTGCAGGTAGGAATCAAAAGACTTTGAAAACAATTGTATTACACAACTTATCTAGAACTCCCAAGGTGATAATCAGAATAATCTTTGCTGTACGTATCAGTTAAGTCATTTATCTACTCTCATATTTACATAATGCCTTAACACTCTAGTTTTATACAGGGTTCTCCAAATGGCTTCCTTCTCATTGTGGAAATTTCCTGATCCTCATGGGGAAACCTCAGGCAGCAGAACAGGCAAGTGGAGATAATATGTTGCATGGATAGGCATCTGGTGCTATCCAACGAATACCACATTTAGCCCACTGTCCAGCTAAAGAGAGCCCCACAAAGAGGCACAGGGTGGCTTGTAACCCTGCCAAAGTATCAGGGCACTGATGACAGGGGAGTCATGTGGCCTCTCACCTATGGATGGCAGCGTCCCCAAAGTGCATTTATAAATCAGTTGCTCATAATTTGAAATTGGTTTTTCCTTGGAAACAACATTATCAGTGGTGATCAGGTCCCCTAGAGAATCCATAAGAGCTGTTTTAAGCCATAATGTAGTCAAGCTCTAGATGTCCCTGGGGGGATGGCTCAGGGTGCAATAAATGGGGAGGCCACTCTCCTCCCTCTTATGCCTGCTGCCCCCTGCCCTGAAACACAGCATTCAGGTTCATTCTACTTCTTGTACAATCATCCTGCTACTTTTCAGTCTCGAGCTGCTGACCCAGAGTCTAACAAAGAGGCTAATATGGATATGGATATTTATATGTGTGTCCTGTTTTCTGTTAATGAGAGTGCTGTGATCCAAGATTTTGAAGCTCAGAAATTCCAGATGCAAACACAAATTACCATTTTATTTCTTGGCTGCTCTTAAGGATGCTGCAACTTGTCAATACAGGAGCCTGCAGGCATGTTGGCCCCTTCCCAGTCCCTTGCTGGAGAAGGGCCTGCAGTGACAGGCTCCCTTGTCCTTCCCCCAGGACCAAGGAAGGCTGTCTGCAGGGAGGGGACTGGAGGGACTGGTGAAGTCCTCATTTGCAGGGATGAGGCCAGTTCTCAGAAACCATGGGCCAGTGAAAAAGGCAATATGTGCCCTAAAGGGAACTTTGACAAAAATTGAGTCTTTCTGAGCAATTTTCCAGCATCCTGGTGTACAGATGAAAGTCCAGGGTAAGAAGGAAATAAAAGGTAAATTAAATGAAGTAGCAACTATTTCTCCAGCCTCTTACCATGCAGGAGCAGCTTTGTACAGCACCATCTTATCTGGTGTTATTGGCCAAGGTAGACACCAATGAGTCCTAACACAGTCCTTACAGTCCTAGCTTGTAAGAGAGAAGAAATACCTACTGTTTAGTTAACAGACACTACCTCAGGCACTGCCTTGAGCGATTTACATGAATTATTTAATTCAATCAAGGTACTCACATGAATTCACATGAAACTTATCAAAAAAAGGGGGGGGGGGAATGTACAAACACACTATTTTGCAGCCCTAACAACAACTGTCAGTAATTGTTTTGTTAGTATGGGTCTTTTAATGTTTTTCCATGTGTAGTAGTCAAGTCACATTCAAATTTTACACAGCACAATCAAACTGGGTATGGGATCTTCATCATCGTTAAGGCTGAATTAGGGAAGTTAGGACAGGGCATTTTTAGAGCACGAACGCCAATGCTTCCTAGAAGTTTCCCCCTTCAGTGAAATTCTGAGCAAGGAATTGTAAATGAAAAATTAAAGCAGACAGCAAATGGGAAACACTCTAGGCAGGTTTTTTCTCTCCTCCCTTGATGAACACAAAAAAAAATTTTCTCAAATGTTTGCAAATGGCAACTTTTTGTCTTATTGTAAAATCTTGAACAAGTGGTGGGTCAGCCATCTCCACTGAGAATTTTCTAGTTTGTGAATCTGAAGAGGATAGTTTGAGGAGGTACATATGTCCTTAAAACATCAAATTACAGATTGCTCTAGCATAATATCATGAAATACATTTGAAAGTAACTAAAGGTTGAAAATGGAATCAATTTCAAAGTCAAGCAATTAGGATCCTATTTCAGGCAGTATGGTGAGCCATGTAGCCTGGCTGTGCTTACATGAAAATCAATGAAAAAAATCCACTTTTAGCTTGCAAGAAAGTAAGAAATACTGTGAAGGCAGGATCATGATTAGGTACCAGATATTAAGGCTCACCTTTTATTCTGAGGACAACTGCCAAAACTAAGCTTTAATTTCCATGGACTGGTGAGACCTTGGATACAGAAGACAAACTCCAGGGACTATTCATTCAAGATCATCAGTTTTAGAGGAGACTGCCTACATCCCCTCACCCTCACCTCCTACACAAAGCTGATATACCAACAGCCTATACTCTCAGTGTAAAGAGTGAAATAAATCCATCCCGTGTATAGGGACTGCAAAGAAAAGTTCTCATCTTGTATCCTGGCACTGAGTGAAAGAAGGAAAATTCTTCCCCTGAGAATTAATAGCCATATTATTATTACTATTATATTATTACTAAAATATCACTAACAATAATTAAAACCACAGTGATACCATTTCCTACTCATCAGTTTGGAAGAACTCTAAAAATATAACAAGATCAGGCCGGGCGCGGTGGCTCAAGCCTGTAATCCCAGCACTTTGGGTGGCCGAGATGGGCGGATCACGAGGTCAGGACATTGAGACCATCCTGGCTAACACGGTGAAACCCCGTCTCTACTAAAAAATACAAAAAACTAGCCGGGCGAGGTGGCGGGCGCCTGTAGTCCCAGCTACTCAGGAGGCTGAGGCAGGAGAATGGCGTAAACCCGGGAGGCGGAGCTTGCAGCGAGCTGAGATCCGGCCACTGCACTCCAGCCGGGGTGACAGAACGAGACTCCGTCTCAAAATATATATATATATATATAACAAGATCAAGTGTTAACAAGGATGTTGAGCAATGGAAATACACATTGGTGCTAGACGTTTAGATTGGTATAACTTCCTTAGTAAATAATTTGGCATTATTGAACAAAGTCAAAGATATGTATGCATATTATCCAGCAATTCAACTCCTAGGTACTTAGTCTAGAGAAATTCCTGCACATTGTTCAAGGGAGATAGAGAATAATCTTCCCAACAGCACTGTTTACAAGAACATAAAACTAGCAACAGCCCAAAATGCACATCAAGAGTAGCATGGATAAATGATGGCATATTTACACAATGGGATCTTACAAGGCAACGTGAATGAAAAAACACAACTGCATGTAACAACATGAGCAACTCTTAAGAATCTAATGTTAAGTGAAAAAAAAGCAAGCAAGTTGTATAAGAATATATTCAGCATGTGTCCATTTATACACAAGTCAAAAGCATGTAAATGTAAATGATGTTTTTGTTTTGTTTTGTTTTGTTTTGTTTTCGAGATGGAGTCTTGCTCTGTCACCCAGGCTGGAGTGCAGTGGCACAATCTTGGCTCACTGCAACATACACCTCCTGGGTTCAAGCAATTCTCCTGCCTCAGCCTCCTGAGTAGCTGGGATTACAAGCATGTGCCACCACTCCCAGCTAATTTCTGTATTTTTAGTACAGATGGAGTTTCACCATGTTAACCAGGGTGTTCTTGAACTCCTGACTTCAGGTGATCTGCCTGCCTCGGCCTCCCAAAGTGCTGGAATTACAGGCATTAGCCACCGCACCCAGCCATAAATAATGTATTTTTAGGGACAAAAACATATTCAGTAATACTACAAAGAAAATGATAGGAATGATAAATACAAAATTTAGGACATTGGTTACCTCTGAGGAGATAGGGAAAGGAAAAGAATCCAGAGGAAAGAATTGCAAGGACTACAGGGTAACGATTTTGCTCTTTTCTTGGTAAGTTCTTATTAAACTGGCTGGTAAGTAGAGGTGTTTGTGTTTTGTTTTGTTTGTTTACCATATCCATATTATGTAAATATTCTTTTGTTCTACTCATTGCTTAATTTAAAAATTTTCAAGCAGAGCAATTAAAATATATTTGATGCAAAAAGCTTGTTAGGTTTGTTTCTCATTTGTTTGCAATGATAAGAACATGTTTATCCGAGAAGTTCTTAAAAATTACCATTTGGGTCTCCAACTAAAAGATATGCTTTGCCAATAAAATTAGAGAGTCTTAGATCTGGAAATACTCTTGGAAGATAATCTGATGCAGGCACCAGCCTCACGTACTGAGAGTGTCCCAGTGAAAACTCAAAAGTTTGGAGACAGCCTTCCCAGCCTACTCCCAAGCTGTTCTCAACATTTCACTTTTAGGAAAGTTGAAATTTCTTCCTTAAAGTCCACCTAAATATCTTTCTTGCTTTAATATTATATGTGGAAAAAAGTCACAGCTTAGGAAGAGGGGCTCAAGAGTAATGAGACCCCAGCTGGCAATTTTACCTGAGCTCAAATTTCCAGATATCCAGGGAAACTACATCCCAGGGCCTTAAAGAATATAAAGGGTGGACAGTGAAATTATTTTTCATAATCACTGAAAAATTAAGGGAAACCAAAGAAGTGTCAAAGACTGTGGATAGACAGTTTTCAAACCAGTAAAAATATGGAGTATGGAAACTGTAGACACGAAAAGTTTCAATTTTATCCTAAGTGTTATTTTAGTACAGATTATTAACAAAAAAAAAAAAAAGGAAGAATTTTTTAGAATAGCATTGGAATCAGCATTGGTTCAAAAAGAGCAAATCAGGCCAAAGTAACCTCATTTCTTTGGTTTACCCAAGAGAATGCCTCCTCTAGTAAACCTAGTTTACATAAAGGTCCATTTAGAGAAATACTGATTTATGAATTGTATTCACAGAAAGCAACTACTTTTCACTTTTTTGAATATAATCCACAGAAAATGTTTCATTTTGTGACTCAGTACACACATACATTTATATGATCGAAAAATAAGTTTCATGGAACAATCTTTAAGGCATGATGCCCTCTCATATTTGCTATTCTATTACATTTTAGTTTTTAAAAAGTGCTGATCATGACCACTACAAGAATTTCACAACCCATTAACAGGTAACCTCCTCTCAGGAGATGTGCTGTAGGGCTCTGTGTCATTCTACCAGTGAAGGAAGAATTAAGAGGAATAAATCTGGAGAAAATAACCAAGCTGGAGACGACAAGATCTTAGCTTTGTTTCTCCCAAAGCAGAGTCTAAAACAAGGACTTGGGTGCTGTTGGAAGGTGATCCCAGGAAGCACAGTGAGAAAGTAGGGGAAATGAGAAAGGAAAAGGGGAAGAGCCCATAAAGATATACTAATGAGCAGGTTACTTCTGGGGGCAACCTGGATTCATTCCCACTGAGGAGCCTCTGAGGAAACACAACCCAGGGACACGAAAGATCAGGTATTTACCCACAGACTCCTGTCCTTTTTGGCTAAGAGCTGGTGGGGTGTTACGTCTCCTACTCTACCAGAAATTCTTGCTGAGCGAGCTCCCACAGGACTGGAGAAAATCCAAAGGTAAAGCCTCTAAGACATGTGAACATCTAAGGTGAGAAACTGTCAGTATGTTTGAGAACTGTCTACCTCAGCTGCAGATGAATCCAGAGATGGGATGAGGGGAGATGGCACAGGGCATCAACAATGTTGGCTACAGATGGGCAAAACCAACAGATGACGAAATCATAGGCCATAGCTAGTTTGAAACCTACAAGGAAGAATTTAATAGAGATTATAAACGTGAAGTCTTGTATTTCTCTCCCTACACTAAGCTGTACACCCAGCAAGCGGGGAGACCTTCCCTGGCAGGTTTGGGAAAGAGCAGCCAGCTAGCTGTCCACATTGTGAGCCAGCAGGTGAAATAGTTTCTTAAAAAAGAGCAACACTGGCCTGTAAGAGGACAGAGGCTAAACCAAAGAAGTCTGGCTTATCCTGGACTGAAGCAACCACACTGGAATAACAGACCATTTGGGCCAATTCTTTTTTTTTCTTTTCTTTTTTTGGACATGTTATAATTGTACATATTTATGGAATACAGAGTGATATTTTGATATGTGCATACAATGCATAATGATTAAATTGGGGTAATTTACATATCTATCACCTCAAATATTTATCACTTGGGGCCACACTTTGAGAAGGACACAGAAATGCCAGAAGATGCTAGAAAGGAAAAACAAAAATGACCAACAGAGGCTAGCTTTCAGAGCAAATAAATAAGTAAACAAATAAATAAAAAGTTTGTTGAATGGTGAATAAACTTTAGATTTGTAGCCTGAAGAAAATGAGACTAAAAGGAAATAGAATCCTTGTGTTCTGATTTCTCAATGGCCATCCCATGGATAAAAATGGAGAGAGACTTACTTTGTGCAGTACCAAAAGTGAGAAATAAGGACAATGGCTATATGTTACGTAGAGCTGATTTTAGTCTAGTGTGAGGCAGGGTATTCTAAGACTTCAAGACCATCTTGAGATTCCATCAAAGCTTACTGAAGCTGGAAGTGTTCCCACGAGGCCAAAGGATGCTGGCAAGAGGGGTGAGATGAGGGAAGTAGGGTGGGGCTCTATGGCCCTTTCCAAGATTAAGATTCTATGATTCTGTGAAATTGTAGTACCAAATAATGTCTTGCATACAGACTCAGGATCAACTTTTATGCTATGAAAAAACAACCTTTGGGGAGGCAGTGGTGTACAGAAAGGTGGAGGACAGGACAAAATAAGACCCTAAAGTAAGAGAGAGAAATAATAAAAAGACAGAGTGATGAACGCTCACAAAAGATCATTTCTTTATCTCTGGAGAGGAGAGAAGGATCTACGGCTTTCAATCCACTGCCAATTACAAACTTAGGTTTCTGCCTTTTCCCCTGCTGTAAAAGAAAGGTGAGGAGGGGGAAGAGAGAAGCCTCAGAGAATACCAATTTCATGTGTCTCCGATTCAATTCAAAGAAAGAAAAGCAGGAGGTTTCACTGCTGTCATTTAGAAAATAAGCTCCAGACTATTTATCACACATATTGTTGGAGATTTGGAGCACAGATGTGCAGGGAAATGATGAATCCAGATATGCCCTGGCTTGTTAGGAACACTCACAGTGACTATCAAACAAGCAAGCACCCTGGGGTGGGGGCTAAGATCACTGCATGATCACCGCTACGATTCTGGGCTGTAAGCAAATGCTTCTTTTGAAGTAGGATTCTACAACACTGATGGTACAAACATTAGGCAGGCGCCAGGAAGAAAAAGTATACTGGAGAGCAGAATAAAAGAATGTTAAGAGGAAAATTAATTTTTAAGCTGGATGAGAAAGGTGACTCGTTGCATAATAAAGGACATTAATAGCATATTAAGTTCTGGGGCCCAAGCAAAACTCAGGGATAATGCCATAAGCCGCTTGTAATAAATATTTTATTTTTTTAAAAGTATACAATTCAATGAATTGTTATAAACTGAACACACCCATGTAAGAGAACTCAGATCAAGAAACAGAACATGATCAGAAATCTGCCACTATCCTGACTTGCATAGGTTGGTGCAAAAGTAATTGTGGGTTTTTTTTCCATTGCCATTGGCAAAAACCACAATTACTTTTGCGACAACCTAATAACATCACAAGTTGGTTTTCTTTCATATACTTATAAGGTATTAAAAACATTTGTGAGTGAATTAAAAACTTAGTGTGATATTTCTGAGGTGAGACTCTGAGAACAGCACAGAGTCTTTCTAGAAGACCAGGAGTAAAATAATGGAGTGAGATGCTAAGAATCCTCATCTAGCTCTGCTACTAGCTAGCCATGTGACTTTGGCCAGTCCCATCACCACCCAGGAGCCTTAGTTTCTTCCTGTTTAAACATGGAGTTGGTATATTCTATTAACTACTTTTGAAATTAAGATGCAGGCATTGCATCTGAGGGAAAGACTTGATTTCTAGAGCGTGAGCAGGATACAGAAGAGGAGGGAGATGAGATTGACAAAATAACAGAGTGGCTGGGAAATAAAAAAGGACAAAAGATCTTGGATACCAGGTTTGGATGCCCTAATTGAAAGCAGAATGGCTTGTAGACTTCAGTCCTGATTTATATTACTGAAGTGTTTTTATGACTTAATGATGAATTACATGTCAACACTGTTTATTCAAAAGAGAAGACTTCAAAAGAGCCTATTAATTTGGAGGATTTGGCTTTCGTTGATGTTTTGAACAGAACGTAGATGTTAACACAAATGTTTTCCAATCCTTAACTTTATTGCAATTAAGCTGAAGTCAATTTCAGATGTCTGCTCAAAATAAGAATGTGTGGCTGGTTCATCTGTGATTAGAAATAGCTTGGATAGAATAGGAAGCTGAGCCAAACACCTGAGCTATGGCCACCTTTCATGTGACTTGTGTGGCTCATGGGTCTGCTGCAGAATGTGGAATCACTTGTCTCTACTGGGAAATAAGCCACATAATTCCTCACAATTCACTCTTTTGTAGATGACTGGATATCATTTCACTTTTTAAGGCTGTTTAATGTTTGATGATACCAATACAAGGGCCAAAATAAAGGCAATTTAATGAAAAGTTTAACAATAGCCTCATCTGGGTGAAAGATCATCCCTTACTGAATCTCCCTCCACTCCACAATTTCCATTCCTCAGACTACAAGCAGGATTGCTCGTTCACTTTTCAAATAAGCCATCTAATAAAGCAGAAGAAGGACACTGTCCTAGTCTACCATCTGTTGTTAAAATACCACAGAGAGGCAATTAATAAGGAGGAGAAGTCTATTCAGCTCACAGTTCTGGAGGCTGAGAAGCCCCAGAACATGGCACTAGTATCTGGTGAGGCCTTAATGCGGCATAATCTCATGACAGAAGGACAGAAGAGAGTACATGAGACAGAAGGGGAAAGAGGGGGCAAACTCCTCCTTTTTATCAGGAACCCATTCTCGAGATAACTACCAACCCACTCCTGCTATAATGGCATTAATCCATTCATGAAGGCAGAGCCCTAATGGCCCAATCACCTCTTAAAGGTCCCACCTCTTAATACTGTTATTATAGCAATTAAATCTCAACATGACTTTTGGAGGGGACAAACATTCAAACCACAGTAAACATATAGCATTTGATGCATAATCATTCTGCATTGTTAGGTTTCTTTCATTATTAACATATTTATTGATATTAGCTCATTTTAAAAAGGCTTTCAAAAATGAGCTAATGTCAATAAATATGTTTTTGGATGGGACTAGATTTACTTAAAGGAACAAACGTAACATATTTGTTCCTGGTACAAATATATCATCCCTCTGAACTTTCACAGTGACTCTATAAGACTATTACTCCCCACTTTTTAGATCGTGATTTTTTCTTCTCTCATCTTAGTAGATATATCTTTAGAAAACAAAGTGTTTTCCAATGATAAACAATCCAATCCTTTCTCTAAATTGTAATGACTATAAAACCTCACCCAAAAGACTTTTCACCATCTGCAACGAAGTCAAAAGTTATTTATCCAGGTCTAACAATATACTAGGCATCATGGTGAAGAAAAAGTAGAAAATAAAGAAAAGAAGAAACAAAGGGGGAAAGAAGGAAGGGAGGAAGAAAATTACCTATTTGACTACCATGAAAAGGATAATGTAATGTCAAAAAAAATAGGTCACAATATTCCAATTCTGGGTAAGACATAGTAATCGTACTTCACCCTGTCTTTCCTACTGAATGCAGCTGAAAAACCTGAACAAGGTGCATCTGAACAGCTATTTGATGACTGTGAAAAAGTAAACATTAGCAGGCAGACTAAGAATTTGGGGTAACACTGAATTGGTGTTACTTTGGTATCCCAGGACTAGACTAAAATCAGCCCAAACACAGAAGTAGGACACTGGGTACAGAGAGAGTTCCAGGAGAAGCCCTCTATCTCTGACTCTAAGAGTGCAAAAGAAGACCTGTAATACTTCAGAGAGAATGAAGAAAATTCCCTGGTTTTCTTTTAATGCTTCAGAGAGAATGAAGAAAATTCCCTGGTTTTCTTTTATGTTCATTTTCTCCATTATCTCATGACCCAGCCCCCATATAATCCTGTGGTGACAGTGGGCAGGAGTGACAGCAGTGGCAACTATAGCATTTGCATAGCAAACTCTAGATACCTAAAACTCTGGGAATTAGGAATTTTTCTCTCTAGAAAAGATGTGGTCTTAAGAGGGTAGGAAGATGCCCTATGACTTTTTGTCTTTCTTAGTCTTCCCCTTGCTCAATAAACTTTTTTTTCAATCTTCTTTTTAATCTTGGTTTTTTCAGGAAGCTGTGGGACAATATCAAAATGTTTAACATTTCAGTCAATAGAGTTCAAAAAGGAGAGGAGAGAGAGTACAGTGGGATAAAACAGTTCTCAGAGGGGAATTTATAGCATCAGATGCTTATATCAGAAAAAGGAAAAGGCCTCAAAACAATACCTTAAGCTTCCACTTTAAGAAACTAAAGAACAAAACAAACCCAAAGCATGCAGCAGGACATAATAAAAATAATAAAGGCAAAAGCTGAAATTAATGAAACAACACAATAGAAACAAATCAATCAAACCAAAAGCTGTTTTTCTGAAAATATTCATATCGTTGACAAAACTCAAGCAAGATTGACAAAGAAAAACAAAGAAAATAAACAAATTACCAATATTAGGAATGAAACAGAGGGTATCATGGCAGACACTATATATATAAATCTACACATAAGTTTGACAGCTTAGATGAAATGAACCAATTCTTCAAAAAGCACAATCAATCAAAATTCACTCAAGGTGAATAGATAATCTTCCTGAAAATAAATCTCCAGGCACAGTGATTTCACTGGTGAATTCTATCAAATATTTTTAAAAGAATTCTACAGAATGTCTTCCACAAAATTGAAGTGGAGAACACATGTCCCAACTCATTTTACAAGGCTAGCATTACTCTGATGCCAAAACCAGACCACGACTTTACATGAAAATAAAGCTACAGGACAATATCAGTCATGAACACAGATGTAAAAATTCCCAATAAAGTATTACCAAATAAAACACAACACTACATAAAAAGAATAATATGCTAACACCAAATGGTACATATCCTGACAATGGAAGCCTAGCTTAATATTCAAAAATCAATTAATCAATGCAACCCACGACATTAACAGACTAAAGAAAATCCAGATGATCATATCAATTAATACAGAAAAGGAATTTAACAAAATTTAACATCCATTCGTGATTAAAAAAAAAAAAAAAAAAAAAAAAACTTACAGCAATCTAGGAAGAGAAGAGAATGTCTTCAACCTGATGAAAGGGATCTACAGCCACAATTAACATTATACTTCACGGTGAAAGACTGAAATGCTTTCCCCCTAAGATTGGGAACAACACAACACCCAGTCTCACTACCCTATTCAGCACTATACAGGTAGTCCTAACCAGTGCAATAAGACAAGAAAGAAAAGATACAAAGATTGGAAAGGAAGAAATAAACCTGTCCCTGGCCAGGCCCGGTAGCTCACGCCTGTAATCCCAGCACTTTGGGAGGCTGAGGAGAGTGGATCCCCTGAGGTAAGAAGTTCGAGACCAGCCTGGCCAATGTGGTGAAACCATGTCTTTACTAAAAATACAGAAATTAGCCAGGTATGGTGGTGTGCGCCTGTAGTTCCAGCTACTCAGGAGGCTGAGGTGGGAGAATCACTGGAACCCAGGAGGCGGAGGTGGCAGTGTGCTGAGATTGCACCACTGCACTCCAGCCTGGGCAATAGAAGGAGAAGGAGAAGGAAAAGGAGAAGGAGAAGGGAGAAAAGAGAGAGAGAGAGAAAGAAAGAAGGAAAGAAAGAAGGAAGGAAAGGAGGAAGGAAAGAAAGAAGGAAAAGAAGGAAAGGAAGGAAAGAAAGAAAGGAAAAGAAAATAAACCTGTCCCTATTCACAGATGACATGATTGTCTATGTAGAAAATCTCAAAGAATCAACAAAACAACACTTGAGGGTAGCGATATCACAAGATACAAAGTCAAACCACAAAAATCAATTGCATTTCTATATACTTGCAATTAACTATTAGAGAGTAAAATTTAAAAAATAAAAATATTTCCAGTAGTCCCAGAAAATGAAATACTTACAAATCTAACAAAACATGTATGGAATCTATATACTGAAAACTAAACAATGTTTGTGAAAGAAATCAACTAAGACCTAAATAAATGGAGACATGTACAGTGTTCATGGATTGAAAGATTCAAATATTAAAGATATCAATTCTCCCCCAAAGTGATCAGCAGATGTGACATAATTGCCATCAGAATACTAGCAAGGTTTTGCAGATATAAATAAGCTGATCCTAAAATTTATATGAAATTTATAGCCAAAACAATTTTGGAAAAGAAGAATAAAGTTAGAGGAATCACACTACCCAATTTTAAGACATATTACAAAACTACAGTAATCAAGACAGTATTGGTATTAGTGAAGAAATAAGCACATAAACCAATGGATCAGAATAAAGAATCCAGAAACAGATCTGCACAAAAATTTCCAATTAATTTTTGAAAAGGGTACGAAAGCAATTCAGTACAGTTTATTACATGGCAAGTACACCTCAAGTATAAAGTCGTTTTTAAAAACCCTGTGGGTTCTTCTCACAATTTTTTCTTATTCCAGAAATTTCAGGAATGTTGAATGCATGAAGAGGGGCCTTTGGGATTCACAAAAGTGGGAAATTGTTTGGCACATTGCAGCTGTTCATCCAAGCTTTTTTTTCTCCCTAAATTTAGAAACTAGATGGAAACTGTTCTGTTACTTACTTCTCATGTAATCAGTATCCTTATTAAACACTCAGCATTGAATTTAACATTAGGTCCTGAGAAAAAACAATGTATGATAATGTGTAGCAATACATTTCAAACTTTACCATTGCTTACAAATGAATTCAAAGAAAAAATCAAAGTCAAAGTACATTTCTTGCATATCGATAGTACCAAGGAAGACTAAAAGCCCCTTGTTATAGGCTCAAATGATGCAAGTTCCTTGAAATGAAAGGACATCAGGACACTTGAGGGCAGAACAAGTAGGCAGTGGGAGATTTTTTTAGGGAGGCCTAAAAACCAGCCTGGCTTGGAAAAGCATGGTAGGAGACACCCACGTCCACTTGAGCTTACAGTAAATGATCTGCCTCAAATTGCCAGTGGCCAGTGGTTACTTAACGGCCATGGCTAGCAATTTGTGGGTGTCTGTCACATAAAGTCCAGTGAGAGAGACAGAGAAAATGGCTAGTCAGCCCTCTCCAAGGAGCAGAAATGTGTGCAAGTTGTTTTGTGGGAGGTATAACCATACCTTACATTTGCACTGTATATTACAAATCACTTCCCTAAAAGAGCAAGTGGTTTTGTTCACAGTTGGCAGACGAAAGCAGAAGTTAAGTTGCGTGAGTTTAATCCAAATAACAGGTGGATAATAATATCGAACATCTTTGGTTTAAGTATCTGTTCAAATATTTTGTCTGTTTTAAAAATTAGGTGGCTTGTTTTCTTGTTGTTGAGTGTAGAGAATTCTTTATATGTTTATTTTTACTCTCTTAGTGGGGTCTTTGGATGAGAAGTTTTTAATTTGAATAAAGTAAAATGTATCAGTTACACCTTTTATAGACCATGGTTTTTGGTGTCATATTCAAGAAATCTTTGCCTAACTCAAGTTCACAAAGATTTTCTCCCATGTTGTCATCAAGAAGTTTCATATTTATAGGCTTTATATTTAGGTCTATGTTCTATTTTGAGTTCATTTTTGTTTAATAAAGTCTTTGCCTTTGATAGAAGGAAGAGAGAGAAGTCTGAGATAGTTAGGGAGGGAGGTCGTGCTAATATCAATAAGCATTGGAAAATGAGCCTTTGATATTCCCAGGGATGCTGATCTACTCACTTCTATGAACTTTCAATGAATCTGTATATGCCACATTCTGTAGCTAAACAGCCTAATACACTTAGCTAGCAACCTGGGGTCCAGCATTTAATCAGAAGGCACCCAGCAAACATCCTGGAAAACTAAACGCCCATCTCCTATATGCCCTCACAAACCAGCTCTGTAGTGGATTGCCTGTATAGTGGCCACTGACAATTCCTCCCACCCCGCACATGCATATAAGAGGTAGACTCCATCCACTACCACTACCATCCCAAATATGGGCCTGCCTTGTGATTTTCTTTGATGAATAGAATGTAACAGAAGTGATGCTGTGACAGTTCTGGATCTATGCCTTAAGTGTCCTGGTAGCTTTGGCTTTTGTCCACTGGGAGGCCAGCTGCATGTAATGACAGCTTCCTGCTAGAGAGTAAGGCAACATGGGGAGATGGAAAAGAGCTAAACTATGCAGACTGCACAGAGGCAGAGAGAGGGACCAGCATTCCAGCGATTTCAGTCATCCCAGATGAAGTGTCAGACACAGACACATGAGTGGAACCATCCTAGATCCTCTAGACTCAGATGAGTCACCCCAGACAACATCATGTGAATCAGAGATGAGCCGTCCCCCAAAGTCCTGCCCAAACTGCAGCATCATGAGTAAATACATAGTTGTCACTTATTTAAACCACTGAGTTTGGAGTGGTTCCTTATGCATCAAAAGATAAGTGAAACAACCTCCAAGTGTCCATCATAGAAGCCTTCTTTACAGTTCATTCAGTGACCTAGGGAGCTCTATTCAGCAGCAGTCAATTCAGCAGTACAAAGAACTCTGGACCAAAAACCAACATCCTGGATTAAGTTCCAGCTTAGCCATTGTCTGAGTTCCCCCAAAAGCATACTCTAAGACAAAGTACAAGTAGTTCATTTGGGAAGCAATCCCATAAAGCATAGTGATGGACTAGAGCAGAGACAGAGAAGGGAAGAAAGACAATAAGCATACTGCTCACTGGGCAACTGCTGAGTCACTGTTGTGGGCAATTGGGGCTCCATCCTACAGGAGACTCTTCCTCCTTCTCTGGCATCCAAACACTGCCTTTATATAACTTCTTTCCCCATTGAGGCTACTCTGAAATGTTCATTTTAACTTTATTTCATCCAGAAATAAACGGCAGTAGAATGGCTGCCTGGTGAGAGAATGATCCCTGCCAGACATGAGCTGCCAGAGACAGCCTTGCTTTCTGCAGCTGTTTCATCAGAGACAGTATTAGACAATATTCCATCCTCTTATTCAAACTCTTCTGTGCAGACCCCAAAAGGAAGACCCCAGGGAGAGTCCATGGCACCCATAATCCCCAGGCACTCTGCCTTTAATTAGCCAAGACAATTAAAACAGCATGTGGCTTGTGAAATATCAATTGTGGTCCCACTTTAGAGAGCCAACAAAAATAAACTGAAAAGAAAGGCTTTATAAATGAAGGCATTACTCTGGTCCAAGGGAAAAATAATATTTTTCCAATTTAGTCTCTTTCTATTGTTTAATACTATGAAGGGCCAAAGTGTGTCCCTGCCCATTGCCCAGAGATGGGAGAGAGGAGAAACAGAAAAAAGACAAGCACCTAAATCTGAGGAGGTCAGCCCAGAGCAGGGGACCTCAATAAATGCCAAGTCCTGTTCTCACCAAGGGGCATTTGCAAAGCTCTGTAGCCTGACTGTCCCCAGTCAACACAGACAGACAAAAAGAGGGCTAGCCTTTAAAGTAAAACCAGAGAGTGGAACAATAGCAATTTGTGATGTGGCATGTGGTCCTTCAAATGCTTAACTCTCCTCTATAGAGATCAAATGGGACACAGAGAAAATCCAAGAAAGGAAAGGAGGATGCAGTAAGACTTTCAGCAGAAGACTCCAGACCAAGACACTGGCAGAGGCCACATGGCCTCAGAGAGCTATGAGCATGGGAGGGAGACACTGAGCTGGAGAAGAGCTCTCTCTTGCATCAAGTTCACATTTGAGGGTTATCAAATTGCCTCTGTTCCCTGGCAAAGGAGATGATTCCATTCCTTTACAATTTGGTTCAGAAGGCAAAAACAAATCAAGAACCCATCCATCCACATCAGCTCTTGAGGCTTCACCTCCATTTATTTTATTTTATTTTATTTTTTTTCGAGACAGGGTCTCGCTCTGTCGCCCAGGCTGGAGTGCAGTGGCGCAATCTCAGCTCACTGCAAGCTCTGCCTCCCGGGTTTACACAATTCTCCTGCCTCAGCCTCCCGAGTAGCTGGGACTACAGGCGCCCGCCATCTCGCCCGGCTAGTTTTTTGTATTTTTTAGTAGAGACGGGGTTTCACCGTGTAGGCCAGGATGGTCTTGATCTCCTGACCTGGTGATCCACCCGTCTCGGCCTCCCAAAGTGCTGGGATTACAGGCTTGAGCCACCGCGCCCGGCCTCACCTCCATTTAAATAAAGACAGAGTAAAGATCTAGGCAAGACTATTTCAAAGGTCTACCCAATGTTCTGAACACCTGCCTGATAGAACAGTCTGCAAACTTTTAAAGCAGTGTTTTTCAATGTGGGCGCTATGGGCATTCTGAGGGAGTCAATTCTTTATTGTGCAGGCCTGGCCTTCTCTATCACTTTGACAACCCAAATCACTACCATGTATTTCCAAAGTCCCCATAGGCAAAGGCATGGAAATCTAACAAAGACATCTTAAATCCATTTATGCCCCATCCACACATACATTTGTGGGTATTTTTTTCTTTATAATTGAGGTAAACGTATATAGTAAAGTGCACAAATCTTAAGTGTATACAACTCAATACATTCTATGTATGTGCATACCCATGAGACCTCCCAACCCAGATGAAGATATAGAATACTGCTGGCACCCTTGAAGACCCCCTTGTGGCCCCTCCCAGTGGCTACCCTGTAAAGACAACTGCTATTCTGACTTGTAACACCATGGACTAGTTTTGCACATTGTTGTTGAACTTTGTATAAATGGAATTGCCATGTGTACTCTTCTGTGTCTGGTTTATTTGATTGAACATTATGTCTGTGTTGTTGTTACATGTAGCAATACGTTATTTTTTTACCTTTTTTGTTTAAGAATCATAAGCATAGAAAACTGTCCAGAAGCTTATATCAAACTACTGAGTGGCAACTTCAGAAAAAGAGAATGGAATCAAGAGGAAAATGGAGGGTGGGCCTGCTTTCAACTTTTTATGCCTCTATTTGAATATTTTCATAATGAGCATGTTTTACTTTTATAATTTTATTTTAAAGAAAGGGACTCACTCCATCACCCAGTCTGCAGTGCAGTGCATGATCACGGCTCACTGTAGCCTTGACCACCTGGATTCAAGCGATCCTCCCACCTCAGCCCCTGAGTAGCCGGAACTACAGGTGAGTGCCACCACACCTGACTAATTTCTTTTCTTTCTTTCTTTTTCTTTTTTTTTAGAGAGATAGCGTCTCACTATGTTGCCCAGGCTGGTCTTGAACTCCTGGGCTCAAGCGATCCTCTCACCTAGGCCTCTCAAAATGCTGGGATTACAGGCATGAGTCACTGTGCTCGGCCTGTAATTTTTTTTTTTTTTTTTTTTTTGCAAAAAATTTTGGAAAAAAAGTGGCCAGCCTATAATTTTTGAAAACTTTGTTAAAATACATTCATCAGAGGATACTTTCAGCTCATCTGCAATACCAAATGGGCCATTTCATAGATATGTGTAACATTCAGACCACCAAGCCAAGAAAAGTAAACTACAGTATCTATTTTCTGCCCACCAAAAATGTATAGAAATGGAAGTTGTCAGTTGTCTCATCTATTTTCACTGAAAATCAAGGTCTGCATAGCTTTCTCAACCTTCATTCCTCTCCTCAGCGGCCAACCCATGGAGGAAATAGAATAACTTAGTGCTTTCTCCCAACTCACCCTCAAGCCTCACTATCACTGAGAATTTCAAACTAAGTGACAACACAGCAGTTACATATCCTCACAGAGTAAACACCAAAAAGTGTTCAAACACAGGCCCATGGCTGTGACACCACTAGCCCTGGAAGGCAAAGGAAGAAGGTCTGGAATGAGAGGGAGTGAGCTGAGCTTTGAGAAGGAAGGCCCAGCCTCCTCATGCTGAGAGCCACAGCTTCCCTCCTATCTGAATGTGTCCTGAGGCTTCCCATGGAGAAAAGGGTCACTCGCTCAAATGAGAGCCATTTGGACTTGGCTGGCCTGTAAAGATGAGTTTGGAATTTGCATGAGAAAATTTTACAGAAGAGAGTATTCTGAAAGGAAGCAACGTGAAGAGAAGAGAGAAACACCCCAAGGGCTGTCCCCAGCTTTCTTTATATTTTAATACAAAAAAAAAAACACATTTTAAACAACATATGTTTATAATACCCAAAAGTTGGTGGCTTTCAACTCAAAAAAACTTCCTTTAACCAAAACACAATTACTAGAGAGACAGATGTGGGACAGATGATGCTACCCAAAGGTTGGGTTTTTTTTTTCTTCCCTACTTCTACCTCCCCAAGCCTGCAGTAGTCACTGCCGCCAGTAAATGCTTCAGGAAATTCAATGTCATGTTCCCAAATGTCTTGTCCTGAAACCAAAAACACAGTGTTAATTGAAATCAACAAATGTGAAACACTAGGCTAGTGAGATGTTCGGAGAAAACCATTTGGAAATGTCCACACCAGCGGTTCTCACACTTGAGTGAATATAAGAATCACTTGGAGGATCTGCTAAAACACAGATGACTAGGCCCACTTCCCACATACCCAGCTTGTGACTCAGTAGCTCCGGGGTGTGGTCTGAGAATGTATATATCTACTAAGTTCCCAGGAGATGCTGCAGCTGTTACTGCTGGTCTACAGACCCCACTTTGAGATTCTGTGGTCCTCACTATTCCTCCTTGTCCTCTCTCAGAGAGTAACAAGGTACACTAGCATATCAATGACCCTGAGCAGTCCTGCAATAAAGAAACCTATTTAACCCAGCCTTTTGGAACTAAATTACAATGCATCCTGCTTCCCATACACCATTTCTGAATGTCTCTGGGAAGCGGTGCTTCATGGAAGGAAGTAGGAGAAGGTGGAGGGCTATGGGCCATACTACATACCAAGATACTGGCAGGGCAGCACATCTGGAGACTGCTGTCTAGAAATCCAAGAAGCATTAAGAAATCTGTCAGCAGGTAGCAAAAGCCAGTCCACCTCCAGCCTCAGATTAGGACACTGGATCTTAGCCAAGAATTGGCAAGAATAAAACAGGAACCTAGCTTTTAGAGCATCTAAGATATCAGGAGATTACCAAACTTCAAACCTTAAGAATGGTTCCAACCCAGCTATGTGTCAGATAAATTAACCATATACAAGGCTAGTTATAGCATGCTGGCCTGGACCTCCAAGATGAGTCCCAAGTTGAGCCTCATGGTGGGGAAGAAGTAGCCCCAAACACCCAGGAATCTTGTTAAAAGGTAGGTGCTTATTTCATATCTATGATGGTATTCAAGATTCTACATTTCTATAAAGCTCCCAGGTGAGGCTGGTTATCAAACCACACTTTGAGTAAGGCCTTGGATTAGGGGTTCAGCCAACATTTTCTGTAAAGGAAAACATTTCAGCTTTATAAGCCATATGGACTCTGTCACAACTACTCAACTGCCATTGTATCACCAAGTAGCCATAGACAAATACTCAAAGGAATGAACATGGCTGTGTTTCAATAATATCAAAATTTGAATTTTATATCATTTTCATGTGTCACAAAACATTATTATTCTTCTGATTTTTTTTTTCAATCAGTTTAAAATGTTAAAACCATTCTTAGCTCAACTAATCATATAAAAACTGGCAGTGAGCCATCTTTGGACTGCCTGGATTTTGTTTGCAGACCCTCACCCTAGATTACTGGTCCCTAACCTAGATCTACCAAATCAAAATACACAGATTTTGATTTGCGTATCAAAATATGGGCCAGGGAAACCATATTTCATCAGACTCCCCAGGTGATCCTAACTCAGCCTGTACAAATACCATTGCTGGCCAGGCACAGTGGCTCATGCCTGTAATCCCAATACTTTGGGAGTCCGAAGAGGGTGGATCACGAGGTTAGGAGTTTGAGACCAGCCTGGCCAAAATGGTGAAACCCTGTCTGTACTAAAAATACAAAAATTAGCTGGGAGTAGTGGTTCAAACCTGTAATCCCAGCTACTCGGGAGGCCGAGGCAGGAGAATCGCTTGAACCTTGGCTGTGGAGGTTGCAGTGAGCCGAGATCATGTCACTGCATTCCAGCCTGGGTGACAGAGTAAGACTCCGTCAAAAAAAAAAGCAAAAAAAAAAAAAAAAAAAAAGGAAAAGAAAAGAAAAGAGAAAAAAAAATACCATTGCTGGGTTGGAAACTACTACTTACCCAACTGCCTGAAAAGGTGAGAGACCCCCTTTCAGTGCTGTTAACAGTTCAGTCTTCTGACATCCCCAATTCATGGAGCTTGAGGGGCTTACTATGAGGGGCTGGGTGTTTTCCTCACTAACCCACTGGTCTCACTCTCACTCATCTCCCAAGGTGCTGCCTCCCCGCTAACCCCAGTGGCACTGATTTCTGGTATGAAGATAAAAAGTCCCTGTGTCTTTAAGAGCTGATCAGTTCCAGAAATTCTCAGCCCCAGGAGTCTTGGCAGAGTGGCAGGAGCAGTCCTGATCACACTAGCCTGGTTTTCTTGACAGCTAAAGTTATTCATAAGGTATTAATACATCTTAGCTGCAGGGAAAAGCCATGCAAGGCCCCTGTTACCAATCAGCCTGAAGATGTGCTTTGCTGCTGCTCAAGGCTAAGCCAGGCAGGGGCTGTATTCCTGGCAGAAAGATTCAAAAAGAGATGAAGTTAAGGGGGGTTGCATTTGTTTTTGAGTTAGAGAAGGGAGGAAAAACCTAACCTACAGGCTGTACATGCTTATCTCAGGAATGTTGGGGACTTAGGAAAGGAAGGCCAGAGGATTCAGTGATGAAGGCAAAGCCAACAGGAAATGGGAGAGGAGGGGAAGTGAGCCATTGTGTGGTAGTTATAAACAGGCAAGCCACCCTGTCTTGGCCAAGAGCTGCTTCCTAAATTTCATCGTGTAGAAGAATCATTGGAAGGATCTTGTTAAAATGAAGATGCTGATTCAGTAGGTCTTGAGTTTGGGCCTGAGCTTCTGCATTTTTAACGTGCTGCCACGTGACCCAAGAGTTCACCACAGATGCTGCTTGCATGCAAGCACAGCTTTTTGTTTTGTTCTCCTTTTACAGAGTTACAAGCTCTAAAAGAATATGGGGTCCATAGCTTGTCCCACTTGGGGTTAAGCTACCGACATCCAGGACTACCTAGATATAGTTCAGGGAGTTCCCTGCACTACAGCACCCACCATCACACCCTCACAAAGAGCAAGTGGGGTCTCATCTCAAATCTAGCCTGCCCTCCACTCTCCAAGTCTCGAATCCTTGGACTCAAGGCCTCAAGTCCTTGAGTCTTGGGCCAGCCTCTATCCTTTTCTTGCCCAAAGTCTGTCTCTTGACCAAGCCCTGTGTCCACAGATCTACATGTGCCCAGATGGGGGCCTCTTTTTCTAATTCACTCCAAGGTGCTTTATGCACTAGTGGTGGCCCTGCAGCCAGCATTGAGAGGTGGTCAGGCACCATGGGCTGACTCTGGCCAGTACATGCCACAGTTGAACCTTGAAAACACTATACTAAGTGAAAGAAGCCAAACACAAAAGGATAAATACTGTGTAATTCCATTTCTATGGAAGGTCAAGTGTAGGCAAATATATAGAGGCAGAAAATAGATTAGTGGTTGCCCAAGGATGGGGGATTGGGAAATGATGGCTAAGGGGTTTGAAGTTTATTTGGGGAACAATGAAAACATTCTAAAATTGGTTGTGGTGATGAATGCACAACTCTGTGAATATGCTAAGACCACTGAGTCATACAGTTTAAATGAATGAGGTATGGTATGTGAATTGTATCTCAATAAAACTGTTATTAATGTAATCACAAATCAGTTGAGGAGCTCAAAGCAAGTGGTATAGAGAGGAAGCATTTGGGACTCTGACAACCTCAAAAGAGGGCAAGAACTGACATTGGGGCAGCAACTTCTCAGAACTCTTGAAGAACATCCAAACAGCTCTAGATATGAGATGCTGAGAGTACAGCCAAGTGTCAATATAAAGAATAGCTCTGAGATACACCCTGGACAGGGGCTCAGTGAACAACGCTGTATTCGTCCATTTTCACACTGCTATAAAGAAATACCTGAGACTGGGTAATTTATAAAGAAAAGAGGTTTAATTGGATCACAGTTCTGCAGGTTGTACAGGAAGTATAGCGGCTTCTACCTCTGAGGAGGCCTCAGGAAACTTACAATCAAGGCAGAAGGTGAAGGAGAAGCAGGCATGTCTTACATGGCCAGAGCAGGAGCAAGAGAGATGGAGGAGGTGCTACACACTTTCAAAACAACGAGATATTATGATAAGTTACCATTGCAAAAATAACACCAAAGGGGATGGTGCTAAACCATTCATGAGAAATCCACCCCCCGTGATCCAGTCACCTCTGGCCAGGCCCCACTTCCAGCACTGAAGATTACATTTAAACATGAGATTTGGGTAGGGACACAGATCTAAACCATATCAAATGCTCAGTGCCATTCATTCTTGCCTGCCTATCTCTGGTGCCCCACAGGATGCCTGACATGTAGGGACCACTCAAAAATTGAATTCAATGCATGCCTATGAAGTGAAAGGAATTCTAGCCACTAGATTGAGCTCTACTCCCAATTCTGCTTTTAACTCTCTGTGTGACCCCAGACAAATCCCTTCATTTTGCTGAGCTTCAGAGGCTTCTCCCTAAAATGCAGGGCAAGTTACTGTCTCAGGTATCCTCCTAGTCTGAGGTTCCATGGTTCCATGAATTAGGCAACCCATGCAAGGGAGCCTGGGTGTGGAACAGAGAAACTCCTGCAGAAATCTAGATAAAGACCAAGATACCCACCCACAGGCTCAGAACTGGCCAGAGGCATGCCCCCCAGCAAATATCACTCCACAGATTCACTGAGAGCCTCCCAGAAGTCAGGCTCCCTGCTAGACCATGAGAATACAAAAATGAACAAGATCCCACAACCTACTCATGTGGCTGGGGGCATCCAATCCGTGAATAGGTTATGGTGCAACATAATGACCCTACCCCTTGGAAAGCTGAATTAAAATCTAAATGGAAACAGAATTTCAGGGTCAGAGATTGAAAGTAATTGGAGCCTTGATCTGACTAATACTGAGTCAGTACTAACATGTCTGTCGGAGTTCCTATAAGGAATTGCCACTTTGTGGGCAAAATCTCAGAAGGTGGAGGATGTAGCCACTCCACCACTTCCTCACCACTCCACAATGGGCCTGCCAAACCTTGGCTTAATTCTCACCCTGTGGCCCCAATTTAACTAGTGTTTGTGAACAATCTTGGATCGCTGGGATTGGCAGGGTCATTCAGCTCAGCCACCCACACAATAAGTGGCAGGCGAGGGTCATCCATTAGCAGATCATGGGGTGTAATCAGCATTGAGGAGGTTCTCATTAAGTACAACTGGATGTACATTGCAAACAGCTAGTGATAGCAGGGGAAATGAGCTGCTAGGACATGTGACTACACTACAGGTCACTGTAAGAGTGGGACAGAAGAAATATTGCAATGATATTTCAAGGCCAAGGCAGAAAGTCTGTCCCCAGATTCTATGTTTGGATCTATTACTCAGAAGAAAGTTTGAAAATCATTATGCTCAATTTACAACCCCAAACCTCTGGGATAAGCCAAGCCATTATGTCCAAACCCATTTATCTTCTCCCTGGAGAACAATGTATAAAGAAGTATCCAGTGTGAGCTAAGGATTACGGGTGAGTGAATCATTCAGCTCGGGAATGAGTACTCCAGAGGTTTCTGAGGTCAGAATGTGCCAGACACCCATATGATCCAGGTGCTACCAATTATCATCTGGAAAACTTGGGAGCTCAGCAGTGCGACCAAGGACTTTTCTCTTGCACAAGCTTTTCCTCTAAATCTTTATCTGCAAATCCTGCCCCCAGAGCTCCCTTGAGTTTCTAAGTCTCTTAGAATAATGTCTTAGGGTGATTTGACATCCAAGAGCCTTCGCAATTAACTATGCCCTGATTCATCGCCTGTCCAAAAGGACAAATTTCCTTTGACATTTAGCTATCTTGCAATCCGTTTTCTCAGGAAAGTGTCATCTTGGAAATTCTGGTTAAATCCTACAGGGGATATTTGAAATAGAATGCTTTGATTCTCTGTCACAATTACTTCAATCAATAAATCCACAAATACTGACTAAAGATCCTCCCCCAAGTCACACTGCACTAAGTGGGGCAGGGGGGTACAGCAAGTTACCAGCCCAGGCCTGAAGGCAATTACAATTTACGATTCCATCTGTTTTGCTTGGTGCTGCTTTTTAAGTGAAAATAACTGGAAACTATACACCTGGCTGTAACTGGAAAGGCCACCTGCTCACTGGTTCAATCAAAGTTTACCTACTCTGGTAATTTCATCTTACTCTGTACATTGCTTTTTCTGCCCATTAAGTGCACATTTTCTCATAGAATTCATGAAGATGCTCTAGCAACTGGTGGTTTTGAATCGGGATACAGCCATCTCCCCAGAAAAAGGACACTCACACAGATTTTTGTCTCCAATTTCAAAATATTCTTAGAGAAGCCCACACATTCTCTACTTTCACTTTTCTTGGGCCTTTAGTGCCACCATCTCCGCATCAGCAAGTCTCAGCATCATTCTTCAATAACCAATCCCAGTGTTCCCACATAGCTCCTCTCTGTGCTCCCCGGGCCTGTCAATTCAATTGTATTATAACACTGATTACCTGAAATAACTATGTCTCTATTTCCCCATAAGACAGAAAGCTACGAGAGAGAAGAAATTACATACCTTCTTCACCGTGGTCTCCCAAGCACATAAATGCTTCATCATTCAGTGTTCACTTTGAAAATAAGTCTCTGGGCAGAGTCCAGGTTTTATTAGAAAAGGTAGAAACTGATTCTATGTCAGAACTAAGCCCAAATTTCCCAGAGAAAGATTCAGGCTTAAAAGATCACCCTCCTAAAACAAATGGCCCATAAAAGTTAGCAGTTCAGACATCACACATTAGGAAAGTGTCATCTTGGAAATTCTGGTTAAATCCTACAGGGGAGATTTGAAATAGAATGCTTTGATTTCCTGTCACAATTATTTCAATCAATTAAGAACTGAGGGGCTGGTTTGAGAAACTCCCTATGAATTGGAACTTGGGAGAGGTTATTATTCACACTGCTATTTTGGAAGCGAATCTTTAACCTGGGCATTAATCATAACTTGCCTGCTACAACTTTCATACTATGCTATAGCCTGGCAAAACTAAAACTTCTTCTATTTAAATTCTCTCTTCACTTTCAATTACTAATTTCAGTTGTGTTCTCTGAAAGAGGGATTGATGCAGCACACATATTTGCGTTTACTAAGGAAACCATTCAACCACTTTGGAAAGGCACAGATCAAGGTGGCCAACAAAAATAGTAAGTGCAAACTCCAGCTTGCGGCTGCAGTCAGTCTCTCATCTTACAGCCCCCAACAGAGAAGGTTATTGCTTAAACAGAGAGTGTTCGTAGATTTAAAAGGAACCTCTGTAGCCAGTAAGCCATCGTTTCTATGTACGTAGACTCACGGTGGCACAAAGCCCTGTGTACCTGTGCACATGTTTCCCTCAGCTCCTTTCCTGTCCAATGGCCCATCACTGGAGTTACAGGCACTGTTAATTCATTAAGCATAAATATCCATGTGGCACAAAGTGCTCTGCTAGGCACCATGGGAAATACAAATAAGGGTAAGACACAGCACAGCCCCTGACTTCAAGGGCTTAAAATCTGCAAGAAGAAGAAGAACGCATAAATTATGATAATATACAGTATTATCATATGTGACATATGTGATAAATATAAGAGACCTGAGTGAGACCATGGGTGTTAAAAGGAAGGCAGGTTGCTTCCCATTGGAGTGACCAAGGAAAGGTCTCATCGAAGTGGGGGTTTTGCTGGATGGTGGGCAGAATTTGGACAAATGGCCAGGGGGAAGGATTCCAGGTACAGAAAGCAGCATATGCCAAGAAGGAAAATGTGACTCAGGTTCTATAAGGACAGGATTTTAGGAAACCAGGGGGGAAAGACTGGAAAATTAGGCTAGAAGCAAACTGTCTAGGCCCCTAAACACAACTAAGAACTTTCTTCTTGAGGGAGAACAGGAAGCTGCTGCCCTAAGTTTTTGAGTAGGGGAGTGATGTGATAAAAAACAGTACTAAAGTCAACGGACTTAAAAGACCATTATCTAAAGTGAGAAAGTAAAATGAGCTAGAATTAGGGAGACCAAAAGTGAGAATATTATAGCAATAATCTAAAAGAGAAAAGCAGCACTGGTTATGGTACAAGGACTGATGAGTTGGGAAGATGTGAAGATGCAGCTTTAACAATGGTTTCTGGTGTCTCATTCAGCTCCCAAATCTGTGAAATGAGTAGTAACTAACAAACAACATTGTACTGTACTGAAAGTGTTATCAATGAAGAAAATGCTAGAGAAAAATGATCTGCTCTCCCCAGCATATTTCCTTTTCATTGCAGAGTACTTTTGTCAGCTGATTACACGTTTTAAATCTAGATAGGAATTCCTAGCCTGTTCCCGGTGAGACCTTAATTATAGAACCTGAGCTAGGTGCTCCATTCCTAGTACTTATCTCCAAATGTGGTATTTCAGAAGACTGCTTCAGCTGATGTTGTCTGGTTTGGCTTTTAGCAAACCTCACTTGGTTTTCCTGACTAGTAAAACCACGCTACTTTACCAGTTTTCTCCAGATGTAAGATTCACGAAGCCTTTCTTAGAGGCCATGGTACTCATTCTCCATCTTCAGCCTTGTTTGCAGAAGGAGGCAGAGTGAACCTACAAAATCTCACATGCAAATACAGCTCTAAGAATTACTTTAAGAACAGAATCAAAATTCTCATCTGTTATAAGCATACAAACACAGGCAAACACAAACAACTTTTCTACAAATTTTCCATACACTTCATGTGGGTTTTTATAGACACTGCATCTTTGCTAGGCTGCAAAAAATAGATCAGAGAGTCAGAAAAGCTGCATTAAATTCTAAGATGGTAGAACTCCAGAGACCTTCTAGGAGTGGGAATGAGAGTGATTTACTCTCACTCTGACAGATTTGCTATTCACGTGCAGATGGTTACATAATCGACTTGCTGATGGGGCCCTAGATCTCCATCTTCTTTCAGAAGTTCCAGATTCAGGGCCCTTACTTTCTCTCTTACTGGACATATGATGTCCACTTGCTAAGAGAATGTCTTTGAAATGATCTTTAAAATGTGTCACCCAGCACTTAGAGTGAACTCAGCCGATGTGATTTGCTTTCGGACCCAAGGGCCTAGAGTTTCCCCTCCCCAGCCTTCCAAAGCCTCTGGCTTGGACTGAAATCCCCTCCTCTGGATCTCACAACCTCGGCGGAGCACACTTCCCAAGAGACCCCATTGAGCCATGCCAAAAGGAGGCTCAAGAGGCGTGTTTATCAAGCAGCTCCAATCAGCTTCGGCTCATTTGTGGTCTGAGCAGAGCCAGAGGGCAGGTGAGGAGTCAGTGAAGGTAGTGGCAAGCAGGAACATGGTGGCTAAAAGTTGGGAGCAGCCTGCAGGCTGGCGGAGGGAGCCAGGAAAGCCAGGGATAGGTCCCGAAAGACGGTGGTAGTGAATGCCCAAACTGGCAAACTCATGATTCTGTGGCTGGGCCCTGGTAGCAAGCTATAATATATAAAGGTGGAAGATGAGAGAAAGGAGAGGGGAGGGCAGGGGAGGAGAAGGGAGGGAGGTCGGATGGAAAAGGAGAAGGGGTCCCCAGCTTGAGAAAGGCTCAACAAGAAGTTGAGGTTCCCAGGCAGCTCACAGACACCTCCCAATTCAGTGCGGAAAAGCTGTCTCTAGCTTCTCACCTTATTTGCCTGCTCCCAGAAAGCTGCTTCTGGGGCACTTAATGACTTCATTTTAACCTGATTCCTGCTAAAAGGGGTGGGAGAGGTGGTATGAACACACCATGGGAATGACAGTTGCCTGGCAGTAAGGATAAAATTTCCTTTCCACTTTACCCTGAATCAGTTCCTACAAAGCAGCTGAAAACTTAAGAGTCAGCTCAAAACACAGATGTTCCTGTTTATTAATTTACAAATTTGTTTATTCATTCATTCATTTAGGTGCATGCAGAGAGTTTCCCGCAGCCATCCCTACATCTCCCAAGCACACTGGTAGAAAGATAGGCATCCTCTATCCTTCTATCAGAACTCAGTAGGTTCATTTCTAATACCCCAGATTTAAGCTGCCCACAGTGTTGAACGCAGAGCCAAATATTTGCACGCCCTATAGCCCACGTCACCCACTTTCCCATTAACACTAAATTAAAACGCATCCATGGATTTCCTCTCCATTCCGAGGCAACAGGAGTGCGTGGCACATTGCCCTACTCCCCTGAAGCTCTTCGCTAACTTAAGACTCCAGGGTGAGGAAGTTAGCTGGAGCTTTTTAAAGTGCATCTCCAAAGATAATTTTGCTCACACCAGGAGAGCCCCCAAGAAACACCAGGGCCCCCTTAGATGCCGGAGACCACGCCCAGCAGGAATAAGCCACACCCTCTGCCCAGCAGAGCCTTGCGCGAGTAGCCCTCTTTCCCTGAGGCTAATCAAGTGCATGCCACATGTCACCACTCAGCCGGCGATTCTTCCTCAGAGGCGCAGACTTTCTCTGAATCCCCAGCAGGGGGGGTTAAGAGATTCAGGGGAGGCCCCGCCCGTGCCTTCCACAAAAGTCGCTTTACCGTGGCTCGTGCCCTGCGGCCCCAAGGGGGTAGCCTGGGCCGTGTAGTGGGAGGGCAGAGAGGCTCCTTCCAGGACAAGCTGCCAGCCTCCAGTGAGCAACCATGTGAGAGGCAAAATTCTGGGTGTGAGAAAGTATCAAACTAGTCTGCGGCCAAACTTTCTCTCTGGAAAACTGAAAAGGGTTTGAAAAAGGGAAGCCCGGACGCAGAAGGTGCTCGGGCTCCCGTCGCCGCGAGGGCGCCCCGCGCCTGGAGATGGGACAGTCAGTTCTTCCCGGTGCGTGCCCAGACACCAGCCCCGCTGCGCATCACCCCCACCCTCGGGCCGCGAAAGAGGAGTTCTGCGCAAACAAAGGGCGCCCCCTGCACCTCCCGCTATCCCGAGCGAAGGGTCCCAACGGCGACTCCGGGGGTCTTTGGTGCCCAGCTGAGGAGGCAGCCACGCCTCCGATCCTACCTGGGAAGCTGCGGCTAGGCGGGACGCGCAGCAGCAGCAGCAGCAGAGGCGGCAGCAGCAGCAGTAGCGCGGGCCGGTGTGCGGGGCTCCCCATGGCGAGCGGGCGCGTAGCTCGCCTCGGCAGCGCAGCGCGCTTCCAGGGGGCGGGAGGAGACCGAAGAGACCAAGGGACTGCGTGCTAGCGGGCGGGCGAAGGCCGGGCTGGAAAACTCCTCCTCTCGCCTCTTTTCCTCCCTCCTTCCCGCCTGGGGCCTGCCCTCCTTTCTCCGCCCCCCTGGAACACTGCGCGGTTTGGGGCTCTGACCCACCCACCTCCTCCTTTTGTGCCAGCGCTTTCTGGCCAGAGAGCGCTGGAGACATGCCCCAGCAGAGCGAAATATCCTAGAGTATCCTTCTTTGCTCCAATTTGCGCGCCCCCTCACCCAGAATACACACACGGGTGGCTCAACCGCCTAGAACATCCCAGACGTCTAGAAGGATACCATCTGTGCAGAAGAAAGCTGCGTGAGTCACACGGAAACAGAAGGGGCAACCGAGGGGATTCCGAGTGGCCACACTGCGGCCGGATACTATGGCCACGTTCTCTGGTGTGATCCTCACGACCATGCCCCAAGTTCGCTATTACTATGTCCACTTTCTCCAAGAAGAAACCGACGCTTAGAAACTTGCCCAGATTCACCCCCGTTACTGGCAGAGCAGGGACTGGAACTTAGGTGTGTAGTTCTGCCGACGTCAAAGTCCATACTACAGTTTTTTTGGTTGATTTGTTTCTCTTTTGCAAAGGAATAAATCGAGGACTGGACCGGGTGCGTGCCTGCTGTGCTGCGGTTTAGGATGGGGCTTGAGGTTCTCCTTCCAGGATCAGCTGATGGGAGGGCACAAGGCACAGAAAGTTCTGTCTCACCCACAGCCTTGGGGATCCAGCTGTAGGTTCCTGCAGCCAGATTTCTTCATTTCCTGGGTTGTTCTTAACCACCCCAAAGATACCACGACCAGACTGGAACCTCCTCCCTGTAGCTTGGCATCGCTGGATCCTGGCATCCGGATGGGGTTTCTAGGCTGCCCACAGGACGGATCTGGTTTCTTTGAGGCATTTGAGTAAGCCTCTCATGGTTTTGTTTGTTTGTTTGTTGTTTTGATTGTTTAGTTCTTGTTAAATCAGTAAGGCAATACGCTGCCCCTTTGCTGTCTCAGAAAGATCTTAGCTAAGGCAAATTTTAGTTGGGGTTGCTGCATTAGGTTGTGCAGTTTGTGCACCCTACAAAGGCACCCAGAGGAAGGGGCAAGTGGGAGCCAAAATCCAGATGCCTTTGGGTTCAGGAGCTTTGTGTTTTGGCAGGGGCCACAACCACTGTAGAAGGGCATCTTTCTCTCTGCCACAGTAGTCTGGTCTGATAGCTAGGCTAAGAGCCCTGGGAGCACTCACCTAGAAGTTCTGAATTTGTTTATCCAAAAGGAGTGCTGTTTCCCAATTCTCACAAAAGCCCCAGACTTGAACTTCCATCTTACCCTCTCTAGCACTTGGGGGGACTTCGCTCCATCTCCCCTGGGTTTCTCCACTGCTGCTACCTCTTCAGGGAACCAACCTTTAAATAACCCCCCAGTCACAGGAAAATGGGGGAGGTCTGGCTCTTCTGTGGCCTCCATCAGACCAGACACTCCAGGGAGTCATTCTCAACCTTGTTTACGTGAGTCACCCGGGGAGCTTCATGAGAATACCATATCCAGGCTCTACCTCACACTAATGAAATCAGAATCTTTAGGGATGTGACCTGGAGTTTGACCAGATGCATATTTTTGTCTCTCCCCAATCCCCTAAGCTCTGCGGTACAAGTTTTAGTATAGGATAAAAATTCTAGACCAGGAGTTTCTCAACTTGGGCACTATTGATATTTGGGGCTAGATAATTCTTTCTTGGGGAGGGGGACTGCCCTGCACGATGAGAGATGCATTGATGGCCTCTGTGCAACAGATACCAGTAGCAATCCCCCATTCCCCAGTTGTGACAACCAAAAAATGTCTCCAGACATTGCCAAATGTCCCCCAGGGGAAAAATGCCCCCAGTAGAGAACTACTTCTTTAGGTCCATAAACAAGGGTTAATGTGCACCCCAAATTCCAGGTCCAGGATAGCCTGGCCAGCAGCCTTCCTTTCCTGTGTCACCTCTGAAGCAATGTGTCTTAACCACAACCAGTATACATTCCATTACGGGGCTGAGAAGGAACTTCTAGCTCTCTCCTATCCACTGATTCTTTCTGGATTACAAGAAACACCACACTTACTTTTGAGTTGCTCTCTGGCCTTTGAATGTCCTCACCACAAAGAAATAAATCGGAAATGGATAAGGTGATGGTCACGCAAAATACTGACTTGAGGGCTGGTGCAGTGGCTCATGCCTGTCATCCCAGCACTTTGGGAGGCCAAGGCAGGCAGATCACTTGAGGTCAAGACTTCGAGACCAGCCTGGCCATTATAGTGAAACCCCATCTCTACTAAAAATACAAAAATTAGCTGGGAGTGGAGGCACACACCTGTAGTCCCAGCTACTCGGGAGGCTGAGGCAGGAGAATCACTTGAAACCGGGAGGCAGAGGATGCACAACTCTACTCCAGAATGGAAATTCAAATTCAGAGTAAGACCCTGTCTAAAAAAAAAAAAAAAACTACTGACTTGATTTTTTCTTTTTCTTTTCTTTCTTTCTTTTTTTTTTTTTTTAGACAGGGTCTTACTCTGAATTTGAATTTGTTTATCCAGAAGGGGTGTTGTTTCCTGGCTGGAGTGCAGTGGCACAATCATAGCTCATTGCAGCCTCAAACACCTGTGCTCAAGCAATTCTCCTGCCTTAGCTTCCTGAGTAGCTAGGACTACAGGCATATGCCACCATAGCCGGCTAATTTTTTTTTTTGTAGAGATGGGAGTCCCGTAAATATGTACATTTACAATGTGCCCATTAAAAAATAAGCAAAAATAAAAGACATGAAGAAACATCTCAATATAATGTTTATAGAGCAAAATAACATTTGTTGTTTTCATTGTGCAAGGATATCTTGAAGGATAGATCCAAGCTCAGTTGCCTCTTGTATTAATAAATCAAAATAACCCTTTCATTTTTACCTAACAAAGATAAAGGGGAGAGAACAAGGTGGTATTCTTACCTAGTGGGAATACTAAAAGGAATGCCATTGTTGTCAAAATGTAAAAGGTATATAAATCACGTGGGTTAGAGTAATAGGGAACACAATTAGATGTAATATTGGGAAACCATTATTTTTCCTTGACAAGCTTGAAGTACTCGATATAAACCTTGGGAAGAACTAATATGAACATGAAAAAATAAAATAAGAGCCTGGAATGAGAAAAAAAAGTCCCTTGCTCTCTTTGCTACCCTGTAGAGAAAATTCCAATGGGACTTCTATTTTTCTTATTATTTTTATTTCAGTTTTCTCTCTGCTAGAAGAGATGAGGGTAGAGGTAAGGTAGAGGAAGAGATTGTCAATTCATTCTAATCCCACAATATCTTGAAAGACAATCAGATAGTTAAATAGATTCATAATCTGTCAAATAACTTATGGGTTAATGAGTTGATGAAAACAAAGAGAAGTCACTCAGGGAGTGCCACAGAGCTATGACACCATTCCTATCCTGCTTGATGTTACTATTTATGAACTAGAAAAAGATATTTTTGGCAAAGGACATGAAGATAGGACGGCAAGAAACAGGTTCCAAACATCTCTCTAGGCAGGCATGCTGTATTGAAACATTAAAAGACAGCAAAGAGGCCGGGCGCGGTGGCTCAAGCCTGTAATCCCAGCACTTTGGGAGGCCGAGACGGGCGGATCACGAGGTCAGGAGATCGAGACCATCCTGGCTAACATGGTGAAACCCCGTCTCTACTAAAAAAACACAAAAAACTAGCCGGGCAAGGTGGTGGGCGCCTGTAGTCCCAGCTACTCGGGAGGCTGAGGCAGGAGAATGGAGTAAACCCGGGAGGCGGAGCTTGCCGTGAGCTGAGATCCGGCCACTGCACTCCAGCCTGGGCGACAGAGCGAGACTCCATCTCAAAAAATAAATAAATAAATAAATAAATAAATAAATAAATAAATAAATAAAAGACAGCAAAGATAAAAATGATGTCCTATGTTAGATCTCAAAAACCAATCACACATGAAGAATCTAAGAATCCCTAGAAAACCAGGTAGTCTCCCCACTCCATCAGGCTCATCTGTGCAAAGAAGTGCATATAAGGTGTTGATTCAGCATTGCTCATAGTAACAAAAGGTTGGCGACATTTTTGTAAATGTAAATATCCATTAATGGGGAATTATTTTATTAATTATGCATACCTATGTAACGGAATACTACATAGCCATTAAAAAGAATGAACAAGATGCATATGCATCGATAGGAAAGGTACTCTCAGATATTTTGTTTAATGAAATAAGAAGCAAAATAATACACATATCTTGCTACCATTTGTGGTATGGGGAAGGCATGATACTATATCAGGGCATGGGGAAGTAAGAGTAGGAGAAATAATTTTGTATTACTATACAATCCTTTGTACTGTTTAGATGTGTAAACATGTGATGATATTTCTTATTTAAATTAAACAAATCATTGAAAATGTTTTCTTTAAAAAAAAGAATCACACTGATACAGCGTAGGGGTTGCCAGTAGTGGCTTCACAGCTCAACCTACGACAGCGCAATCTATTTGCCCATAAGCTAAGTCTCCAAGGCACCTCAGGTGCATGTCTTGTCATCTGAAGCATTCCTGCAAAGTACCAGAGGTGAGAAGAAGAGAACACAGACGTCAAAGTCTGGCAGGAGGAGGGAGGTATCTTTCCATTCTGTGCAGTGTTGAGGAGGTTGTAGTCAACAAAACAGTCTTGTCCCCTGAGTCAGAGCAGAATGAGCCCTAGGAGAGAAGGAAGGAAAAGGATTCTCAAGAGTCACCTCCCTGCCCCCAACTTTCTTCCTTGAGCTTGTCAACTCAGAGACAACATCAAAAGAGACCCTGGCAGCCATCTATGTACTGCAGGACAGGTATTTTCTGAGAAAGAATGAAAGCCCTGTTATGCCCCTCCCATTTTCCCATGCCTCCTCATTCTCCCAGCACTCTCAAGCTATTGCCAGAAAAGGGATCCCCAAGAATGGGTTCTTGGATCTTGAGCAGGAAAGAGTTAAAGGCAAGTTGCAGAGTACAGTGAGAAGAGACAATTTATTAAAAGCTACTCAGTTACAGATTAGGGTGTCCTCAGAAATCAAGAGGAGGAATGCCTCATCTTTGTTTTTAAGTTTTCTTGTTTATGAGTCTTATCTATGTAAAAGCTAAGCTAAGTTATGTCTACATGTGGGTGGGCTGAAAGTATGACAAAATTTGTGACTTCATTGATTTAAATAAAACCATCCTTGGCACTTAGGATGCCAAGGATAAATACATCATAAATAAATACATCATAATTGGCATAAATCCATCAAAGCAAATTTATAAATACATCAAAGCATAAATAAATACATTATAATTGGCATAAGTACATTAAAGCATAACTATAATGAACTTGAAATCATGTACTGTTATGGATATTGGGACATAGAGACACTCTGTTGCTGTAGGAATGTGTCCTTACAGATATCATTAAGCTGTTTCCTTAAATGTAAACATCTTATGACCACGGGCCATGACTGGCAAGGAATGTGCCTTGTTAGTCTCAAGGTGGAGGTTAACTTAAAATGGCGTTAGTCTGGCTCTCCTGCTGTACTTCTGCTTTCCTAATAAACCCAGTTCTTTTCTTTCTGTATCCTTTCACAGTAAAGTGATGGAAGTTTAAGGGGAAATGTGGTGGCTCACTGTTCCTTGGGAAATGGGTTGCCAGTAGAGTAAAAGTCAAGGAGATATTTAGGAGTGCTTCATTCTAAGGCATTTCTTCTCAAACTACCTGTGGTAAAGGACTTTTTTTTTTTTTTTTTTTTTTAAATGTCCAATCTGTCGTTGATCCATACTTTGGTAAAATCAGTAAAGATGACTAAGTAGAAAAATGAAAGAGAAAACAAGTCAAAGACATACAAAAGTTCAAGGTTCTATTATTAGATTCCACAAACCTAATATTTGTAAATAATAACAATAATTTGTAAAATTATTTCTTCTTTCTTTTTTCTTTTTTTTTTTCTTTTTTTTTTTTGAGATGAAGTCTCGCTCTATTGCCCAGGCTGGAGTGCAATGGCGCAATCTCAGCTCATTGCAACCTCTGCCTTCCAGGTTCAAGCGATTCTCCTGCCTCAGCCTCCCAAGAAGCTGGGATTACAGGTGCCTGCCACCACACCTGGCTATTTTTTGTATTTTTAGTAGAGACAGGGTTTCACCATGTTGGCCAGGCTGGTCTTGAACTCCTGACCTCAGATGATCCTCCCGCCTTGGCCTCCCAAAGTCCTGAGATTACAAACATGAGCCACCTTGCCCAGTGGATGTAAAATTATTTTATGAAATTGTTATCATAGTCTCTAAGGTTATACTCTCCATTTCTGTACTTATCTAATTGTGGACCAGTACAAAACAGTTCAGAGAGCAGCACCAGTCCAGGGAACACACTGTGAGTAGCACAGTTATCGTGGATTTCACATAATACATCTGAACAAACGACAATATGTATCAGACTTTTCAAGAATTCAAGAATAGAAGGGCAAGATGATTTGACCTGAGTCTATTGGAATCATGTGAAACAAATGCCAGATGAGTAGGGTGCATTGGGTTGGTGCTTGTGCTCATGCATAGTTATTAAAAATCTAGCTCTGAGAACATATGGACACAGGGAGGAGAACATCACACACCAGGGTCTGTCGGGAGTCGGGGGCGGGCAAGGCGAGGGAGAGAATTAGGACAAATACCTAATGCATGTGGGCCTTTAAACCTAGATGACAGGTTGATAGGTGCAGCAAACCACCATGGCACGTGTACACCTATGTAACAAACCTGCACGTTCTGCACATGTATTTCAGAAATTAAAATAGAAAATAAAAAATGAAAAATCTAGCCATGAGGGGGTTAAAGTAAGAATGTTCAAGGTCAAGATCAAAGAAGATAAAGACAGTCTAAGAATAGTGTCTGTTTACAATCCTTTGGCTTAAAGAGATTTCTTCTTTTTCTAGCGTAAATATTCAGAATGAAACAACACAAGCTCTTGGGGTTGAAAAAAATTCTACAGCACAAGAAAAAGAATATTTTTACTAAAGGTTCAAAGTAAAACAGATCCCTATTATGAAAATAAACTATAAAAATGAAGAGCAATTTTAGAGAATATCTATTTGGTGCTTTCAATAAAAGATTCATGAAAAATTCTTTTTTAAAGTAGGAATAGGTGGTCGTAAAGAGAACTGAGAAATATAAGAATGCAGAAATAAAAATTAAAGTTAATGACTTTCTGTTTTACCTGCATGTACTTGGAAGCCATCATTCCTGCCCTTACAACGAGAAAAATCTGGACACACTGAAAATCAATATCTTTTCTCTGACCCAAAAGAGAACTGAGTTTTCACGGCAAATTGCCACCAACATCATCTGCAAAGACAAAGAAGTCCAGAGAGTCACAGTCAAGCTCTGCTTACCTGGAGCAGAAGACATGTTGGAACCATAAACTTAAATGGCAATTTGGAAAAATTGCTGGAGGCTGAGTGTTGACTAATACGACATTGAAAGACCCATGGGAGCTGAAGTCATAGCTGGGACCCCCACACTGTTGTGGGCTTTACCTCCAAGAACCCTGCCATGTTTTCTTTTTTTTTTTTTTTTTTGTTGAGATGGAGTCTCGCTCTGTCGCCCAGGCGGGAGTGCAGTGGCCGGATCTCAGCTCACTGCAAGCTCCGCCTCCCGGGTTCACGCCATTCTCCTGCCTCAGCCTCCCGAGTAGCTGGGACTACAGGCGCCCGCCACCTCGCCCGGCTAGTTTTTTGTATTTTTTAGTAGAGACGGGGTTTCACCGTGTTAGCCAGGATGGTCTCGATCTCCTGACCTCGTGATCCGCCCGTCTCGGCCTCCCAAAGTGCTGGGATTACAGGCTTGAGCCACCGCGCCCGGCCCTTGCCATGTTTTCATGATGAAGATCCAAGAAAGACCCTTCCTGTGCTGGCAGCCGGAGGGGAAGATTAATCTAATCATTTGAAATATACCCAGAGACTTCTCCATAAAAAAGGACTACTTTACTAAGGCGAATTATTTTACCAGAGGCTTATCCCACCTAGGAGAAGTGCATTTCCTGTACTTCAGCCTCCTTAGCCTTCCTGTCTCACCTAAGAGGGGAAGTTTTAAAAAACTAAGAAATATCTGCGAAGGTCATAGCCCAAGGACACATGCTCATTAAAAGGCTGAGATTTCATCATAGTATTATAGAACACTTTTCCTCCCCACACCCTACCACCACACCAACAGGGCTCCAGCAAATGACAGTGAATTCCAGCTGAAAGAGCAGCAAGATCCAGATTCTCCCTGAGGGGGAGTGTTAAGGAATCCCAAAGTAAAGCAGGGAGACAAAAAAAAAAAAAAAAAAAAAAAAACCACTAGAGGAATGTGAGGCCTCTGGCACCAACTGTGAGTAGAACAGTTATAGTGGATTTAGTCTTTCACATGATGCACATAGCAAACATCAAATACAGCACAAGTTCTAGCCTGCCAGGTCCTTGCAGTTATAGGACTGAAGTTCTGTTTTCTTTTTTTTTTTTGAGATGGAGTCTCGCTCTTTCGCCCAGGCGGGAGTGCAGTGGCCGGATCTCAGCTCACTGCAAGCTCCGCCTCCTGGGTTCACGCCATTCTCCTGCCTCAGCCTCCCGAGTAGCTGGGACTACAGGCGCCCGCCACCTCGCCCAGCTAGTTTTTTGTATTTTTTACTAGAGACGGGGTTTCACCGTGTTAGCCAGGATGGTCTCGATCTCCTGACCTCATGATCCACCCGTCTCGGCCTCCCAAAGTGCTGGGATTACAGGCTTGAGCCACCGCGCCCGGCCCTGAAGTTCTGTTTTCTTAATGAATACTGGTCAGGCACTACTGTCAGCAAATAGATATCACTCCCAGATCCCTTTGACCTGCAGATCCTTCCATGTTAGCAACAGAGAACCTCCCTGGCATCAAATCTCTCTCACACTTTGAATCTCTCTTTGACTTTTTCTTCTACCACCAGCTAGAGAAGACTTCACTTTAGAAGGCCTCGTGATTAAGTTAGGCCCACCCAGAAATTTCTCTACCTCAGGGTCAAGACTAGTAACCTGAATACATCCAGAAATTTTCTCTTGCAATGCAGCCTAACGTAATCATGGGAGTAGCATCAGGAAGTAATGGTCATGGGGGTCATCTCAGAATTCTGCCTGCCAGAGAGTTCAGTAAAGTATATAAATAGAAAATGAACCGGGCGCGGTGGCTCAAGCCTGTAATCCCAGCACTTTGGGAGGCTGAGACGGGCAGATCACGAGGTCAGGAGATCGAGACCATCCTGGCTAAAACGATGAAACCCCGTCTCTACTAAAAAATACAAAAAACTAGCTGGGCGAGGTGGCGGGCGCCTGTAGTCCCAGCTACTCGGGAGGCTGAGGCAGGAGAATGATGTGAACCCGGGAGGCGGAGCTTGCAGTGAGCTGAGATCTGGCCACTGCACTCCAGCCTGGGTGACAGAGCGAGACTCTGTCTCAAAAAAAAAAAAATAGAAAATGTGTGAAGATTAATAGGTTTCTTATGTACCCAAATAACTAAATAAAGGTTTAAGCTATAAAACAAATGTATGATACACCACATGTACATATACACATATCCTAAAAATTGTAACTAAGAGCCATAGAGGAAAGACTTAATTAAATGGGAAGATATGCTATCTTCATGAATGAAGACAGTGAAGGCCATAAAGAGCTTAATCCTTCCAGGGGTAGACATTGATTTGTTTTCCCAGAACTTCATTTGGGGAACTAATATGGTTTTGGAGGAGGCCTACCAACCACAGATACCTCAAACTCTAGTAATGGGTGTGATTGCATGAATGAGGCTGCGTCAGTAATAGAACTTTACTCCCAAGACATTGCAATTAGAGGGATTGGCACAGGTCCCAGGCAGGCCAATAAGACACTTGCTTAGGGAATTTTAAGACAGAAGCTGATTGAGAGAATGCCTCGTATTTTCCTCTTTGGTTGGCCATTGTATGAATTTGACTTAAGAAATGCTAGTTTTGATTGGAGCCCAGAATAAGAGAAGGCTTTTGTCTAGGCTGCTGTGCAGACTGCTCTACTTGGGACATATGACCCAGGAGCTCCAGTGGTGCTTAAAGTGTCAGTGACAGATAAGGATGCATTTTGAAGTCTTTGGCAAGCCCCTGTAAGTGACACAGAACTGGACCCTTAGAATTTTGGAGCTAACCACTGTCATATTCTGCAGATAACTGCTCTCTTTTTCAGAAACAACTTTGGCCTTGCTACTGAGCCTTTGTAGAGACTGGATGCTTAACCATGAGCCACCAACTTACCATGGAACCTGAGCTCCCCATTGTGAGCTTGAGGTTGTTCAACTAGATAAGCCGTAAAGTTGTGTGTGCAAAGAAGCACTCCATTATCAAATGGAAGAGGTGTATATGTGATCAGGCTTGATCAGGCCTTGAAACCACAAGTAAGTTGCATGAACAAGTAACCCAGACTGGGTTCAGTGGCTCACGCCTGTAATCTCAGCACTTTGGGAGGCCGAGGCGGGTCGATCATTTGAGGTCAGGAGTTCGAGACCAGCCTGGCCAATGTGGTGAAACCCCGTCTCAACTAAAAATGCAAAAATTAGCCGGGTGTGGTGGTGGGCGCCTGTAATCCCAGCTACTCGGGAGGTTGAGGTAGGACAATCGCATGAACCCCAGAGGCGGATCTTGCAGTGAGCCGAGATCGTGCCACTGCACTCCAGCCTGGGCGACAGGGCAAAAAACAAACAAACAAACAAACAAAAAAGAAGTAGCCCAAATACTCATGGCCCCTACTTCTGCTATATACTTTTACTTTTCCAACCGGTATGGATGGTCTGATGGGGAGTTCCCTATGACAAATTGATTAAGGAAGAAAAACCTCAGGTTTGGTTTACTGGTGATGCTGCATGACGTGAAGACACTACATGAAAGTAGGTAGTGGTAGCATCTACAGTGCTGCTCTATAATGGCCTTGAGAGACAGGGATGAGGGGAAATTCATCCTCACAGTGGGCAGGATTTTGAGTAGTTTACCTTGATAGTTGAATGGACACTTATACTGAATATGGATTTGCCTTCTTTGTCCACAAAGCTTCTTCCAAAACTACCATCCATAAACTTATCTTATCTACTATCATGATACTAGACAAAGCACTGCTTCCAAACAAAGAACCCACATCACAGCAAATGAAACATGGCAATGGTCCCATGCTCACGGACTTTACTGGTCGTACCATGCTCCCCATCATGCTGAAGCAGCTGGCTTGATAGAAACAGAGTGGCTTTTTGAAAATGCTGTTATGGCCTTTTGAAAACACCTTGCAGGGCTGGGCAATGTCAGATGCTTTGAGTCAGAGTCCACTATATGGTCCTGTTTCTCCCATAGTCAATATTCGTAGATCTGCCAGGTGCAGTGGCTCACGCCTGTAATCCCAGCACTCTGGGAGGCCGAGGCGGGCGGATCACGAGATCAGGAGATCGAGACCATCCTGGCTAACACGGCGAAACCCTGTCTCTACTAAAAATACAAAAAATTAGCCAGGTGTGGTGGCGGGCACCTGTAGTTCCAGCTACACAGGAGGCTGAGGGAGAGAATGACATGAACCTGGGAGGCCGAGCTTGCAGTGAGCCGAGATTGCACCACTGCACTCCAGCCTGGGCAACAAAGCAAGACTCCATCACAAAAATATATATATATTTTTTCATAGATCTAAAAAGCCAGGGGTGAAAATAGGAGTAGCAGCACTCACTATTACCTCTACTAATCCACTAGCAAAATGTTGCTTCCCATCCCTATGTTGTAGGCTCTACTAGTCTAGAGATTGTAGTTCTAAGGGAGGAATACTTTCAAAAGGGGACCTAACATTAATTCCACTGAAATGGAAGATGAGACTGCCGCCTGTCCACTCTGGATACCTTATGCCATTGAATTAACAGGCAGAAAATGAGGTTATTTTCTGGCTAGGATGTTCAGTTCTATCAGGGAAAAATTGTGTGACCAGTAGCAACACAATTGCTACTAGTAACACAATAGGAGTAACAAGCATATATGGAATGCAGGAAATCTTTAAGAGTGCCTCTTAATACTTCCATGTCCTAGATTAAAGTCAACAGAAAACTGTAACAATTCAATTCAGGGAGGACTGCTAATACCCCAGAGCTTTCAAGAATGAAGTTTTGTGTCACTCCACCAAGCAAAGAACTATGACCAGCTGAGGTGCTTGCTGAGGGCAAAAAGAATAGCAATAGATAGAATATGGGGAAAAGGTAGTGATTGATACTAACTATGACCATATGACCACTGCAGAAACAAGGACTATACCAGTTGTAAGTGATTTGTTTTTCTAAGACCAGCCGAGAGGGCACAAAAGAACCAGCGAGTAGGCAAGTGTAGGAGCAAAACTGCAAGTTTATTTTGGTAACCTAAGGTGTGGGGGAGAAGTCTGTCAGCCTCTGGCGAAGGAGGCCGGCAGAGTCCCCCCGTGGGGCTCTCCGACGGAGTTCACACAGTCCCGACGTCCCGACAGGAGTGGGGCTGTGAGAAGGCCACGTGGGACCGTGGCCAAGAGTGGCTTTTCTAGGAGTGGGAGGGCAATAGGCGGGGCACAGGCGTGTCGGGGGGCGTTCGCAGGTGCGACCAGGTAAATCTTGGTCTCTTCAGATTGACATCACCTGGCACATGCCCAGTTGATCTGCACCTTCCCGGGCGCCCGCTGCATTTTTGCGCGTGTGGGAAAAGTTAATGATGAAGAACCCGGAAGTGCGCCCTCCTGCCTCCCTTCGTCCAAACAGTAAGTATTTCTTCCTTATTTTAATATAAATATGTTTTTATATATTAACCAGATATTTTTATTTTTTTCCCTTTCATGGCCCCTTATCATCGTTAACACAAGTTGTCTTAATAATAGTTTACTTTATATCTTAGCACTTAAGTTACAAGCTATAAAAGGATATATGTGAAGCAGCCTAGAAAATAATAAACATCACCCAAGGACAAAAAAAGAAACTTGGGGAAAGGGTTAGCATTTTTTTTTCAGTTGTATGAGAGATAGTTATATCACACTAGGCAGAGGCATGCCTTTCTTATTATCATTATTCAGAGATTAAGTATACTTTAAGGAGACATATATGGATGCCAAGTTGTCTAGGGGTGGATCTTAATGGCTTTGTAATGTTATCAACTTGCCTAGGCTGAGCTACATTTCCCAGAATTCACTCTCTTGTTTGTTTCCAGTTAGGGTTGGCCACATGGGAGACTCTTGGGAGATTTGAAGGCTGGAAGAGAAACAGTGGCCATTATTTCAGCTCACACATGTTATTGTCGATCTGCTGACTCACTTCGTTGGTTTGAGGCAACAGCTGGGCCTGCAACTGCTCTACTTTTGCCCTGATTGCCTTTTGGTTTCTGTGACTCTTAGGCCAGGTATGTGTATCTAGGTCAATGACAAAAAGTCCCACTTCTGCTAGATACCCTTATCACCAAAGTCAGAGGCAATAAGAACTAACATGTATTCCAGTTCTTCCTCATGGGATTCTAGCTTGTGCTTGTTGGTTCCAACCTGTTCTTGATCTCCCCACTTTACCTATGTCTTTCTTTCCCTACTCCCTGCCTCATGGACTTCAAGCTCCATCATCAGAATCAGAGAAAATAACCATACAGAGATGCTTATCCAACTCTCAAAATTGCATGAAGGCTATTCCCCATAACAAATCCATATTGGCTGTATGCAATTCATATCCACTACTGATTCTGCTTCTTTGATTGGTATTGGACGGATACAGGTGAGGAGCCAGTGTGGAGAGAATTGACTTTAACCATGTTAAGATTACAATGCAAGTGAAACAACAATGTAAAGATGTCTAGAGGTAAGATAATTTGGAATTCAGTAGGAAAGATGAGGAGAGAATACAGATTTGAAATGCTTGCATGGAGATAAATGCTAAAGTCACTACAGTGGATAAGATTCTTGGGAACATTGGTGAAAAAGGAAGAAAGGAAAAAAGACGATATACAGTTAGAACAGAGGGGAGTGAAGGAAGCCATAACAAACATCAGCTTCTGGATCTTGATAGGGGACATCTGAATCCCAAGGGGGAAAGGCTTTTACTTTTTGCCAGATAGGACCTGAGGGAATATACACAAGGGAACATGACCCAGGACTAGAAGCAGACTGAAAAATGGAAAGACATGAGGACACATCAGTTACATTTTGTGGCTCAATCTTCTTCCTATGAGGATTGAGCTCCATAACCTTAAAGCCCTCACCGTGGGTTTTAATGGAGCTTGTGAAACTAGGCTTTCTGCCTAACACAGCAACAGAGAAAAACAAGGCCACAACACTTCTGAGGCAGGAATGCTTTAATGTGGTAATGAGGAAACCCTCATTTGTATTCCCGAGGCTATGCATTTGAAAAGGAAACCCCCAATTTGTATCCCTGAGACTATGCATTTGAAAAGGAAAATAACTGTGTGGGACTAGGACTTTTTAACATACAGAGACTATCCTCAGAGATAATGCTTCCATTCAACTATTATGATATTGATTCCCTCAACAAGACCCATTTTAGACCCAATTGGGTCTGCTCAGGGTCCTGCAGAGGTAGTTCTGACCCTTTTAACCTTTATTCTCAATAAGATTTTTGGACTGCCCACTTCAAAGATGGTGCAACTGCCCCCTTGCAGAAGGCTGCATTCATTGAACTGTCTCTCCCTACTCGGTTTTTTTTTTTTTTTTTTTTTTTTTTTTTTTTTGTTACGGGGAGTCTTGTTCTCTCACCCAGGCTGGAGTGCAGTGGCCGGATCTCAGCTCACTGCAAGCTCCGCCTCCCGGGTTCACGCCATTCTCCTGCCTCAGCCTCCCGAGTAGCTGGGACTACAGGCGCCCGCCACCTCACCCGGCTAGTTTTTTGTATTTTTTAGTAGAGACGGGGTTTCACCGTGTTAGCCAGGATGGTCTCGATCTGCTGACCTTGTGATCCTCCCGTCTCGGCCTCCCAAAGTGCTGGGGTTACAGGCGTGAGCCACCGCGCCCGGCCCCTACTCGCTTCTTAATCCTTACTGATTCTGTTGATGCTTTGGCACATCCTGGGGCCTTGGTCTTTTAGAATGCTGATTCATCCAGCAAGCATCTGCTGGAGGTAACAGCCTTGTCACATGTTTCAAGTCAAAGAAGGATGTGTTGGAGGAGAGGGAAAGCTTTCATTTACTCTCTTGTAAGCAATCCAAAGGTCAGCATCACTGCCAGGACTTAGACTGGAAAATTTGTCCTGGAGGCTAGAGAAGGGTTTCCAGCCGCAAGAACAGCTAATGTACATCCCCTGTTGGACTGTGTCCTCTGTCCTCCCCACTGTCTCTGTGTGTGTGCTCACTATAAGCTGCCTCTCCCTGTGGTTGTGCCCATGCCCTTTCTCCTTCTTTTCCTAAAGACCTCTCCTGGATGCTGAGAGTTTCTGGCTCATTGTGAGGTCCTCAGGGAGGCCAAAGCACATGCAGAAACCCTGCTGCTTGGCAACAGCTCTTAAGGCTGTAGCCAAGTACAAAAAAAAATGGCAAAGTTTAGAAACAATGAGTTAATAGTCCTTCCTGGGTTGCATCATTCTGTTAGTGATAACTAATCAAATGCTTCATTTAGTCAAATCCTGTTGGACTTTTTGTTCCAAGTGCTTTCCAAGGATCAGCCTTTCTCTGACCATGGTAAATAGCCAAAGAAAAGTCAATGCATGGAAAGGTTACAAGACTTGCACAGAGACCCATGAGAGTTGAACATGTCCACACTAAATGCAGATTCTGAGCTATCAGCGTTGGGGTTGTACAGTAATATTTTTCATGCAGCTGTTTGAAGCTTTTCCTGCTTTCCTGCTCTGGTTCTTCTCTGTCTCTGCTGGAGTGGGTTCAATTTGTGGTCATCTGGAACACATAAGTTATCAGCACTTTCCCCCATTTGCCTCATGTTCCCTTCTCTCAAAAGGAGAACGTGCAGTGATGTGTCTCTTGAGTATATGATCTGCTATATGAAATCCAATGTTTGGTATATCTTATTCTCAAACGGATGCCATTGCATGATGGTCATGTTATATAGTTTCCTACAACTTTCTTCCTTTCAAAAATGTTGCCTAAACCTTCTACCTCCAATATCCTACTCCAATCTGATGTCTGCCCTCATGACTCCTCTGAAATAACTCTTGCGGTCATGCCCTTCATGTTATTGGCACCTACAGAAATATTTTAGTCTTCATCTTTGCACACCTCTCAGAAACATTCAACACTAATAACCACTTATCACTTCTAGTGGCACTAACAACCTTTAGTTTCCAGGACATGATATTATCCTGCCTCCAACATCTCTGGATGCTTCTCAGTTTCTAGCATCCATCTGTTTCTCAGCAACCATTGAATGTTGGATTCCATGAGAATCTCTATACTGTCTCCCAAGATGATCTTATCCATACTTATAGCTTTAATTGTCAGCTAAACACGGAGAGCCCATAAATCTGTATTTTTAGGTCCTTGTCTGTGTTCTTAACTCTATGTACCTTCTTTTCATTGTTCAAATGCACCTCCAACTCCACATCTACTGAATAAACTCAGGACCTCTACTCTGCAACCTAATTGCCTTCTGTGTCTCTATAGTTGACACCACTGTTCATCCTTGACACTTTTCTTCCACCATGCCCCATCCCATCCAACCCATCCTTAAGTGCTGTTGATTTTCCTGTTTATGGTGCTTGAATCCAGTCATGTCTCTCCATCTTTATCGCCACCCACTTAGCCAGTGCTAGATCCCTTCACTTGTCAACTGGGCTCCCAACAACAGCCTTGTAAGTAGTCCCATGCATCCACTCCTGTCCCTCCTGCAACCTCAGTGTATTCTCTACTTGCTGTAGTAAGAACAAACTGTCACTCACCACCTTAAAACTCTTTGATGAATTACTGGTACTACAGACTAAAGAACAAGATTCTGACTATAACCAAAAAGGCCCTGTTTGATCTGGATCCTGTCTACCTATCCAGCTTTAACTCTGTCCTGCATGCTTCCCCTCACTCTATATTGTGGCCACACTTCTTTCAGTCTGTGTTCTGTTCCTTTCTGCCTCAGGGTTTTTACACATAATATTCCATTTGCTTGCATTTCCTACTCCTTATTCCAGGTAACAGCTCCATATTTTCAGATCTTATCTTAAGTGACTATTCTTCGGGGAAGTTCTCCCTGACTCCCGAGTAGACAAGTTTGTCTACCTGTCTTATGTGCTGTGTATTTTCCGAGACGGCTGTAACAATCAATACCTTCCATCTATTATGCTCTTCTTCCTCTTAAGGTGGCTATGTGACTATGTCAGAAGTGACACTGTGTGACTTCTAAAGCCAGGTCATAAAAGGTAATGCAGCTTTGGCCTGGTCTTTTTTTTGAGATGCTGACTATTGGAAGCCAGCAGCCACACTGGGAGGAAGCAACATGGAGTGGTCATTGAGATCCCAGTCAACAGCTAGCATCAACTGCCGACATGAAAGTGAGGAAGCCTTCAAGGTTACTTCAACCCCAGTCACTGTTGAACTGCAGCTGCATGAAACACCCTAAGTGAGAAATGCCCAGCTGAGCCATGTTAACCCTTAGACCTGTGAGATGTAATAAGAAATAATAGTTGTTGTTTTGAGCCAATAAATTTTGAGATGATTCATTATGAAGTAGCAATAAGTAACTGAAACATGTACTTTATAGCATGTATCTAGTTGAACAACTTGTTTGGAACCATCATAACATTTGTCTATTTTTGTAAAGTATTTAAGTAATATCTATATTCCCAGATAGACTTTAAATCTCTTTGACACAAGAACAGTGTCTGATTTGTTCATCACTGTATTTATAGCACTAGCAAAGAGCACATGGTAGGTACTCAAAAAACACTTTTTGAGTAAATTAATAAATGAATGAGTTCCTATTGTTGGGACAAGTTTTTAAAACTTTCCCATATGAAAGCTTGAATTTTCTCATATGAAAGCTTGAATTACCACTGTAATGCATCGAATTGTGTAACCTCTTAATGCTTATTTGATATGACATTTCTCACTAACAAATGAATGACTCAAAGCATACTGAATGATGATTCACTTTAATTCATCAAACATTTGTTAACCATGTGCAAAGTCACTTTGGGAATACCAAGAGTTATCACAGGGTTTCTGCACTCCAGCTGCTCACACATGGAATGCTTCAAGAATTTACCAGAGACCACTGGCATTTAAGAATTCCACATTTTCTGTTGCTGTGATCTGAATGTTTGTGTTCCCCCCAAATTCATATGTTGAAACACTAACCTTTAAGGTGATGGTATTAAGGGATGAAGCCTTTTGTAGGTAATTTAGATCATGAGAGTAGAGCCCTCATGAATGAAATTAGTGGCCTTATAAAAGAGGCCCTGAAAGAGAACCCTTGCTTCTTTCACCATGTGACAATGTAGCAAGAAGTTGCCATCTATGAATCAGAAACCAAGCCCTCACCAGACACAGAATCTCCTGATGCCTTGATCCTGGACTTCCCTGCCTCCGGAGCTGTGAAAAGTAAATTTCTGTTGTTTATAAAATATCCAGTTTATGGTATTTTGTTATAGCAGTCCTAATGGACTAAGACATGTGTGTTTATTTTTGTGTGTATGAGAAATGACTGAGTAAGTTTTTGTCTGTTCAGTGTTCTTAAAATGATTGAGCTCTGTGTCTTTGTGGCAGTTGTAGTGTGGTCACATCCAGGAATCACTTGACTGTATTGAAATGTGATTAGAGGAAAGGCTAGGAATACATACAGAAATATCTACATATGACATCTTAGTAGTTTTGAAGGAATTTGTGAATGCCGAACATCTGTTGGCTGATACTGTGGGTGGTATGGTAAATGAGAAGTTAAAGTGGACTGCAGGGCTCGGAAAAGCTATTATGGAGGTGGTGAGGCTTAAGGCAGGGTTTGAAGAATGAAAGCAGAGACAGCAATGTAAGATAGAGCGGAATGGTCATGTAGGGGAATAGTGAGAGGCAGCTGGAAAGAAAAATTGGAGCTGAGTTACCTGGATCTTTGATGATCAGGTTAAAACCTACTTGATTCTGAAGCCTAGAACCTATAGGTGAGTGATTCTCCAGGAGAATGCAATACGGCTTCCTGGGTTGTCAAAAACACATGCTTCTGGAGAGCCCAATTTGCACTGTCCTACCTGGGGTTCCCTTCTCCTTCTTTCCTGCTTTTCTAAGATCCCTTCTGTATTGAAACAGTAAACAACAAGCCCTTGTGACTGATGAGCATATGCTGTTTCTCTGGGTGGGTTAGATCAAAAAGAAAATAAAACAAAAATAATGAAATTATGTATAATATGATCTGTGGGTATCCACGGAGATTTTTTTAAAACATAAAATGGATATGAATAAAACAGTCTCGGGGAAGATGACCATCGCAGTGGTTGCAATGAGCAAGAAGAAAAATCTTGAAGCAGGAAGTTGATGCTTCAGACAATGTTGGTTGTCAACTCAACATTCATTGCCTGCTTTTTCAGCCCTTGCAGAGCCCTAGTTTTGATCAGTTCCCCTCCTTGCTCTACAAGAATTAGGGGAGCTTGACCCCGTTCCCAACTCTAGGGGAAAAACTGTACTTGGTGTAAGCCAATCATGACAGTCCTGTTCCCCCTACCAAGAATCAAATTAGGAGTATGCATGTGGCACAGTAGGACACTGAGATGTAAGGGGGGACCTGTGAAAGGTTTCTTCACTTCTTGTTGCATATCAGGTTCTCTGAAAAACAGACTCTGAGAAGGCAATGAACATGTGGGAATTTCATGAGGGAGTGCATTTGAGATTGATGCCTGTGGGAGGAAAGAGAAGACAGCAGGAGTGGGTGAGAGAGACTTTCAGCTGTGATGTAGTTTCAGTGAATGCCTCCACCAGCCCAACAAAGAACTCTAAAGATGGTCCTGCAGAATCGTTCTGAGCTGGGGTGAGGAAGCTGGACCTTTATGTACTGGTGACAAACAGTTGTTGGATATCGGCTGCTCCCAGGAAGGGAAAGTGAATTTCAGCAAGGCAAGTATTTTCAGCAAAGGGCATTTCCAAAAAGGACTGACAGCTGCAGGCTGTCTGCTAAAAACACCTCCAGCAGCTGAGAGAATGCATCTTCAATCCTAAAGAGAAATATAGGTGGCACATTTCAGCATCCACTATACTCCTAAAATAATCACACAGGCAAGAGAAAGTCCCTCTTTGTCCACTGACATTATACATGAATGTATGCCTGCAATGCGACAGCCATTTCACAACCAGACTGAGACTGGAGTCAACACAGGAACATGAGGAGAATGAAGAGGACAACAAGAGAAATAGAACCAGAGCCTGTATCCATGGTGCCTGGAGCCTACCTGGGGTTCTGGACTCCTTCATATAGGTGGCAAAAATGTTGTTACTGTTTGCATCAGTTGAATTAGGCTTTTCTCTTGCTTGAACCCCAAGCATCCTAGCCAAGGATAGATACTTCAGGCAACAGACGAGAAGGCTTGAAAAACATACAAAAAATGGGAAAGAAGGCACAGGTACAAGAAATATTACAAAGAAAACATCAGTAAAACCTAAGGCCTGGCACTATGAGGTACGACGGTGACTTCATTCTTATAATAGTCACAAACTTACTTTTTTTGGAATGGCCAAATGAATTAAATGATGGAATCAATATTCTGGCAAACATTTTAAGTGGTTGATGTGGTCTGTTTGTGTTTTGTGATAGCCCAGAACAAATGGTGCCTCAATTTCCTTCTGGGGAGCTACCTTTCCCTATTGTGAAAAATCTGGTGGAATGGGAAATCCAGATGTCTCCCCATCCAACTATGAAAGCCCAAGAGTTTCAGGAAGTAGCATCCACCTGATTCTTCTTTATTCCCTGATATAGTGTAAGGCAGGCACCTTTTCTTGGCCATCTGGACCTTGATTTAGAAGAAGAGACAGACTAAGTGACAAAATGGTTGTATTTTTTAAAATTTCAATAGCAGCACCCTGACTGTTCCCACAATGCCTATTTCCCAGTGCTCCACCCCTGCCCACTCAAAGCTGCCCCTCTTTTGCCTGCTTCCAAACCTTTTCTTCTGCCTTCCTGTCCACATTGCGTACTCCTGAAATCCTGCTCACATTTCACCAATATCCAGTCTCTCTTTCTTTAATAGTACAACTCCTGAGCTTTAGCTAGGCACATGAATTCCCAGCTCAGGATATTTCACCCTCCCTTGCAATTTGATGTAGTCATAAGACTAAGTTCTGGTCACTGAATGTAAGTAGAAGTAATGTATGCTACTTCCAAGTTATTCCTTGATAATGGAAGGTTCACATGCTATCCTGAGCCTCTCCCTTTAATCTTGGCTGGGAGATGAAAACTGGGCAGCCATCTTGAACCATGAAATGGAAGCATGTTGAGGATTGCAGAGTGGCTTTACTAGCCTTGGATTGCACATTTCTGGACTGTGGTCTGAGAAAGAAACACGTACCCTGAATCAGCCAATCTACAGTGGGTCGCTGTCACAGCATCTTGGCATCTACCCTGAATAACTTAACTTCTAATAAGTTCTTAATTTATGAACAAACGTATCTGACATGCCTAATTAATTAGTATTAATAATGTGAAAATATTAATAAAATTAAAACTTTAGGGGTTTTGTAGTTCAAATATTGGCAGACATGAAATGTTTAAATGATTCCGTAGCCAAGAGAAGCTGTGCAGACACTGGAATATTTATAGAGTAAGACAGTAAGAATCATGGTATTTGTGTTTCCATAACACTGAAGAACCATTTTCACCTTGGATCCAATCTAGAAATTATTTTTTTCCTGCCAAAGCCTAACTTGGATAAAATCCTCTTCTTCACAAATGTGGAGCAGAAGCCATAGGAGGAGAAAACTGAGTTTCCATAGAACAGAGGACAGAGACACAGCACAGAGAATAAGATTTTATTTCCAGAGTTGTACAATAAAAGCAAAGGGATTTTTGTAGAATGTTGGAGGAGATGAACTAGCCTAGTAATATAATTGCTACATCTCAAAACTTTAATTTTTGAGCAATTACTCATGTAGACATAGTTTTCTATATGTTTTCAGAAAGACCCTATGGTGTAGACATTTACTGACCACCAAATATCTATGTGCTTCTCTACATTTTCTAGCCTTCCTGCAATTAGGTAGAACCATATGGCTGGTTCTGGCTGTGAAAAACGTGATATATTATTCCTAGGCTTAAGCATTTAAGAGCTAACATATGTAGTTAAAAGCCTCCCACAAAGAAAATGCCAGGCCCACTTGACTTCACTAGTGAATTCTATCTAACATTTAAGGGAGAAGTCATACCAATTCTCATAAAATCTTAGAGACAATTGAAGAGGAGAGAATATGTTCCTCTGTAGTCTATGAGGCCAGAATTACTCTGATAGCAAAACCAGACAAAGACTACAAAAAAAGAAAACTACAGCCCAGTTTCCCTCTTGAACATAGATGTAAAAATTCTTTAAATTTTAGTAAATTGAATCAAGCAATATATAACATAAAAAGTATAATGTATCACAACCAAGTGGAGTTTATCCTAGGAATACAAAGTAGTTTTAACATTTAAAATTCAATCAATGCAATTTATCACATTAACAGGTCAAAAAAGAAAAACAATATTATCATCTCGATAGATGCAGAGAAAGCATTTGACAAAAATTCAACATCTATTCCTGGTAAAATTTTCCGCAAACTAAGACTAGAAGGAAACTTCCTCAAACCACTAAAGAACATTTCAAAAGAACTGCAGTTAATATCATACTTAATGGTGAAGGTAGAATAATTTTCCCCTAAGGATATCTGCTCTTGCCACTTCTATTCAATATTGTACTGGAAGTTCTAGTCAATGAAATCAGGCAAGAAGAGAAAATAAAAGGTATTCAGATTAGGAAGAAAAAAATAAAACTCTCCATTCAAAGATGGCATGATTGTCTATATAGGAAATCCAGGTTGGGTACAGTGGCTCATGCCTGTAATCCCAGAGCTTTTGGAGGCCAAGGCAGGAGAATCTCTTGAGGCCAGGAGTTCGAGACCAGCCTGGGCAACATGGTGAGACCCTGTCTATTAAAAAAACCCAAATCCAATAGAATTTACAAAAAAGTTGTTAGAACTAATAAGTAAGTTATATATACCATTTACTATACAAGCAATCAGAACTGAAATTTTTAAAATAATGCTATTTGCAATAGCGTTAAAAATATGAGAGATTTATAGACAAATCTGGCAAAAGCTGTGCAAGATCCATGTACTAAAAACATTTAAATATTGAGAAAAATTAAATTTCATGGATCAGAAGACTCAATATTTTTGAGATGTCAAGTCTCCCTGAACTGATCTTTACATTCAACTCAGTCCAAATCAAAATCTCAGGAGGCTTTTGTCATGGAAATTAACAGACAAATTCTAAAATGGGTATTGAAATGCAAAGAACTAGAGCAGCAAAAAAAATACTTTGAAAAAGAAAAATAAATTTGGAGAAATAACACTCCCTGACTTCAAGATTTATTAAAAAGCTATGTTAATGAAGATAATGTGGTGTTGGCATAAAGACAAACAGATCAATGCAACAGAAGAGAAAGTCCAGAAATAGACCCACGCATATAAGATCAATTAATTTCTGACAAAGGTGCCAAGGCAATATAGTGGAAAAAAGATAGTATTATCAACAAAAGATACTGTAACAATCACACATCTATATGCCAATAAAAAGAGCACTTTGATCCATGTCTAGAAGAAAACATACAAGAAAATCTTTGTGATCTTGGACTAGGCAAAGCTTTCCTAGATATGACACCAAAAGCACAATCTATAAAAGAGGAAAATAATGTGAAATGAACTTCATTGAAATGAAAAATGTATGCTCCTCAAATGATGATGTTAACAGAACTAAAAGACAAGCCACAGGTGGAGAGAAAATATTTGTAAATTACATGTCCAGTATATATGAAGAACTCCAAAACCAATCATAAGAATATAAATAAGCCCCCAAAATTTGGAATAGACACTTCACAAAAGTAGATATATGGATGACAAATAAGCACAAAAAGATACTCAACATCATTAGGGAAATTCCAATTAAAATCACAATGTGATATTACTACATACCTATGAGAATGGCTGAAATTTAAAAGGCTGGTTATATATACCAAATGTTGGGGAAAATATGGAGAAACTAAAATTCTCATTCCCTGCTGGTAGGAATATCAAATGGTACAACGACTTGGAAAATAGGCAGTTTCTTTAAAAGTTAACCATACATTTATCATATGAGCCAAATCAGAGTTATGCTGAATGAATGAAGCCAGAACAAAAGGTACATACTGTATATTATTCCAATTCTATACATTCTAGACAAATTAAACTAATGTATAGTGAGAAAACATTAGTGATAGCCTGGGGGAGGGGATGGAGAGGGGCAGAAAGAGAAGTTACAAGGGGGTACAAACAAACTTTTGGGAGTGATTGGTGTGTTCATTATATTGAATGTGGTAATGGTATATATACTTGTTAAAATTTGTCAAACTGTACACTTTAAATATATGCAACTTATTGTATTTCAATTATACTTCAATAAAACCATTTTGTCAAAAGTGCTGTAAGGTAAAGATCAGATTAAGGGTGTAGCCCCCAATATAATCTCTCACTTGTACAACATTACTCAGGAAAAAAAATGTAATTAAGATGATGGCCTTCTCTGCCCTCTTCTAGATTCTTTCATTATTAAAGCAATAGAGAGAGAAAGATGTGGGATTTACAAAACAGCAAAAAATGTGCCAGATCTGTTAATTATGTCCTCAAAAGAACTATGGGTGTGGCTGTTACATGGCATTGACTACAACAGTATTTTAAGAAGTCTAATAAGGCTTTATTAAGTTTATTTTTAAAGTGTCAAATTCAGCGGTTTTAGTATAGTCACAAAGTTGTACAACGAATATTACTAATTCCAGAGCAGTTTCATCAGCCCCAAAAGACACATCATACCTAATTAGCACTCACTTTTCATTCCTTCCTCCTGCTAACCCCTGGAAACTAGTCTACTTTCTGTTTCTATGGATTTGCCTATTTTGGATATTTCTTATACATTGTATTATATAAAATATGGTCTTTTGCATTTGTCTTCTGTCATTTAGCATAATGTTTTTAAGGGTCATCCGTGTTGTAGCATGTGTCACTGCTTCATTCCTTTTTATGGATAAATAATATTCCATTACATAGATGTACCATTTTGATTAATCAGTTTACCCATTGTTAAGTCTAATAAGTTTTTAAGAGTCTTGTGGCTGGGCGTGGTGGCTCACAACTGTAATCCCATCACTTTGGAAGGCAGAGGAGTGTGGATCATTTGAGGTTGGGAGTTCAAGACCAGCCAAGTTAACATGGTGAAACCCTGTCTCTACTAAAAATACAAAAATTAGCTGGGCAGTAGTGGCGCGAGCCTGTAATCCCAGCTACTCGGGAGGCTGAGGCAGGAGAATCGCTTGAGCCTGGGAGGTGGAGGTTGTGGTGAGCCCAGATGGGGTCACTGCACTCCAGTCTGGGCAAGAGAGTGAGACCCTGTCTCACAAAAAAAAAAAAAAAAAAAAAAAAAAATCTTGTACTGCTGGAGAAGCCACAAATCTGGGCAATAACAAATGAAATGAAATAAAATAAGACGACTATTCAAGCCTTAAAATCCTCCAAGGACCTTGAGTATATACAACCTTTATTTAATTAATCAAAACTTTTTTTTATAAAACGAAATAAACCATCTTTGGGTCCCTAGTCTTCTAAAGCCAGCAGACAACACTAGATAGACTGAAGGAGGGCATGTATGTTCTTCAGTAACTACTTTAGTTATTGCAAGAAGTGGAATAGAAAAAGGAGAGCTGCTAGAGGGCAGGCCAGGGACCACCAAGAACAATGGACAAGAGAGTTTCTTCCAGAGAGAAAATCAAGGCCTGATTCAGAATGTTCTTCACTCTCAGGATAGGGGCCTCCACTCACACACAGCAGAGTTTTGGAACTGCTACATCCGGTAACTGCTGTGTGTCTCTTTCTTTCCCTTTCCAAATGAGAGTGCTTATTTCCACCATTATATGTTAGGTGTGTGTTGGAAGGGGAGGCCAGACAATTTGTTGTTTTCATTAGGCTTTTGGACCAAGAAGAAGCAGGACTGGTCCAGAGGTGAAGGCTATCATGCATTGCCCAGAGATGCAGAATTATAAACTATATTAATAGATTACATGGGACTTTGGGTGGCTTCCCTTGGGGAATGGTGGAGGGTATTCTATACATGGGAATGTATTTAGATCAGGAGGAGGTTTCCCTTTGGCTAAAGGCAACTTTCCAGAAGAGGAAGCAGATGTGAGCCACTGGCCAACACTAACAGCAGCTGGGAGATGTATGCACCTGCGTGGTGAAAGTCATCAAGGTGGGGGGCACCAATAGCATCTGCTATAGGGTTAATGGAAGCAAGGGGATATTTGGTAAACAGAAGTGTGGACCGTGGCAGAGGCATTTAGTGCACATTGAATATCCATGTGTTTCCCCACATTTCCAAGCCCTCTTTACAAATAAATGAGGTCATGCGGCCAAAGTGCTTGAAGAAGTAAAATTTGTTACTTTCAAGGCAAAGCATTTAAGAGTCTCCTAGTTCTTCTCTTTTCCTGCCTCAGCAATCATGAAACTCAAATGCTAAGATATCAGCGTCAGCACAGTGGCTCACGCCTGTAATCCCAGCACTTTGGGAGGCCGAGGCGCGTGGATCACCGGAGGTCAGGAGTTCAAGACCAGCCTGGCCAATATGGCCAAACCCGGTCTCTACTAAAAATACAAAAATTAGTCAGATACAGTGGAGCACGCCTGTAATCCCAGCTACTCAGGAGGCTGAGGCAGGAGAATCACTTGAACTTGGGGAGTGGAGGTTGCAGTGTCGCCTGGGCGACAAAGCAAGACTCCGTCTCAAAAAACAAACAAACAAAAACAAAGATGTCAGGGTCTCCATTAGCCTGTGTCGCTATGTGGAACAGAGCTACCCGCAATGCTCACCTTGTTGGCCCACATTTAACTTATATCCTGAGCTCAAAATAAACCTTTGTTGTGTTAAGTCACTTGTTTGGATGTTTATTTGTTATATTTTGAATTGGTTTATCCATTTGAGTTGGATTACGAAAGCAGAGATACTGTAAGTGATACGGAATTTTGAATTTATGGTAAGGATTACATCTTACGGAGTTGCGGAAGCTGGTGAAGAACCATATACAAAGCTGTTGTCCATTGAGTACACAAAGAAGGAAGCAATAGATACAGGGACCTCCTTGAGGGTGAAGGGTGGGAGGAGAGTGAGGGTTGAAAAATTACATATCAGGTACTATTCTCACTACCTGGGTAACAAAATTATCTGTGCACCAAACCCCCAACATGCAATTTACCCACGTAAAAAAATCTGCAGTGTACCCTCTGAACCTAAAATAAAATTGAAAATAAATACATTAATAACTAATCAATAAAATCATAGCCAAAAAAAGAGTTGTGGCCTCTGCATATGATGATGAGTGTGAAGTCACTGTAGGTAGCAGGGCCAGAAGTCAGAAAGAAACGTTGGATATAAAGTGGGAGAAAGCAAGGCCAAACTGGAGCCCATAAGGGCAAACTGGAAACCATCCATTACTGACCATCTCCAGTTTCAATGATGCGCGTGACCTGCAGAAGTTGGCATCTTTTGTCACGGAGCTGCATATGCATCTGGCTCAGAACTTAAAGAAACTGAAGGAGGTCAGGAAGGAGGTAAAGAATCTGTGGGCCCAGCTGTTGTCCCGTATCAACAAAGTGACCCAGCATATCCGCAGTGATATGTACAGCCTGCAGGATTGCCTGGCACCTTACACTGAGCTGCAGAGAATAATGGCTACTACTTCACCCTTACCTTCTACATTCTCATGTGGCCAACCACAAAAGAGAACCACACAGGGAAGGAAATTCTGAGAAACATAGTTCCAAGTTAGCTAAGTTGACCTACAAAACCACTACATGTAGCCTAACGTAATACAGACTCAGAAAAGTGATGCCAGTGTGACACCCAGAACTTGAGTAACACAACAAAGTAAGAAAAAATCAAAATGAAGACAATTATCTCAGCCACACTTGGCTAAAAATATTCATCAATTCATAGAGAAAAAGATTAAAAACTAAATGTAGGAAATCAAATGATTATAGTCAGTGCTGCACACAATTTAAAGTATAGTGATTAAGAGCACAGATTTTGTAAAGTCAAAAATCCATTTACAAGCTGTGTGATATTACACAGTTACTTTTTTTCTCTGTGACTCATTTCTAAATCTATAAAATGGGGATAGTAAAACTTTTCTCATAGGGTTGTTGTGAAGATTAAAAGAGTTAATAAAAATAAAGCCCTTGTAACTGTGTTTGGTGCATAAGTGCTTATTAAATGTTAATATTTTAGTTATTACATACAACCATGCTTTAACTTTATGTAAGATACACACTTACGATGCTCAGTAAATTTCTAGGTTGTCTTTATGAAGTTCCAGGTGAAATGTTTCTCCATGTGTTATGGCAGATAGGTACTTGGAATGGGGACCCCTGCCTGAGAGTTGTAAGCAAGATGCTGTTGTCCAGAAAGGGGAAAATCGAGTCTGTAGTCTCTCTTGCAGAATGCTTCCCTTTCAAAAAGATGTCTGATATAATCTATAGCTCAGTAACATGAATTATTGTCACTTATATATTAAGTTGGTGCAAAAGTAATTGTGGTTTTGCCATTGAAAAGCCGCAATTACTTTTGCACCGACCTTATGTGCATATATGTTTACATGTGTCATTGACATGGGACTTCTGACCTAGAACAGTGATATATTCACATTCTGTGAATAATTCGAGAGAAAGCAGAGACCATCTACTTAAAAAAAGAAACTCTACTAAAATTTTTCCTGTGTCTTCTGTTAAGGCATCCTCTTAGGTAAATAACGCCAGGGTATTCAAGCAAGTACAATTGTGGTTTATCAGACTCAATTCTAGATCTGGTGATAACTTTCCCTCGAACATCTGTATGTATTTGTGTGTATGTGTCTGTGCACGAGAGGCTATTATCAAATCAGAGTTTGTATTAGTAGATGTTCACAGCCAATTTGGTTGATTGCATTTTGTTAACAGGTATGGCTGGGCTTTTCCAATTTCTCTTATAAAAAAGAAAAAAGGTATTCAATGACATGTAAAAACATCATAGAGATAGTTAGGTGTAGTGGCTCACACCTGTAATCCCAGAACTTTGGGAGGCAGAGGCAGGAGGATCACTTGAGGCTAGGAGTTCAAGATCAGCCTGGGCAACATGACAAGATCCTGACTCTACAAAAAAAAATTTTTTTAAAATTAGTGGAGTAAGCTGAGCATGGCGGCATATTCCCATACTCGCAGTTTCTCGGGAGGCTCAGGCAGGAGGATCCCCTGAGCCCGGGAATTTGAGGCTGCAGTGATCTGCTACTGCTTCTTTGCACTCTAGCCTGGGCAACACAGCAAGACCCATCTCTTTAAAAAGTCATAGAGTTGCATTCATTGAGACTTATGTCTGCATTCTTTTCAAGGTCTCTAGGTAGTGAGTGGGCTCTTCCTGATTGTCATGGTTGATTCCATGCCATCAGCCCTCTTGTCTCCAGGGGACCCATATGGAAAAAAGTTACCCACATTCCTCTCTATCTGACCATGCTGTTCAACTTAAACCAGATCAACGTAGATTTTTTTTAAAACTGAAGGATGTGTGGCAAATAATTCTGTTTAATAAGAGAATCCTGATTTTTAGCTAGGCATATTGCTTCTAAGAATAAAGGACTACATTTTCTGGCTTCCCTTGTTGCAGAAATGTGATCAAGTTCTGGCCAATGGGATTTAGTGGAGGTGGTGTGTGCAACCTTTGGGAAGGCTGTTTAAAGGAGCTAAGTGTTTAAAGGAGGGCTTTTTGCTTTTCTTCCTTGTTCTTTCCCAGATGGAATACAGATATAACGGCTGGAGCTCCAGCATCCACCTTGGGATGTGGGATGACCTAAAGGACAGAAGTTGCATGGTAAGAATGGCTGGGCAAAAAGTTGGGATGATCGTAGATTCCTGATGACTTTGTGAAGTTATCATAACAATTGTCATCTGTATACCTATGAGCTTGTTTTGTGCAAGAGAATAAACTATTGTGTTTTTAGCCACTGTATTCAAGTCTCTATTACAACTAGCTGAATACAATACTTAACACAATCAGGAAGTCCTGGAAGGTTTTTAGAAACATTTTCTTTGCCAGAATGGTATCTCCTATGGATCCTCCTTCAGTTCCAAATCTCAGTTTCCCACCTCAGGTTGGTGACAACTGCCCAAATTCAAATGACCATTGAATTCTCCCTCATTCCTTTCTACATGAGGAACTTCACCCTGGGGTTCCTTAAAGCATTAAGCAGTGTCTTTGATTTCAGCCAACAGGCCTGGACAGAGACTAGCTGGTGGCTCCAGCACAATCCTAGTTTTATAAATGATGATAATGTCGATCATCCATTCTAGTTTAGACATCCTATCAGTGACAACTGCAGAGTTGATGGCCCATTTAACTGTGACACCAACTGTGTCATGTCAGTTTAGGCCCTCTGGAAAGCAGATGTCAATATGGAGTTAGATGTACAGGAGATATATTAAGAGTAACACCTGTAAAGGATAAAGAGGAAGGTGAAAACCCATAGATTTTCCAGATATAAGTGGTGGGCTTAGTTTGTAATAGATGGGGAAAGCCTCAGCTTTGCTTGTTCCCTAAGGCTGAGGTCCTGGTTCGAGGTGAATGGTGATTGCAGCCAGATATTTAACGGGAAGAGTCTGGAAGTCAGAGAACCATAGAAGTGCTGAGATAAGCTCTCCATACTTCCCTGGTGGATGGCCAAATTAAACACATGGGAGAGACCCAAAAGATCCTGGGGAAAAGTGAAAGCCAAGGGAAACATGAAAACTGGCTGCAACTTTGAATACATTTTTTAACCACACATAGTTCGGCCAGCATAGGGTAGAAGCCTTACAAGCTGAAACTGTTTCAACACAACCTCAGCCAAATTAATTGGCAATCACTAAGTTATTCAGAGATGGGGGCGATCTTTAGAAAGTTGGGCTGAAATGTTAAAAATAAGGATTGAAAATGTGAGCAGAGACATCAGTGACTACCTACGAGGAGTGAAGTGAGTGAAGGCAGATTCTGCAGTTTAAGTTCAGAAAAGGTGTTAAACACCAAACAAGCAGAATAAACAAAGAAAAAGCCTTCAGAAAAATAAAACAATCGAGAATTATTATAATATATTCTATAAAATATTATCTGAAGTGTTCAATTTTCTTTTTTTCTCTCTCTTTTTTTTAATACTGCTCCTTGCAGAGCAGGGTTACCCTATAGGTAGTGTGCCGAGAGTAGCCTGAAGTGTTCAATTCTAAACTAAAAATTGATAGACATATAAAGAAACTGGAAAGTGTAACCTAAATGCAGAGGGAAAAGTAGTCAATAGGAACTGACTCTGATTGAACTCAATGTTGGATTTAGCAGAGACTGTCTTCAAAGCAGGTATTATAAGTCTGTCAAAGAAATTAAAGAAAACTATGATAAATTAAAAGGAAATATGTTTTTTTGTTTGTTTGTTTGTTTTGTTTTTTGAGACGGAGTCTCGCTCTGTCGCCCAGGCTGGAGTGCAGTGGCGGGATCTCAGCTCACTGCAAGCTCCGCCTCCCGGGTTTACGCCATTCTCCTGCCTCAGCCTCCCGAGTGGCTGGGACTACAGGTGCCCGCCACCTCGCCTGGCTAGTTTTTTGTATTTTTTAGTAGAGACGGGGTTTCACTGTGTTAGCCAGGATGGTCTCGATCTGCTGACCTCGTGATCCGCCCGTCTCGGCCTCCCAAAGTGCTGGGATTACAGGCTTGAGCCACTGCGCCGGGCCCAAAAGGAAATATGTTAATAGTGAGTTAACAAATAGAGAATCTTAATAGTGAAATAAAAAAAATCTAGAGTTAAAAAGCACAATAACTGAAATGATTTTTTTTTTTTGAGACGGAGTCTCGCTCTGTCGCCTGGGCTGGAGTGCAGTGGCCGGATCTCAGCTCACTGCAAGCTCCGCCTCCCGGGTTTATGCCATTCTCCTGCCTTAGCCTCCCGAGTAGCTGGGACTACAGGCGCCCACCACCTCGCCCAGCTAGTTTTTTGTATTTTTTAGTAGAGACGGGGTTTCACCATGTTAGCCAGGATGGTCTCGATCTCCTGACCTCGTAATCTGCCCGTCTCGGCCTCCCAAAGTGCTGGGATTACAGGCTTGAGCCACCGCATCCGGCCTGAAATGAATTTTTTACTTTTTATTTTACTTTAATTTCTGGGACACATGTGCAAAATGTGTGGGTTTGTTACATAGGTATACGTGTGCCATGGTGGTTTGCTGCATCTGTCAACCCATCATCTAGGTTTTAAGCCCTGCATGCATTAGGTATTTGTCCTAATGCTCTCCTTCCCCCACCCCCCAACAGGCCTCTGTGTGTTTTGTTCCCCTCCCTGTGTCCATGTGTTCTCATTGTTCAACTTCCACTTATGAGTGAGAACATGTGGCGTTCGGTTTTCTGTTCCTGTCATAGTTTGCTGAGGATGATGGCTTCTGGCTTCATCCATGTCCCTGCAAAGGACAGGATCTCATTCCTTTTTATGGCTGAAGAGTATTCCATGGTGTATATGTACCACATTTTCTTCATCCAGTCTATCACTGATGGGCATTTGGGTTGGTTCCATGTCTTTGCTCTTGTAAATTGTGCTGTAGTAAACATATGTGTGCATATGTCTTTATAGTAGAATGATTTATATTCCTTTGGGTATATACCCAGTAATGGGATTGCTGGTATTTCTGGTTCTAGATCCTTGAGGAATCACCACTCTGTCTTCCACAATGTAAATTAAGCTAGTTTACATTCCCACCAACAGTGTAAAAGCATTCCTATTTCTCCACAGCCTCACTAGCATCTATTGTTTCTTGACTTTTTAATAATCGCCATTCTGACTGGTGTGAGATCATATGTCATTGTGGTTTTGATTTGCATTTCTCTAATGATCAGTGATGTTGAGCTTTTTTTCATATGTTTGTTGGCTGAATAAATGTCTTCTTTTGAGAAATGTCTGTTCATATCCTTTGCCCACTTTTTGATGGGTTTGTTTGTTTTTCTCGTAAATTTGTTTAAGTTCCTTGTAGATTCTGGATATTAGACCTTTATCAAATGGGTAGATTGCCAAAATTTTCTCCCATTCTGTAGGTTGCTTGTTCACTCTGATGATAGTTTCTTTTGCTGTGTAGAAGTTCTTTAGCTTAATTAGATCCCATTTGTCAATTTTAGATTTTGTTGCAATTGCTTTTGGCATTTTCATCATGAAATCTCTGCCCACACCTATGTCCTGAATGATATTGCCTAGGCTTTCTTCTAGGGTTTTTATGGTTTGGGGTTTTACATTTAAGTCTTTAATTCATCTTGAGTTAATTTTTGTATAAGACATAAGGAAGGGGTCCAGTTTCAGTTTTCTGCATATGGCTAGCCAATTTTCCCAGTATCATTTATTAAATAGGGAATCCTTTCCCCATTGCTTCTTTTTGTCAGGTTTGTTGAAGATCAGATGATTGTAGATGTGTGGTGTTATTTCTGAGGTTTCTGTTCTGTTCCATTGGTCTATATGTCTGTTTTAGTGCCAGGACCATGCTGTTTTGGTTACTGCAGCCTTGTAGTATAGTTTGAAGTTAGGTAGCATGATGCCTCCAGTTTTGTTATTTTTACTTAGGATTATCTTGGCTATATGGGCTCTTTTTTGGTTCCATATGAAATTTAAAGTAGTTTTTTTCTAATTCTGTGAAGAATGTCAACGGTAGTTTGATGGGAATAGCATTGAATCTATAAATTACTTTGGGCAGTATGGCCATTTTCACAATATTCATTCTTCCCATCCACGAGGATGGAAAGTTTTTCCATTTGTTTGTGTCGTCTCTTATTTCCTTGAGCAGTGATTTTTAGTTCTCCTTGAAGAGGTCCTTCACTTCCCTTTTTAGCTGTAGTACTAGGTATTTTATTCTCTTTGTAGCAGTTGCGAATAGTTCATTCATTCATGATTTGGCTCTCTGCTTGTCTATTGTTGGTGTATAAGAATGCTTGTGATTTTTGCACATTGATTTTGTATCCTGAGACTTTGCTAAAGTTGCTTATCAGCTTAAGGATTTTGGGGGCTGAGATGATGGGGTTTTCTAAATATAGAATCATGTTGTTTGCAAATAGGGACAATTTGACTTCCTCTATTCTTATTTAAATATCCTTTCTTTCCTTGCCTCATTGTCCTGGCCAGAACTTCCAATACTATGTTGAATACGAGTGGTGAGAGAGGGCATTCTTGTAATGAAAATTTTAACAAAGTTGTTTAAACTGTCAGTTTGGTCAATTTATTTGAGCCCTATTTTATTTTTTGGCAGCTGTAAAGAGTAAATTACTTAATGACATACTGTTGATCTCTGAAACAGAGATTATTCATAAAAGGCAGAGAAAATAATTATTTTCAAATGTTATTATGTTTCTTTCTAAAAGGTTTTTTGTGATTAACAATCAAGTGTTGAAATATAAGCCAGGCATGGTGGCTCACCCCTGTAATCCCAGCACTTTGGGAGACCGAGGCCAGTGGATAACCTGAGGTCAGGAGTTCAAGACCAGCCTGGCCAACATGGTGAAACCCTGTCTCTACTAAAAATACAAAAAAATTTGCTGAGTGTGGTGGCGGGTGCCTGTAATTCCAGCTACTCGGGAGGATGAGGCAGGAGAATCACTTAAACCTGGGAGGTGAAGGTTGCAGTGAGCCAAGATCCAGATCGTGCCATTGCACCTAGTCTGGGCAAAAAAGAGTAAAACTCTTTCCTAAAAAAAAAAAAAAAAAAAAAAAAAACAAAAACTATTTGCCAACTCCATTGAGTCTTACACAAATACAAGAATAATGTTTCCTGCAGTTGTTTATGGAAGGTTATATTTTTACTCTGGAATTATTATTGATAACATAATTCCTATTATTTTCAGATACTTGGTCACGGCAGGCAGTTGCTTTAAGCAAAGTGTACTATGTTTGCTTTAAAAAAACAAGTTTCTTCAGCTTTTTCAGCTGTGCTCAAATCCAGATAGTTCAGAGGGAGGTCCATGTTTCTCTGTGTTGTTTGGATTTCCATTTCTTTCAACCTTGGCCATTTCATTCCCTTCAAGTTCTCTTTTTAATGTGTCCTATGGTTTACTTAATGTCTAATTTCTTCCAACCCATCACATTTCTCTTTTATGGTTATTTCCCTTGGTATTGGATACCAACCCTGAGGAAAGTGCTCTGCTAGGTCTCAAGAATGCAAAGTTTACATCATGGATGAACTTTAGAGAATAAGTAGCATATAGGCATGTAAATTATACACCCACTGTCTAGTTGACATCAGTTTTATCCGTTTACACATGTACCTTCTTACTTCTTTCTGTATTGCTTCACCCACACACTGTCTGAGCCCTGTGTCTTATATTTTAATCCTTGATGAAAGTAGACTTTGCTGGTTTTATAAATATGAAATCCTCTCACTAAGAAGGCATAATCTTATAGTTCTGACACTGACCCCATGCTGAAGACTGGGGTGCAGTCTTTTGGAGTATTTTCTCTTCTGACTCCTGAAATCACTGACTTGGACATATTTGTGGCCTGAGTAATCCCTTTACTAATGATTGTGAAAAATGACGAAAATATCACCCAATTATGATGCTCTATTTGGGTTTTCAAGAAGAAGGCATAAAATCCCTTGCAAGTCATCTAATCTTGGAAACAAAACTTGCTTTCAAATAAATTCAAACATAGTCTGTTACAGCCTTAGGGAACAAACAGAATGCATTGATTATTCCATTTATTTGATGTTTAGGCCCATCTAAGAAAGTAGTGATAAATTCATGCCTTAGTAAATTGTAGACAATTTCCAGTATTCTGTTTCCTCCTCTACCCACCCCTTCCCACACATACCCACTAAAAATGTTGCTGCCACCACTATCCTAAAAGCCAAAGAATCATTTTTTTGTAGCACTAAAGTGGAGCGTGAAGAATGGGATAAAGGGTATTCCATGTGTATGCCATTTTCTTGGAGTAGTTCTGTGATACCCATCCCATGGCCCACATCCAATTTACTGTGTGTGATAAGACTTAGAGTACACATGTTACGGTTAGGGATAATATTTGTACATACTGTAATAATGAATGTGCACTGCGTGGATTTTTTTGGAGTCCACACTATTATCAGTATGGGAGGTGAAGAGAAAACACATGTGTTTGGATCTTCACCGAATACTCTGGAGAAGAGAAAGAGCTGATGAACAAAACATGGAGAACAAAATCATTCACTCGGGTACAAGAGAAACAATTGGGGTGATGTTGGCAGGTCCTTGTGATCAGAAGCAAGAATGGGGAGGGAGGCTTCTAAAGCCCAAAATATTTTTAAAAGAGAGTTATAGCTATGGCACCAGTCTTTGAATATATAGGAAGACCCAATCCTGGGTTATTAGAGGTCAAATGGAGGAAACTTACTGGGGATGAGAAGGGAAAGGGTCAAAGAGTCTTGCCAAGTTGTGTCATCGTATGAAGCTAGAGTGTACTTATACTAGCAAAAGGGAATTTGGGACTCAGTTAAGCTCTTTTACATATTTTTCTCGTATTCTTAGGACTACACATGTAGTGAATTTTTATAATATTATGTTGTCTCAGCATCATTTTGAATATATTGGACTTTCTCATACCAGAAGCAGGGCTTAGTCACCCTTGACTCAGTTTCCAGTTCTCCATCTCTTCCCTGTTCTTCAATGTGGTCGATCCAGATATGATATCTACCTTATACAGTCACCTGCTGGTGACCACCTCCCTACGGGACAGCTAGATACAACGTACTTGACTGGCCCCATTGACCCCCCACACTCTGCATGGGCCGCACGGATCTGCCACAGTGACCCCTTCTCAGTCACAGCGTGCCTCCATGGAACTCCTGCGTGCCGGCTTTCAACCCACCGAGGAGAACTCCCCATGGGAAAGCGGCCTGGGAATGCTTGGACCCGGATTAAGGCCTAGGCCCACAGGCCCCTCACTCTCTCTGTTGTTCCCCACCTGCTGGCTAAGCATGGATGGCCCAGAGGGTTTCTTCCTTCCTGCTGGCCCTGAGAGGAATCTGTAAGGAAGACGCTGCCTCTGGTATTTCACGCGTTCTGTGGAGCTGCGTGTCTGCGTCTTACCCCACCCGCACACCCGAGCCTAACTTCCTTCCCAGTCGGCGTTCTCCTAGAGAGTGGCTCTCTTGGTAGGAATACACCGGACACAGGTCAGACAAGGGCCACAAGGACATCTGCGACTATAAACAACTTTTTTGTGAGAGGGACACCTGGTCATGAGTTGATCACTTAGGAATGAGGCTGTCTGCCAGGATAAAGAAGTGTCCCGAGGCCCCGTCCCCACTGCAGGGACGCTCGCGCTCCTCCTCTCCACCCCTCGCTGCAGGCTCACGCGGCGAGGGTCATGGTGACCTGGGGGGCGTGGGGCCGGCGAGCTCCGGGAGGTTCGCACCCTTGGGGACTGGGAGCCCAGTTCCCGGACCCAGGCGAGGCCCCCAGCTTATGAATCGCCCGCATCGCCCTGATCCTCAGGGCCGGCGACCCCCAACTTCACGCGACCGTGACCACATCCAGGTCGCCCCCAAAACACAGACACGTCCTTTCTGACCTGATGATTCCACTCCCGTCATCTCAGAGACTGTCCAGCGCCCCTCTCCCTCGGCCTGGGAGCTTGTCATGCCAGTGCAGCAGACAGTCCATGTACACACGCACGTCTGGCCTGGGTACACCTGAGGTCACTTGACCACGTAGAACCCCTCCCCATCTCTTCTGACCCGAGGATTCTCCCACTCGCTCTCCCTGTGACGGTGTCTGGCGGGGGGTAGGGGGGTTGTCCCTTTTCCCCAACCTGGGGACGATGACCTTGGCATTGGGTTCAGCAGAATCCCCTCCCACATACACCAGGCCCCGTCAAACCCCTGTGACCAGTTTCACTACCACCATCTTGGTGAGTGTGTGTCTGACCTCTCCAGAAATGCACATCGACCCCTAGCCAGCCGGACGACTTTGTCACCTGTGCTCAAGTGATGGCTCCCCTTCTCTTCACACCCACCTGACCTGGGGACACCTGAGGCCAATGTGACTCTATCTAGGCCTGCCCCCCAGCCCCCAGCACACATACACCTGCTTTCTGATCAGTCTCACCATATGGGTCCCTGACATCTTGTCATCCTAGATCAGCACCTGCCGCGCTCCACACACGCCTGGCCTGGAAACACTGTGACCACATGTAGTCTCCTGGCTTTTCCCCTGAAGAGCCTGGTCTCTAAATCCTCTGGGCTGGAGGCAATCAGATTTTCAAACCCTGTGAACACCACCCCTGACCCATGATCCTTTTTGTGTCTTTCTTGACCCAGTGAAATGCTCTCAGGTAAAAAAAAAAAAAAAAAAAAAAAAGAGTGGTGTCCCATGAAACGCTGTTTGTAACCTTCCCCTGGAGTTCTGTCAGGGCTGGGCTACAATCTATAGCCACTCCCCAGAGAGATGGCTCAAGACCGAATTAGAGGAAAATCAAAACACATTTACACTTTGGAGAAAACTTGACTGTTTTATGCTGTTTGAATTGTCTTCTAAAAATGAGTTTTAAATTATAAAAAGTATTAAAATAAATATTTCATGTTCCTTCACTCAGTGAATTGTGAAAGCACGTGGATTTACTCCTCACTGGCACATAGAGTAGGTATATTCCATTGTGGTCGTTTCCTTGTTTTTCTGGGATCACAACTAGTTTCCATTGTAGTAAGTTGGGCACATGTCATTGACCGCCAATGGAATGTGGGCAGAGTGATACATGCCACTTTCAGGCCTGGAAAATGCCAAGGCCCAAAGAAAATGTGAAAGCCATGAGATGATAGATGCTAAGGTCCCTGAATGAGCAAAGTCAACTACTCACCCTTAGAGTACTATGATGTGAACAAGAAATAAACATTTATCGTTTAACAACTCATATTTGGAGTGTCGTTGTTATAGCAGTTAAACCCCCAGACTAACACAACCGTGACTTTCAGAGAATATAACCTGGAAATTTCTGCTAATTATTATTAGAAGCTTATTTGTGAGAAATAACATTCTGAAGGTGTATAGCAATTTTTAAGTTCAGATCAGTTATTCTCAATTCTTAGTGTTGTATCAGAATTACCTAGGAAGTTATTTTAAAAGACATATATCCCCAAAGACTAGCCTTGACCTAGTGAATCAGAACTAGATAAGACATAGGCAGTTATATTTGAAAAACTTCCTTGTGTTTTACATATACCCTTGGCTTAGGAACCACTACTCTAAGATAACCCAGATTTTATCTTTAGATGAAGCCAGATTATCTGACCTCATTGTTTTGGGGCCATATAATTTATTTTCCTGGATTGGGTTGTTTTAAAGTATATGTTGATTGTACTTAAAAAAAATTAACATGTAATAACACTGATCTTTTTGTGTAAACAGTTCTACAGTTTTATAAATTTTACACATTTATGGTTTCATGCTTTATCACAAAAATTAGCACACAAACCATTCCATCATTTCAAAACACTGCCTCATAATACCCATTCGAAGTCACACCCTTAACCCCTTGAAACCACTGATCTGTTATCCATTATTAACAGTTTTGTGTTTTCGTGACTCTCATAGAAATGAAATCATACGGTAGGTAAACTGTTGAGATTAGTTTCCTTCACTCAGCATAGTGCTTTTGAGATTTATTCCAGTTGCTGCAGATATCAACAATTTCTTTCTTTTTAAGGCTGAGTAGCATTCCATTATACAGACCTAAGATGTTTGTACATCTTATGTCTAGTTTGCTTTCCAATTACTATTGAAGGATATTTGTGTTGTTTCCTGGTGTTGGAGACTGTGAATAGAGCTTCTATAAAACATTCGAATACAAGTTTTTGTGTGAATCTAAGCTTTCCTTTCTTGAGGGCAGGCTTTTTTAACTTCAGTATTATTAACACTTTGGAACGGAAAAGTCATTTTCAGGGTTATCCTGTGCATTGTAGGATACAGTGTCGCTGGCCTCTACTCACTACATGCCAGTAGCATTCTCCTTACCACTTCCCCACTCCAAGTTGTAACAACCAAATATGTCTCCAGATATTGTCAAATGTCCGCTGGTGTGGGGAGAGGGAAAATCTCCCTGGTTGAGGAATACTGCCTTAAAGGTATTGAAACATCTAATATTACTTTAGTGTGAGACTGCTAGTGACAAGTATCACCTTTTGTATTTAAAATTTTTATTGATACATATTTGTGCATATTTATGAGATACATGTGGTATTTTATTACGTGCTTAGAACGTGTAATGATCAAGTCAGATTTAAGGGATCTATCACCTTAAGTATTTATCATTTCTATGTGTTGGAAACATTTCAAGTACTCTCTTCTAACGATACGGAAATATACAATACATTGTTGTTAATTATATAGTCACCCTACTCTGCTATTGAACATTAAAACTTGTTCTTTCTATCTATATGTTTGTACATCTTATGTCTATATGTTTGTATCCATTAACTAACCTCTCTTCATCCTCATTCCATGCACCTGTCCCAGCCTCTGGTAGCAATCATTCTACTTTCTATCTCTATGAAATCAACATTTTTGTTTCCCACACATGAGTGAGAATATGTGAAATTTGTCTTTCTGTGCCTAGCTTATTTCACTTAATATAATGACCTCCAGTTCTATCCATGTTGCTGCAAATAACAAGATGTCATCCTTTTTGGTGGATGAATAATATTACATTGCGTATATATATATATCACATTTTATCTATTCATCTGTTAATAAACATTTAGGTTGATTTCATATCTTTGCTATTGTAAATAGTGCTACAATAAACATGGGGGTGCAGGTATCCCTTTGAAATGTCATCTTTTGTTTTAAAATGTTTCTGCTACCTACGTTTCTGAAAGAAATTTTCTCTGGATCTGAAATTCTAATTTGGCAGGGTTTTTTTTTTTTTTGACAGGCTCTCACTCTGTCACCCAGGCTGGAGTACAGTGGCATGATCTTGGCTCACTGCAGCCTTGACCTCCCGGGCCCAAGCAATCCTCTCATCTCAGCCTCCCAAGTAGCTGAGACTACAAAAGCACACCACCACACCTGGCTAGTTTTTGTATTTTTTTGTAGAGATGGGCTTTTGCCATGTTGCCCAGGCTGGTCTCAAACTCCTAGGCTCAAGTGATCCTCCTGCTCTGGCCTCCCAAAGTGTTGGGATTACAGGCATGAGCTACCACACCTGACCTGTTTTCTTTCATTATATTAAAAAATAATTACATTACCTTTTGGCTTTCACAGTTTCTGTTGAGAAGTCAGTTATGTCTTCATAGTGCTCCTTTCAATATGCCATTCTTCCTGACAGCTTTAAATATTTTTATGTTTGGTGGTGCTGTGGTCACCTCACAGAGGTGAAATGGATTTCCCCTCAACACAAGATTTACTTATGATGATGTCACATACACATCCAGAAGGTATGAAAATGTTTATTACATACATAATGAGTCTTAGTGGGGAAAGCAGGCATGCACGCATCCTAAGCTGGTCGAAAAACGTCTTGAGAAAATAGAGAAAGAAGACTGGCTTGGGATTTTTACGGTAGTTGAGGGGTGGGGCTGGGATAAACGTTCCCACGTGCAGGCTGAGGCTTGAGTGTTTTGAACTTCTAACTACTATCAAGGGAGGGAGCACCTGGGCTTTCTTATCAGCTTGCCCAGATGTAGGGCAGAGGGAAACAGGGAGGAGTGGGCTTAAAATTTGTCAATGAACATCACCAATGGAGTCACACGGTAGGAGAGGTGTTAAGTAATTTTATTATGAATTAGTGTTGTTTTATATTTTTCTTGCTTGGGGTTTTTAGTGCCTCTTGAGTCTTTGGGCTATGACCTTTCATTTTGAAAAGTTCTCAGAAATTTTTCTTCAACTATTGCTTTTGTTCCATTCTCTCTTCTCTTTTTGGGATTCTAATTACACATATGTTTGACCATGTCATACTACTACAAATAGCTCAACAACTCTCTTTTGTATTTTGCATAATTTTGTCTCTTACATCATATTTTCTCCTGGACTCTTTCAGTTTACTTTCTTTCCATCAATATATGAGTAAATCCACACATTGATGTCTTAATTTTACTGTTTGTATTTAGTTCTAGAATTTAAAATTTATTTTTTCACAGCTTCCATTTTCTACTAAAATCCTCACTCTTTTGTATTGATTCCTTGAAAATATTAAACTTCAGAAACAACCAATACCTCGTAGTGAAAAGCAGCCCCACGTGCCAGGTACATCTCTTTGGGCTTCATTTCTCTTCCAAATTTTGACCTCATAATTCTTCTTTTTCTTCTTATTTTTTTAGATGGAGTCTCGCTGTGTTGCTCAGGTTGGAGTGCAGTGGCTCGTTCTTGGCTCACTGCAACCTCTGCCTCCCAGGTTCAAGCGATTCTCCTGCCTCAGCCTCCCAATTAGCTGGGATTACAGGCGCCCGCCACCACGCCTGGCTAATTTTTTTGTATTTTTAGTAGAGACAGGGTTTCACCATGTTGACCAGACTGGTCTTGAACTCCTCACCTCAGGTGATCCAAACCTCATACTTCTTTACTGTCCTGATAGCATTCAGATACTTCCAAATTTGTTTTAATATATATACTTTAGTCCAACTTTTCTATCTGTTCCCAGTGGTAGGATGGTCTGAGCCACTTACTGGGAATTACTAGAAATCTAGAGACTTGCTTTTAAATTCATGATTACATTTTACAAGACAACTGTCCCCATTTGTTAAATGTCAATGCCATGAAAAAAAAATGGGAAGAGAACTCTTTTAGATTGAAAGAGACTTAAAAGACTAACAAACAAATGCAGGGCATAGACCTTGACTGATTTCCAGTTTAAATGAACCAGCTTGTAAAAGACATTTTGAGAAGAGCAACGGAAATGTGAATGAGATTGGGTAGCAGTTGACATTAGAAAATTATTGCTAAATTTGTTAGGCAAGATACGAGCATTGTGGTTACACAGGACAATGCACAAAATGTCATTTGTTGACATGCATCCTGATGTATTTAGGGTTGGAATGTCAGGATGTCTAGCTAAAACATGAAGCAAACATAGCAAAGTATAAGTGAAAGATCTATGTGATGAGTTCATGGGTATTTATTATATTGTACTTTCTTGTATATTTGAAATATTTCAAAATAAAAGTTTTTAAAAACCACAAGACTAATTTTAAACAAACAAGTTTAATATTTACAGTAAATTTTCCAGCTTTAATTTCTAAAGTCTTATATCATCTAGTAATTACTGAGAAAAACAACTTATACGTCTATATTTTGCTTAAAGTTTTCTCCAATTGGTTTAAACTTTTATATTAATTTTCTAATTAATTGCTATATGCACTAAATGAAATAATTGTAATAATTAAGAAGTCACTATAAATCTGATGGCAAGTTATAACATATGTTACCTATAAATATAAAATCACATGTTCATATGCACAGAGTTTTAATGATTTTTAAGTAATTATAGGCTAAAAACAATACAACAGAAAACTTTTCTGCTGTAATAACCTTTGTGTTCACAGGGAAAATTCTGTAAAAACTTTAAAAGTAGTGTATTACTATTTTGACAGGTTCTGAACAACTTACTTGGACGAACTGCTTCTAAAACTCAAAAGATTTTCTAGAATATTAAAAAGGTGAAAAGGTGTTCACCTTGGGACAGAATTTTTTTTTTTTTTTTCAGACGGAGTCACGCTCTGTCACCCAGGCTGGAGTGCAGTGGCGTGATCTTGGCTCACTGCAAGCTCCGCCTTCCAGGTTCACGCCATTCTCCTGCCTCAGCCTCCTGAGAGCTGGGACTACAGGCGCCCTCCACCACGCCAGGCTAATTTTTTTGTATTTTTACTAGAGACAGGGTTTCACCATGTTAGGCAGGATGGGACAGATTTTTACCACTGAACCAGGTAAGATCTTTCTTAAGTAAAAATAAAAAGTGTCTTATTGTCACTTACACATTCCTTAGAGTTAGATACATTTCTCTAGCCCACTGCTACTTAAGACATTTCGTCTATTATAATAAACATAGTATACATACCAGATGAAAATAGAAGTGGAACTATTTGGGAATGCAGCTTGCTGTGGCCAGATATGTTTTCAGTTGTAGTTTTAGTGAATATTTTCAGGGCTAGGATAACATTTCCTGATGTTTTTGGTGATTAGTATTGTACAGTAACACTACGCCAAAGTAGTCCTCTGTCACAATTGTTAGAGGGACTGCTTATCAAGTCTGTCTGCTGTCTCTGAACTTTACTGTAGCTTCTTCCAACAGAAACATCCTACTTCACTGTTTAATACAGTTGCACTACCTCATGATCCTGACTCCCCACACTCCAAAGAAGGCTTAGTATGCATCTGTATGCAACAGGAAACTTCAACTACCTTAGTAGAATGATCACTTTTCTAGTCAATTCTTTAACTCTCACTTCCTGCTTAAAATCTGAGATCAAATTAGGAAATATTACAACTGAGATAAATCCAGGGTCTATTTCAACATGTTTTCCTTGTAAACTACTTTCTCTTGCCAAAATAATGTACTTTGTTTAAAAGAGAGGTCGCAACTTGGCCCCCTGAGAGCCAAATTTAGCCTGCAGTTATGGTTTGGCCCTAAGTTTACACACACACACACACACACACACACACACGCATGCACACGTGTGTATGTGAATGAGTTATCCATATAAAAACCCAGATTTCCAGCTTCTTTTTAAAACAGCTGAGGGGCTGGCAATCAGAGCACAATACTGGGAAACAGAGCAATTGCCAGCTAGAACAAACTGGCAGCAGCTCCAATGTGCTTACCTGCCCAGCCACTGAAAACAATTTAGTTATGTGACTCCTAGTTTAAATGCATTCTTTGTTCAATTCAATAAAGTATCTCCCTCATTCCTGAGATTTTTCCAACCTTTTGATTTGCCTCCTCTTTTTACTTACTAGTTTCTTATTCTTACAAGGTAAAAAAGTAAAGCACACGTTAAAGTTCTGTCTAAAAAGATACTCTAAGCCTTTTTTTTTTTTTTTTGAAACAGAGTCTTGCTGTCACTCAGGCTGGAGTGCAGTGGTGCGATTTTGGCTCACTACAATCTCCGCCTCCCAGGTTCAAGCAATTATCCTGCCTCAGCTTCCTGAGTAGCTGGGATTACAGGTGAGCACCACCATGCCTAGCTAATTTTTGTATTTTTCATAGACATGGAGTTTTGCCATGTTGGCCAGACTGACCTCAAACTGCTGGACTCAAGTAATACCTCCCCCTCGGTCTCCCAAAGTGCTGGGATTACAGGTGTGAGCCACTACGCCTGGCCGGTATTCTAAGCTTTGTAAAGAACTACTATCAGATGAGAAATCTTTAAATCATGGGCCCCGGCAAAAGGAAATACTAAGTACAGAAATACTTTCGATTTTGGTTGCCTCACAAAATCAAAGTGGGCAGAAAATCTCTGAATTGAAGTTGAGGAACATAATACAGAAGTCAGTATGGCTCTGTCCCACAATGCGTATTCTGCATCTTCTCTCTCATCCTGTGGCCACTTGGGTCTCCTGTGGGTAGAGGTCTGTGACAATAACTTCTTTCTTGTTGCCAACTCTGATGATTATAACACTAGTTGACCAAATGTTCCCCTTTTGGATGCTTCTGACGGTGTTCTGTTGGAAGAGACAGGGTCTTCCCTGCTCATGGACTTTGTTTTCTGTCTATGGATTTATAATAGCATATGGGTAATAGAATTGTACTGCAATGAAGCATATGGCAAATATTTTAAAAAATGGAATTTAACCTTAATGCATGTGTGCACAAATTTCTGAGAACCAAATCCTTGTCCAAACACTACAAGTGTAAATGTGATCACTTGTTTAGTCATCACTTAACATTTAATACTTGCTCATTGTGTCTAGGATACTGAAAAAGATAACCCTGACAATTCCTGCTTTGATGTAACTGGAAATACATTAAATGAAAGTTTTAACATCACAAAGTGCCTCCACTGGAGACATATCACTAAAAATCCAGGATTTAGCAAGAGTTTCTAGCAAAAGAATTTAGGAGACTAGACACTATAAACAACTGAAGGGTTTTCTTGGTATGATGTGTAGCTGTCAAACTGAAGCACTGATATGGGCTGAATTTTGTTTCCCCCAAAAAGATATGTTGAAGTCCTAACTCCCAGTGACTCAGAATGTAATCTTATTTGGAAACAGGGTCTTTAGAGAGGTAATCAAGTTAAAAGGAATACTTAAGAGTAGGTTCTAATCCATTACGACTAGTATCCTTATAAAAAGAGGAAATGTGGACACAAATACACACAGAAGGAAGATAGTATGAAGACAGAGGACTCCGGTGATCCATCTGTAAGCCATGGAATGCCTGAGACTACCAGAAGTTAGGAGAGACACCTGGGACAGATCCTTCCCTGGTCCCTTCAGAGGGAGCATGGCTCTGCCAACACCATGACTTCAGACTTCTGGCCTCCAGAACTGCAAGGCAACACGTATCTGCTGTTTTAAGCCACCCAGTTTGTAGTACTTTGTTAAGGCAGCCCTGGGAAACTAATATTATATAAAAGCACCTTTCAAAACTACATTTTCTTATTGTATAAGGAGGAACTTTTTGAATATCACATTTTCTTTGATCTTAAATGTTTTGACATGGATTTGCATGCTTTTTTATAAGACTTAAGAATCTTATCACTGCTGATATTTAAAAAATTAATACCTATTTAACATTTGATCCATAATATATCTGAACAATGTCAATGACTCCCTAATGCTCAAGTCAATGGATTCTATTTTTCAGGTCCCATTAAGGTCAGTAAGAAAGTGTAAAGTAATACCATTATAGAGAGGAGAAAGGAATGAATAGGAAAGATAACAAATATGAGTAGTTTGGGGATTAGAAGAAATCATTTAACTTTTTGTAAAGCTATAAAGTTATCAGTAAGGGCGGCCAGGAGTGGTGACTCACGCCTGTAATCCCAGCACTTTGGGAGGCCCAGGCAGACAGATTACTTGAGCCCAGGAGTTCGAGATCAGTCGGGCCAACATAGCGAAACCCCAACTCTACAAAAAAATACAAAACTTAGCTGCTTGTGGTAGTGTATGCCTGTAATCCCAGCTACTTCGGAGACTGAGGTGGGAGGATCACTTAAGCCCGGGAGGTAGAGGTTGCAGTGAGTCGAGATCGCGCCACTACACTCCAGCCTGAGTGATAAGAGCAAGACCCTGTCTCAAATAAATAAGTTATCAGTAAATGCAACTCCATTTATTTTTGAAACTAGTATAAATTGATCATTATATTCAATTCTATCGATTATCTCTTCTGTATTTTTAAAGAGTTCTCAGATATTTTTTAAGTTTAGTGTCCACTCATTTAGAAAATAGGTTTTTAAATTGCCATAATATCTCTTATTGATCATCAGAGTCACACCCCATTTTCTTCATTTCACTCACATGTAACTGTAACTTTGTTTTCTTAGTTTCTGGCATAACATCTGGCATATAGGAGATACTTGGTAAGTATTTCTTCAATGTAAATGCCAGATAGGGAACCAAATCTAGAAAAGAAATATAATACAAGTATTCAAAGCCCAAAGGCAGATGGCTGGTATGGTTTTATAGTGGTTTTTATAAAAGTATGTACCCTTATTAAAATTATCTCTTGGTATTGATGATTTTCAACAAATCACCTTATTAAAAAGTATAAATTGTTTTGAGACCTCTAACAAAGCAGGGATACTTCATCTGCTTGGTAAGGTTTGTCTCATGCACCTCCTCCAAGTGTCTGGACTTAATCCTTTCTTTGGAAATAAGCTATTTGCCTAAAAGCTATTTGATTTCCTTGGTCTCTAAGCTGTCCCTTTCTCTTTTTGAATGACTGGCCAAATGACCAGTACAGTGGGGAGGTTCTAAGATGGTCTTTATGATCCTTGCCTTCTGGTATTCATGCCCTTGTGCTATCCCCTCACTTTGAGCGTGGGTGGGACCTGTGACTTGCTTCTAGCCAGCAGAATTTGGCAAAGATGGATGTCACTTTCATGATCATGTAACCTAAAATTATGACCTCTGTCTTGTTAGCAGATTCTATTGACCCTTCCCTGTTGGCTTTGATGAAGGAAGCCACCATACAGACAGGTTCTGTCCCATAATACAAGTGTTATTAGTTTTCACTGCTGCACAATGAATTACCATAAATTTAGTGGACAGATACATGTATTTATTATCTCACAGTTTTTATGGGTCAGTAGTCTGAGTACTGCCCAACTGGGCCCTCTGCTCAGGGTCTCGCAAGGCTGTAATCAAGGTGCCAGCCAGGGCTGTGGTCCAATCTGAGGATCAGGTTCCCCTTCCAGGCTCACTGGGTGCTAGCAGAATTAAATTTCTTGCAGTTGTAGGACTGAAGCCTTCCAATCCTAAAGGTTGTCCACCACTCCCTGGCACATGGCCCTCTCCATAAATATGGCAGTTGGCTTCTTCAAGCCCAACAGGAGAGCATCTCTGCTGTTTTGAATCTCTCTGACTTCTTCCATGTCAGACCTTTAGAGCCTCTTAGAAAGGGCTCATCTGATTAGGTCATGGCCACTTAGGAATATCTCTTTTTTGCTTAACTTCAAGTCAACTAACAAGGAATTTTAATTACATCTGCAAAATCTTTTCTCTTTTCCACAATATGTAACCTAAGCAAAGACGTGACATGCCATCATATTTACTGGTCCAACCCACACTCATGAGGAAGGGATCATTGAGAGCATGTGGCACCAGCAGGTGAGAACCTTGGGGGTCATCTTAGAATTCTGCCTACCACAACTGGCATATCTTACTACCACTTGTGAGCTTTACTTCCACTTGACTCCTGTAGTTTACATTTTAGTATTTTTGCAATATTGTATTGTCATTGCAATAGCCACTTTTTATTATATTTACCTTTAATAAAATTAAAATTCTACTAAATGTAACATTTACACAGAAGACTATTTTTTTTTTTTTTTTGAGGCGGAGTCTTGCTCTGTCGCCCACGCTGGAGTACAGTGGCCGGATCTCAGCTCACTGCAAGCTCCGCCTCTCGGGTTTACGCCATTCTCCTGCCTCAGCCTCCCGAGTAGCTGGGACTACAGGCGCCCGCCACCTCGCCCGGCTAGATTTTTTTTTGTATTTTTTAGTAGAGACGGGGTTTCACCATGTTAGCCAGGATGGTCTCGATCTCCTGACCTCGTGATCCGCCCATCCCGGCCTCCCAAAGTGCTGGGATTACAGGCTTGAGCCACCGCGCCCGGCCCAGAAGACTATTTTTTAAGATTTCAAAATCACATCTATTCTGAACTAACATCCTTACAACCCCTGTGCATGAAATGCAAAGACAAAGTTTCTTTTTCTTCGTTTAAATGGAGCAATGTCACTGTGACTAAAGAAGAAAATGTTCTATTCACAAGTTAGAATGGGGAAAATGAAGATAGTTTGCTCTATTGAGTAAGTAGTACCTGAGAGCATAAACAAACAATGTTTCTATCAGAATAGACCTGATATGGTTTGGATGTTTGTTCCCTCTAAATCTCACCTTGAAATGTAATCCCCAATGTTGGAGGTGGGTCCTGGTGGGAGGTATTTAAGTCACAGAAGCAGATCCCTCATGAATGTCTTGGTGCCTTCCTCTCCCATAATGAGTGAGTTCTCACTCAGAGTTCATGTGACATCTGGTTGGTTAAAAGAATGTGGCACTTCCACCCTCTCTCTCTTGCTTCGTCCTTCGCCTACCATGTGACGTGCCTGCTCCCGCTTTGCTTTCTGCCATGAGTACAAGCTAACTGAAGCCTCACCAGAAGCTGAGCAGATGCCACTAAGCTCCCTGTACAGCCTACAGAACCATGAGCCAATTAAACCTCTTTTCTTTATAAATTACCCAGCCTCAGGTATAGCAACACAAAAATGGAATGACACAAGACTTAGCAGCTTTATCATTCCTATTCTTTGTGGCAGAGCACTGTGTGACTGAACCAAATGTGGTTACTACTGTCAATGCCAGAGACAGTTGAAATGAGCAAGCCTAGCTATGTTCACCTCTCCTGTGGTGGTGATGGGTGGAATGGTCAAACACTCCAGATGATACCACATAATCTGCAATGTTTTCATGGCAAGTCACTTCCCTAAAGAAAGGAGTAGGGGCTGGGCACGGTGGCTCATGTCTGTAATCCCACCACTTTGGGAGGCTGAAGCAAGCGGATCACGAGGTCAGGAGTTCGAGACCAGCCTGGCCAATATGGTGAAACCTTGTTTCTACTAAAAATACAAACATTAGCCGGGTGTGGTGGTGTGTGCCTATAGTCCCAGCTACTCGGGAGGCTGAGGCAGAAGAATCGCTTGAACCCGGAAGGCAGAGGTTGCAGTGAGCCGAGATCGTGCCACTGCACTCCAGCCTGGGTGACAGAGCTACTGTCTCAAAAAAAAAAAAAAAAAAAAAAGAAAAAGAAAGGAGTGGGAAGCAAAGAAAGAAACTTCTGCACTCAGTTGTCCACAAGATGTACTGTTTATACAGTTGCAATGAAATTTTCTTTACTCAGGGGTAAATGCATTTTGCATACTTCTATATTTTAAAATTATTTTTGCCCCCATTTTGTCAATTGCTAATGCCAAGCACCTCCTAATTTTATTAATACTCATCAATTTTAACAGTGGAACTGACCAGATATAGTTTATTAAAATATGTTCATTATAAACAATTTTATGTTTTGTAAAAACTGTAAATACATCAAAAACTGTTACAGTGTCATGAGATTGCAAATATTGCCTTATAAAATTATAAAGAAGTAAAATTGTTTAGTAAAGCTATGAAATATCTTATTTCAATTTTCAATGTATAAAAATATATTTTTTATTGCAACACTGAACAGTTAAGGCCACAACACTTGAGGGAGAATTTGAGATACACATATTTTGAAACAACTTGTTAAAAATATTAGCATAAATAAATATCACAACTGGTCACACTGATAGAAGCCGAATAAAACATATTGACTTATATCTTTAAAAGATTACTATAAGAAACTTTCCTTCATAAGTTATAACGTTTTTCAAGTATAAATTACAGTACACTTGGTGACTGTGAAAACATAAATATATATTTATAGTATTGTACAGGATTTTGATCTTCTCTCTGTATTTGCTGGTGGAATATTCTGATGATTCTGACTCACGCGGTTCTGGTCAGCATCTTTATTATTGCTTTTTAAAATGATCTGCTCTCCTATGGATTTTATCTCTGAGAGCGGCTCATCGTTATCCTTGACCATCTTTTGATGTATTGAGGGGACCCTTTTGAATAGAAAAATCTAGGAAAAAAACACACACACAAATATGCATTTCCATAAGTGAAACATTCACTTAACAGTATTTAGGGGATATCATTTTCAATAAGCATGAACATGATTTCATCATCTCTTTATGGGGTACCACATGTACTAAGGTGCATTCTTAGCATCTGTATTTTTCCTTTCACCAAAAGGCAGTCAGGATTCCACCCTAAAACCACAAGACCTCTCAGGGTCTAACATTCAACACCATCAACACCTTGGTGATATATTATCTTTTTCTTCAAAGAACAAATTTAATGTCTCACTTTGTTAAGTTTGTAAGAGAAAAAATATATTAAAATTAGAATATTACCTATTGTAACTTTTAAATGTATCCAGGAGGGGTAATTTTCAGGACATGTCTGTGATTCTCAGTGATGGCAGCTACAGTGAATTTCTATTATAATATTCTGAAGGAGAACGATGTACCTCCCCATTCCTATACATGAGAACTTCTGGCAAAAAGTTAGTGCTGCTTGGCCGGGCGCGGTGGCTCACGCCTGTAATCCTAGCACTTTGGAAGGCCAAGACGGGCGGATCACAAGGCCAGGAGATCGAGACCGTCCTGGCTAACACAGTGAAACCCCATCTCTACTACAAATACAAATACAAAAAAAAAAAAAAAAAATTAGCCAGGGGTGGTGGTGGGCGTCTGTAGTCCCAGCTACTTGGGAGGCTAAGGCAGGAGAATGGCGTGAACCCAGGAGGTGGAGCTTGCAGTGAGCCAAGATCATGCCACTGTACTCCAGACTGGGCGACAGAGTGAGACTCCATCTCAAAAAAAAAAAAAAAAAAAGTTAGTGCTGCCAAACGATGGCTGTGTGAGCCTGTGTGTGTGGGTCTGAGTAGGCAGTCAAATATGTGGAGCTGCTGCTCAGGGGAGGCTGGGGCTACAGATATGTAGAATATAAGCAAGAGATGAAAGTAGCCCCCATAACCCAGAGATTCCAGGCAGGTAGAAAATAGAATATAAGAAAAGAGACAAAAAGAGCAGAGTGAGAGGCAGGCAGAAGAGGAGCTAGAATTGAGGACCAAGGTTTGTAGGTACAAAATTGGGGAAACTAGGCAGTTCTGAAGTCAGGAGAGAAAAATACATCAAGAAGGGAGTGGCCAACAGGGCCACATGCAGAAGAAATGAAGGTGACAAAAGTTTCATTTGATTTAGGCCCTTTGAGAATGTAGCCAGGAAGAAAATAGGATTCTTGAAGAGTGGCAACACAAATAATGGTTTTGACAAGATGCCAAAACAAAAAGCAGGAAACAAAAACCAGGTGAAAACTTGGCTCTTCCAGAAATAAAAATGGTGCTAATGATAATAGCTTACCTCCAGCTTTAAAGAGTGGAGAAACTAGGGCAAAAAGTGGTAATGCAAAAAGTAAGAGTCTAGAAAAAGGATCTATGGATTAAAATGGAAGAACTCCTGTTCCTGCTATGGTGAAGAAATACACAACTTCAAAAGGTGAAGAAATATACAACTTCAAAAAGTCTGCTACTATAAAATACCAAGAAATGCTGATTAAGTATAAAAAATATAATTTTATAATGTGCAGGCAATCTCCCCAAAAACTAAGGGAAATTCTTGTAGACCAAAAAAGAAAGAAGGAACAGGAAGCCTCAGGTGATTAAGAACTGAAATAGCATCTGCTGACTCATAACTTAGACCTTTAACTTTGAAACAATTTGATCTCACAAAATGAGGGGAACCCTACATAATGTGAGGACCTTCTAAGTACTATGCCCTTAATATAAGTCTACCTACAAATATTGCGGTCAACCGTTAAATGAGAAATGAACTTAAAGTGGTCCCTCAGTCACTCCAGAGCTAATAAAGGCTAATGCAAACTCTCTATAGATGGATTTACTCTAACTGAGGCCTTAAAGAATTTCCACAAAAAAAGTCCCAGTGAAACATGAACTCAAAATAGAAATTTCAAAACACATATGGAAACAAATCACCATTAGCAAGTCAGCCAAAGCAACACACATGTTTAGACTCCTAAGAATGACATTGGAATTACTAAATACAGAATGTAAACTAAGTGTGCTTAAAGGACTAGAATTAAAAAAAAAACAAACACAAAACAAGATACTGATTTTAAAAGACCAGATTGATTTAAAAAAGAACAAAAATACAACTTCACTTAAAATGTGAAAGATGTTGTCACTGAAATTAAAACTTAATAGGTAGGTTAAATAGGCAAGTAGTCGCAGCTGAAGAGAAACTATGAAATTGATGAAGGCCCTGAAATTACCCAGAATATCACTTACACATAGAAAATATGAAGGTGATATTAAAAGACATGTACCATAAAATAAAAAGTTTTATATCAGAATTTGAAAGAGGGGGAGAGAAAATATTCAAATATATAATGGATGAGAATTTAAAAAAATTTGACAAATGACATGAATTTTCAGATTCAAGAGTCATAATAAATTCCAAGTAAGTTAAAATTTAAAAATCCGTATCTGCTGGGCATGGTGGCTCAAGCCTGTAATCCCAGCACTTTGGGAGGCCAAGGCAGGCAGATCACCTGAGGTCAGGAGTTCGAGACCAGCCTGACCAACATGGAGAAACCCCGTCTCTATTAAAAGTACAAAATTAGCCGGGCGTGGTGGCATATGCCTGTAATCCCAGCTACTTGGGAGGGTGAGGCAGGAGAATCGCTTGAACCCGGGAGGCAGAGGTTGTGGTGAGCCAAGATCGTGCCATTGCACCTCCAGCCTGAGCAGCAAGAGTGAAACTCCGTCTCAAAAAAAATCCATACTCAAGCATCTCATAGTGAACTGAAAACATCAAAGACAATCTAAAAAGCAGCCATAGAGAATGGCAGGTTATATACAAAGTTATCAGCAATCATACGAAAGCGAAATTATAGACAGCAATAATGGGAGCAGACACTAAGAGAAAATAACTGTCAACCAGTCACACTATCATTCAAGAACTATGGTAAAATAAAGATATTTTCAAGTGAACAGAAACTAAAAGTTTTAACTGTCAACAGACACCTGTGATAGAAACTTCCAAAATATTTCTTCAGGAAGAATAAGAATTCCAGAAAGGACAGCTGAGTAAAAAAGTATAAAAATTACTAAAAACGTATGATTTGTGATGTTAAAAAATTTCAAGTACTGGGTACCATGACTTCTAAAATAAGAAAGAAGAGGTGATAGGCAAGAAAATTCTTCTAAGGTCCTGGCATTATTTGGGAAAAAAGATAGGAATACTGATGAGCTTTAGATTTTAGGTATGCACGTTAAAAATGTCAAAGACAAAATCCAGCTGTATAGGCCATTTACAAGAGACACATCTAAAACATAAGTTAAAGTAAAAGGATGAAAAGAAGATCTTCATTCAAATGCTAACCAAAGGAAAGGTAGTATATTAAAAATATGTAACATCACCTGAAATTCTTCAGGTTTTGGGGCCATAAAAATTCACACTAAGATAGTTACATTATGTGGATCGCCATATGAAAAGTAAAAGGAACAATTCAATACTTTGGTCTTAGCATTAAAAAAGACAATTCATTTCACTTACCTTCTGTGTTTTTTTCATGTCTTTGCTTGGTGTTGATTCACTATTTTCTAGGATTTCTAAGGAACTGCTCCCTGCATCATCAAGCATGTATCCTACAATTGGATCATTCAGAAATACTAGTTTTAACTAATAGGGAAAAGAAAAGACCTGATGTTCTCAGTGAAACTCTATGAACCCTGAGTTGTGGGGTAATACGAAAAGAGCTCACCCCTGGAGTAGTGGACAATATCTACACTGCCTATTTCCTGAAAAGTTGAGGTAAAGTGAAAAGCCCAGAATGACCTCACCAAAGTTGTAAATGTTTAGATGACCAGTATCCAAATACAGCTACAAAGGTAATAGTAAATGTTAGAGACTTCTGTAAAATACAAATTACTTTAAAAATTAACCTAGTTATAATTACATTCTTTGTACTCAAATGGACATGCTATTTTTTGTTTCAAATTAATCCACATGTTCTATATCTGAATAATTATCTTTAAAGTATACTTGTGAAGCACATGCATTGTTTTAATTTTATATTATCAACTACTTAAAGCTTATATTTAATTTCTTTGTAGTGCTTTAGGCTATATGTTAAGAATACTTACAGGTGATACATTTTTTAACACTTGCTTAAAATATTGTAAAACTCTTGCGGCAGAAGTTAAAAGGAATAGGATTAAGGAAACTATTCATTCTTCAGCTTAAGTTTAGATCAGATATCCAGTATTACAGATAGTTATTTTTTTATGAGAACACAGTAAAATGCATACTGCAGTGTGATGGTGTGGAAACAATGTGGGAGTCGTACTACAGAAACACAGATGATTTGGGTCTAGACTATATAGATGGCAAGGGCAATCACAGTTGCTTCTATTCCACAGCACCTGTTCTCTGACACTAATAGGTAGGCTTGGGAAAGGACTTCTCTTCAGTGTTTATGGTAAGAGACTAAGGTCTGGGCCCTCGGGGTAAATAACTGAGTGGCCATTGTAGCTTTAGACCAGCCCAGTAGTCCCAACTTGATTGGGCAATGGAGTCTGGCAGTGTGCACTAGAGATATAAATTGGAATTTGGGGCAAAATCTTGATTTAATAATACTGATTTAATAAAGAGAGAAAAGGTAGTAAAAAGGCTACTTAAATTCCTTAACACCGGCTGGGTACGGTGGCTTATGCCTGTAATCCTAGCACTTTGGGAGGCCGAGGCCGGAGGATCACCTGAGGTCAGGAGTTCAAGATTCGCCTAGCCAATATGGCGAAACCCCATCTCTACTAAAAATACAACAATTAGCCAGGCGTAGTAGCACATGACTGTAATCCCAGCTACTTGGGAAGCTGAGACAGGAGAATCACTTGAACCTGGGAGGTGAAGATTGCAATGAGCCGAGATCACGCCATTGCACTCTATCCTGGACAACAAGAGCGAAACTCTGTCTCAAAAAAAAAAAAAAAAAAAAAATCCTTAACAATGACACATAAGTAGCCATGAATAATGCAAATATTTGTATGTGAAGAAGCTGTGGTGGCTATATATAAGAACAGATAAGTCTGTATCATATATTTCATAGCTTGTTATGAGGATCATGTGACAGTAAAAATTATAACATATATGTAAACTTATATGTAAGCTTATAATTACCCAATTATGGCATATATACACATATATATGTATGTATGTATGTATGTATGTTATCAAACATGCTCGTACCTTTTGGGTTTTCATTGTATTCAAAAATGGCCCGTTCCTCCAGGTTGGCTTTTTCTTTCTATAAACAGTAACAAAGCAATATAACAAAAAACATTTCTGTGCTGTTCTAGAAAACTTAGTCTGAATCTTTAAGCAGGTTCCAGAGTCTGCCTCTAGCTAATGACATAAACATGTGACAATTACTTCACTTTGCTGAGCTCTTGTAAAGCAAGGGGTCTTAGATGCTGACTGATTGCAAATGTCCTCCTGGCTTAAAATTGTGTGATTAAAAAAACTGTATGACTCAAGAATTCTCCTCAAAGAAGATTCATGAACGCTAATTGGCATACGACTTGTCTCAACATTTTACAGTGTCAAATTGGTATTTAATGATTGCTATGTTAAATAATCTTAAGGACTACCCTAACCTGAACTCACAAATGTTTCCTATAAACAGAATCATTTTCTTCTTCCTAAAGAAAACAGTAACTGCTAGAATATTTTTTTTTCTTAGTGAGAGAAAGGAGTCTCGGATAAAGAAGGAACCAAGGAAAAGAATGACCTTTAGCACAATGCCAATTTGTAAATTAAACATGTATGCACATAAAACATGTTTCATAAGTACACATTCAAATAAAACGACAAAAATGTTTTAGTGGTTGTCTATGTTAGGGAAAAAGGGGAAGGGGAATGGAGCTAAAAGAGAATACATTTACATGAGAAGAGCCTTGCACAGACCAATGATGACAGCGTTTCATCAACTAGAAGGTATGACTAACTCAGTGTTCTGCATGAGAGGTTAAAAAAATGAAAACAAAAATGAATCAGTACAATGTCATTCAGTTTGGGTTGCGGAATTACATACTTCTGAAGTTAATCCAGAGTAATATTAGCAAATAAATGATTTCAAACCTACCAACTATCTCCTAGCAAGGTCACTCTCGGTCAAAACTGACAATGGAAGAGATTATGTTTTGGGCATCTCTAGCTCCACTTTCAGGGTGATTTTTGCTTCCTTAGTGATATCTTCTCCTATTCCTTCTATACATACTTTTGTCTAGGCTGCACCTTTGAAGAACTGATCACAACTTCAAATACTGCTATCACCAACTTTCATTCATTCACACATGAAAACATACACAAGTGCGCATATACACACACACCCATTTCTGCCACCAGTGCCAGGGCTCCTAACTTTGCACTTCCAACATTTCAAGGACTGAGTGTTGAACTTCTTGGTTAATTTCCCAACACTGTACTATCCTGGCCCATACCACTCTACTTCCACTCATGCAGGAGGTGGAATGCTACCACGCAGCATTCTAGAAAGTGTGCTAGAGACAAAGTTTGCTTAATTCACAAATAAGACAAAGCCTTTCTCCTACGGCACATGAATGAAGATATTCATGGAAGTATTTCTGATCCCAAAGGCAATTGGGATCTGTCCTCTGCAGAAACTAGAGAACCTGTATGTTTTCTCCCAGGATGTCAGGATTTAAGCACCTAGCATCATACCTTTTCAATGGTTTCAGCTGAGCTATCATCATTGGTTCTTTCTGCTCCTTCTGTTTTACTGTGGGAACCTGTAGGAACACTTTCATCATCTCCCACAATTTTCTTCTTGCTTTCCAGATTTTCAGCATTAATTTCCTCATCCACGTCTTCCAGTTGTAGTTCCTCAGTTTTAGAAAATTCATGATCCTGTGACAAAATTAACCATCAGAGAAGAGTAAGACTTTCTTTTGAAAGAACTAGGGATTTGATATTGCTGTCATAAATAATTTGTGTCATCTAAAAAAACCATAAAAATATTAATTCGAATATTGAAGCCAAAGAACACTGCATAATCTCTGCTGAATATCAAGTTACTATATTAACAAGGATTTTACGCATGCCACTCTATTTCAATGACTAGGATTTCCAAAATTCTTATTAGCACCTATGGCAAGGTTACAATGGGAAAAAAATTAAATAGTCTTTCTTGGTTGTCTCAGAGTGCTTTTAACCTTGAGAAAAGTTTAAAAAGCTTTCTGTCTACTGTAGCATTATAACATAATCATATCTATATATTATGTTCATTTTCCAAAATATAGGGATTTAGAATCACTTCAGAAGAACAATTCACTGATTGTCATGAGGACGGTAATTATTTACATTCCAGGATAAAAGATAAAGGAACAGAGACAGTTTAAATGGTTTGCTCACGGTTATTAAAAACAGAAGGAAAACCAAACAGAGGCAGAACTTGTTCTATCTGGCTACTGGCCAGCTAATCCAAATGATAAAAGAACCTGTCTATGGATTTGATAGACTGATAGTAAATCATGGAATGCTTATTAAGTATAGGCAGAAAATAGTAGTTTTAACCTTTATTCTACACTGAAAATTCTTTTTTAACTTTCTAATTTTGGGTGAAATACTCTTATTGTCATTAAGATGTTAGGTTTCTCATTAGATTCCCCCCCCCTACTTTTCATTTACACACTTCACTAAAGTTATAACTTTATTTATAGTCTATTATAACTGTTTCCAAAATATGTGATGCAGTAGTAATCAGTGTCATTTACTCCTTCAAATAACATTTGTACAAAGTTCACCTCGGCAATATTTGCTTCAGACCATATCCCCTTCAACACTGTAATTAGCTTTCGGTGGTCAGCTTTCTAGTGGCTGTTTGGCTAAGGATAAAGCCTGATTGATACTTGACAGAATCATGGTTGGAAAACAATGCCTCTAAAATTTAACTCACCTTTCTTCTGGTAAAAATATAAAATGCGAAAGTCCAGGCTAGGAAGAGGATGTTTATACAGTACACCTTAGTAATAAACGTTAGTGTCATCCTCAGGCCAATTTGCAAAGGCGTGGCCTAATAGCATTCCCACTGAGGACAGGAAGCCCTAAGTAAATAAAGCTTTGAGATTTTAAAATGAGTTTCAGAAGTTACTCGGGAAGAACTAGATTTAGGTTAATCCAAGGTCATGGGGCAATGTATGCAAGAGAGGAATGTGGGAGAAAGGAACATGGTACCAGGGCAGACAGCTATTTCAAATGATGATTGATTAGACTGGGTAGGGTTAACACGAGGTAGTTACCATTTACTTTTAAGCTTTGTTTTTGCCTGCATGATTCCAACCACCCGTTTTTTGTTTTTGTTTGAGACAGGGTCTCACTCTGTCACCCAGGCTGGAGTGCAGTGGCGCAATCTTGGCTCACTGCAACCTCCACGTCCTGGGTCCAAGTGATTCTCCTGCCTCAGCCTCCCGAGTAGCTGGGATTACAGGCACCCACCACCACACCCAGCTAATTTTTGTATTTTTAGTAAAGACGGGGTTTCGCCATGTTGGCCAGGCTGGTCTCAAACTCCTGACTTCAGGTGATCCTCCTGCCTCGGCCTCCCAAAGTGTTAGGATTACAGGCGTGAGCCACCACGCCTGGCCTGATTTTCCCCTTTGAGTGACTTGTATTGTGTATTATGCCTAGCCAGGTATACATTATGGGTAGCTAAAATTATCAGAAACAACTTCACTTTGAAAGGGAATGGGAAGATTACTAGATTTAAGACTTATGACTGATAGTTGTCTTCATAAATACAAGTAAACGAAAGGTTAACTAAAAAGAACAGTGCTCCTAGACAAAGAATTTCAGATTATGCCTCTCTTTTCACAGAGGGAGGGATCAGTGAGCTGTGTTCCCAGCATAATCCTCAATTACTTAGAAAGCTTGGCTAACCTAGCGTCTGGGTAAACTCCAACTGGGCTTGTTAACTGAGGTATTCATGTAACCACAGGATAATATCATGCTATTATAAAAAGACACTTGGGAGTTTTACCTTATTTTAGAAATAAGTAAAACACTCATAACAAACTACAATTTTACTCATTAAGAAATCTATAACAATGAAGAACTTTTGGAACTATATCATTTTCTAAATTTGAGAAAGCTATTAGAAAATGACATTTTCACTAGAAATCACATAGCACTCACACTAAGCACATTTAAAATTATTCTAAACACATCTGGACGACTACTTGAAATCACAGAAAGCACTTACCTTTAAACTGAAACAATTTGGGAGTGACTGGCAGAATACTGTCATTTTATAAAAAGAAAGGGTAAAGTTTAAGTACATTCTTGGCACTAGAACCATATAAGATGTAAACAGGTAGTCTGAAATGGTCAGTATGCGTCTGTGTCTTGCGTTAGGATCACGGTAAAGAAGTGAATGGGCCTGACCTCTCACAAAAGGACCCTTTGTTTCATTGGTCAGGCATGGCACAGTCAGGTGCAGACTCTGGTCTGGTCCAAGGCAACACTTTTCATATTTCTTAAGGAACAGATCAAGAGAGCAAAGGTTCCTACTGAGGTTTCCCTTTACTTAAGAACACAATTACATTGCATGCTTTAAGGAGAGATCGCTGGGATGGGGGCTGGGAGTGGGAAATGACTGAAGGGGGTTAAAGTGGAGCTTCTGGGGGAGCTGGTACTGTGTTTTTCCTTGATTTGGATGCTGATCAGTTTGTGATGGGTGTGCTGACTTTGTGAAAAATACATTGAGCAATACATGTATGAGACAGGCACTTTTGTCTGTGGGTATTATAATTTTTTTTAAGTAATAAAACAAACCAGAACTATAAAGTATAACATTTTGTGTTATAATTCAGAATGTCTGCTATGCTTCAATGTCATATAGGGCAGAAAATGTTTCCCAGATAGGTTAATATAGCATAAAACTTTGTATTTAAGTTGTATCAGGTAGAAAAACCAAAATTTCAAGCTTTTTTTTTTTTTTTTTAGGACAGGAAAAGTTAACATGTAAGTTCATGTTTTAACTACACTGAAAATCATGGAAGCAGTAGTATGGGGTGGGAAGGGCATTCAATACAAAGCCCTAAGCACTGCTTTCCAAGCCTTAATCTAATCACTCATGGCCTGAGCATGGCACCCAGTGAATGTATTTTATTGTCTACCTGTAAAATGGAAAAATAACATTAGCAATACCTACCTCAGAGGGTTTGTGTAAAGATTAAAAACATTACAGAGAAAAGTAACATATGAGCAAATACTAAATATTTGTATGTAAGTATAAATAATTTTTTAAAGGCCCCTCCATAAAAGGTAAGATACAATTCTTAGTGTGCGACTGTCGAAAAACAAAAAGTTTGGACTTTTCTTCCCCATAATGTCCCAGATCTTATCACTGGAAAATAGTTCATTTAAAACGTCCACTTATTTGTTTTTGTGTCCTCTATACATCCTTTTATTGTGAGCCAGGAGCCCAGCATCAGGGCCAGTGAGGGAAGCAGCCATGGGAACTGGGGAGAGGGGGGCCAGCCTCAGCTCAGCTTCAGGTCAGTGTTGCCACAGAGTGCGATGCTCCCAGACCCAGGCTTTCCAAAAGTCCAAGAAACATTATTACTGAGATGGGGCCTCACTCTGTCACTCAAGCTGGAGTGCAGCGGCACAATCACAGCTCACTACAGCCTTGACCTTCAGGGCTCAAGCGATATTCCCACCTCAGCCTCCTGAGTAGCTGGGACTACAGGGTGCACGCCACCATGCCTAACTAATCTTTTAATTTTTTGTAAAGACAAGTTTTTATCATCTTGCCCAGGCTGGTCTTGAACTCCTGGTCTCAAGCAATCCTCCAGCCTCAGCCTCCCAAAGTTCTGGGATTACAAGTGCGAGCCACCATGCCTGGTTAAGAAACATTTTTTAAATGTAAAATCTCCTGACATTTCAATGTTGGCAAACAATATGATTTTTAAAAAAATAATAACTGCACCAAACAAAGTAAGTCTGCAGGCCAGACTGCACCCATGGGCTGCCAGTTGTGATCTCCAAATTCTTGGCCAATAATACTACTTTATAATCTCTTAAACTCTTCCTTCTTTCTAGGCACCACTCCCTTATGTCATTCCTAATCCTGTATTCTCACCACTGAATACATTCCAGTTTGACTCTGATAGCAGGCCTACACCAATAAATATTCAGAGTATAGAATATCTTGCTGGTAGGCATTTTTATTCTCATTTTCAGATTTATTCTTTACTATTTCTCCTCTTTTTCCGTAGAAGATTTTCTTGCTGTCCATAAACAAACGCATGATCCACGACTATACCTTATGTGCTAACTATTTTTATTTATTTTGATAACAAGGTGAGGACACAGAGGGAAATGTTCAGTGACAGAAAACACACCTACGTTTTAGGCTAACCACATGAGTGTGATCAGCGTTTCAATACACTTTAAATATTTAGGGGCATTTATTGACTAATGTATGGTGTATAATAGTTTCACTCCACCTTATACTTAGGCATTATCATTATTACAATCTACTTTATTCCCACAGAGATCTATTTCTAAGCCAATTTATATTTTGCTATTATGTTACATTTAAACAAAAGTCAGGTTCACAGGACTAAACTCATGCAAATCAGTTAGTGACCTGGAGATTCATGAGTGTAGCTTTGCACCTACCTTGGTGTGACCGCAGAGTATAATTAGACTGATACAGGTTACCATTTGCTGAGTGCCTATGTTTCACGTGTTAGGTAATTTAATCATCAAAAGTCCCTTCGTTTATCAAACGAGGGAAATAAGACTCAGAAAGGTCAAATAACAACCACCGCCACCACCACCACAACTTTTCTAGGGGTCCACACAGCTAATCAGTGGAGGGCTAGGATTTTAACTCAGTTCTACTGGACTTTGGAGGCCATGTTTGTTTCCAAACCTGCCCATTTGAGGATAATAATGGCTGTTCTCACGGATCTTTTTTTTCTCCGCCTCACTAACATTTAAAGCATTGCAGATTTTTCTTTTGGTTCATAAGCTCACATCAATAACACTCTATTCTTATGTATATATTAATTATGAACAAAATGTATCATCTTTTCCCCAGAGTACCAAAGTCTCTGGAACACACATCTCCCTTCCTAAATTGAGAAATATGCTTAAAAAAATTAAATATTTAAAAAATTAAATATCTATATCTGATATTTAATTTTTACAGTTCTGATTCTATTTCTCTGCAGAGCAGACTTCTTGGAGCTCATTCTTTCCTGGCAATGTGGGTTCTGCCCCTGGGCCTCTACTAGGCTGCCTCTGAGAGGCTCTCTCTGCAGCTACTACCACTCCTTCCTCTCTGAAACCCCTTCTTTGGCTTGGGTGGCATCTCTCTTTCCTAGTAAGTGTGCTCCCAGACTTCACTGTTTCAACCTCTCCCTTACCTACTGATATTTCTCTGAATTCTGTCTTCAATTCTCCTCCATTCACACTAGGAACACTTCCTTTCAGTCAAATCCAATTTTAACTACATCTACAAGCTGTCGATACTCAGCAATCTCCGCGAGCTCCAGATCCATACATGTATCTGCCTCCTGAACATCTCCTACAGACAATCTAAATTCAATAGTAAAAAACTGCCTCCCAAACCTGCTTCTGCTCCCTTATTCTCAATCTTGCTGAATAACACTCTTTCTACTCAGTTCTCCAGGTCAGAAACAAGAAAAGCTTGGCTTTTTCTTCTTCCATGGTCACATGTTATTTTTGCTATGTAAGTGTAGAGCAAGTTTCTCTATAGTGACATAATAGAAGACATGTCAGTTCCACTCACCTGGAGTGCTGCTGTTCAGCAGCAGCAGCAGAAGTTTCTGTGGTAGGTGATCCTTTGCAGCTTACCTTAAAGTCTTTTTCAGCCAGAGTCCTCATTAGGAAACGTAACTCAATGGATTCTATACATACTACTCACACTTCCCTCATTAATGATCAGTGATAAACTACTATAAAAGCCTGAACAACCAGCAGATGGGAACAAGAAAGAAGGAACCAGTTATTTTAATCTATGTAACCAAGTGTTAATTCATGAGGGCCAAAGTGGTCTCATTCTTAAGCTTCCCTTTTTTTTTTCTCCTAAGATATATAAAATTTACAAACATGTAAATCACTTCTCTCAATGAAAGCCTGGCTAGACCTGGGTCTTTTGTACCCCAACGCACCCCTAACCCACAATACACTCCTCTCCATAAACTTTTTGAGGATACTAGACTTGCCACATGTTATTAAATAAATGTTTGCCCAACAATGGGCATAGAAAGTTAGTGTGTGCTTAGTAGTTTAGGATAACTGCTTACTTTAGTATAACTACTAGTTAGTTTGAATGTGGGGTCACTTTGGTGATGAGACTCAAGATATTTTATTGAGGAAAAAGGAACTGCAGAAAATCTGGGTGCGACAGAGCTCTAGCTGGTAATGAACAACTGCCGTTCCTATAGAATCCCTCAGGTCACTCATTCTCATTCTATAATTTTCCAGATGAAGAAATTGAGGACTGCCAAGCTAAGAGACTAGCCCAGGTTCAGACAGCTCAAAAGTACAAAACCAGAAGAAGGGCTTTGGTCTCAAAGTGACTAGGGAGGCCAGTGCTCTCCACAAGAAAACAATGCTTGCAAGAACTACCACTTCTAAAGAGCACAAAACGTTTTTGGTCAGGGAAATGTGAAGAACTGCTATTTAAACATGGACATACAGACCAGGTTTAATACTGAGATGGGCATATTTTAGAACGTTGTTTCAGTATTACTGGCTGATTATCTCTTCAATAGAAGATGAATGCCCATAGCTATTACATTAATAACTAGAGTTTAAGAGTTTCTCATTTCCCTGGAGGTTTTTTTCTTTATGAACTCTGTGTCACCCATCTTATTTAATCATTTTATGTCTACTTTATAAATAATCATGTTCGGCACATATATTTTTATCATAGTATTAATTCTTTTCTACTAACCCTTAATGAATGCGGTCGAATTTAGTAAAGCACTGCAATGCCAAATCAGTACATTTGGTTAGTTAGGGGAAGCTGCCAGAGATCCTTGCAGCTAAGGTAAAATTTATAATTGCTCCTAGGAAATACTTTACTTAATACAATTCTAGACTTTTCCTCATATTCCTTCTTACTCAGAGAATCAAATGTGCAAAGAATTCAACTACACAAAATTCACAGGAAGTTTATCATCAAAATCCTCCTTAATAAAACTAAGTATAAGAAATATCTCATGTCCAGGATATAAAAGGGACTATGAAAGGAAATCAGTTGAAAAAGGAGCCACACACATATACATCATGGAATACTATGCAGCCATAAAAAAGGATGAGTTCATGTCCTTTGTAGGGACATGGATGCAGCTGGAAACCATCATTCTCAGCAAACTATCGCAAGAACAGAAAACCAAACACCGCACGTTCTCACTCATAGGTGGGAATTGAACAATGAGAACACTTGGACACAAGCAGGGGAACATCACACACCGGGGACTGTTGTGGGGGGGGGGGGGGGGGAGGGATAGCATTAGGAGATATACCTAATGTAAATGACGAGTTGATGGGTGCAGCACACCAACATGGCACATGTATACATATGTAACAAACCTGCACGTTGTGCACATGTACCCTAGAACTTAAAGTATGATAAAAAAAAAAGAAAGAAAAAGGAGCCACAAATAAACAATCAGATAAATTAGCTGCATCACGTACATGGACAATTTTAAGAGACAATTGTAATTACTCTAGTGGAAATCTAGCCTCTCTAAAATTCAGTATCTAATAGTAGACAGTTTATCTTTTCACAAAGAATTTCTGACTATATACATTTAATTTTTTATTTTACTTGAAACATTCTGACAAGCAACAGACAAACTGAAATTACAGAATAGTCAATGAATACATTGAGGGCATATAACACATACCGGAAATGAAGGCTCTGATAAAGTACAGTTAAAGCTTGGAAATGACAGGAGTTTAGAAATAAAAAATTACAGAAGACAAGAGACATTAAAGCTGTCACAACTTTTCAAGAGTAAAGAAAACAATTGTACAGAAAACTAACTTAATTTTAAAGTGTAATTTTTCTTCCCTAAAACGTTTCTCACACGAATAACAATGATAGAGTAAATCTGTGAGAATGAAAAGAATTTAAGAGTTAGAAGGGACTGCAGTTATCACATCATCTCATCCACTCCATTTTAGAGATGAGGAAACCGAAGTCCAATGAGTAGCTTTGCCTGGACAAAAAATACTTCAAGTTTTACATATTTCCAGATTATACATTTAAATTAATCACCATTTCATTAGATATACTGTCATCTGTCCAGAGAGTAACTAAAAGAGATCACGTTTTTGGGAGCTAAGCTCTGAACACAGCTGTCACTTTGTAGATTTTTGCAAAAAGAACATATAAAAGGTAAAAGACAATACTTTCTTTAAAATGTGAATGCCTCAATTGAGTTTTAGAATACCATCCATTATTAGAAAATTATTCTATACAGTAGGTAAACTGTAATCACTAACTTAAAAAAAGTGCTACCGTATTTACAAGAAATTAGAAGTTTTTATAGCCCTTAAGCATCTGTGCCATTTAAAAATGGAATGATTTATACACACAAACAAAACACTCTTGTAGTACATTCTTATTTCCTAAAGCTGCCTTTAATGAATATATAATGTTAATAATCTGATATGACCTTTTAATATTTTCTAGTTATGGTTTTATAATTTGGGGGTGAAATACACCAAAATTTTAGTCTGAGAGTGGCCAAAATTTACCAGTGCCTCCTGTTGTCTTTGGCTCCTTAACACAGCTGCATCAGTTGTTTTTTTTTTACTACACATAAAATAATTGACATAAAATCAGTTTAACAACATGTAATGAGTGCCTGTTATATGCAAGGCATTTAAATTGTTTGGCTGGCCATAATCGGGTCACATTTAAGGTTTGTTACTTCAATTCCAAATAATGTGGTAATACATTATTCCAGAACTTTTTGGAACTCGGTGGCCCGTTTCCTAAAAGTTGTTTTGACTGCACTGGCATTTTGGACCTCTGCTCTTTCCCATTTCCCTGTGCATTAGTAATTGACTTTTTTTGATATGTTTTATGTTTGCCATATTTCACAGATCCTTTCATTTTGCTCACTTTTTTGTACCCTTCTCCATCCTGCCTTTCCTGCCTTTCATTCTCTTCTTCGCCTGTCTCCTGGTACTTCCCCTCTTCTTCCTCCTCCTCTTCTCTGTTCCTCCTGTTTTCTTCTCCTTCCCCCTCCTTTTCCCTTTCTTCCTCCTCTCCTTCCTCTTCCTCTCCTTCCCCCTCTCCTTCCACCTCCCCTTCCTCCTCCCCTTCCACCTCCCCTTCCTCCCCTTCCTCCTCCCCTTCCACCTCCCCTTCCTCCTCTTCTTCCTCCCCTTCCCCCTCCCCTGCTTCCTCTCCCTCTTCTTCCTCCCCTTCCCCTTCTCCTTCCTCCCCTTCCCCTTCCTCTTCTCCCTCCCCTTCTCCTTCCTCCTCTTCCCCCTCCCCTTCTCCTTCCTCCCCTTCCTCCTCCCCTTCTCCTTCCTCCCCTTCCTCCTCCCCTT